>NW_012267221.1:23473004-23487540 GCF_000151885.1 Dipodomys ordii
TGGGAAGGTGGCTCAGTGGTAGAGCGCTTGCCTTGCATGCCTGAGGCCCTGGGTTCGATTTCTCAGCACCACATAAGCAAAAAGAAAAAAAAAAGCTGGAAGTGGCACTGTGGCTCAAGTGGTAGAGTGCCAGCCTGGAGCTGAAGAGCTGAGGGACAGCGCCCAGGCCCAGAGTTCAGGCCCCATGACCAGATCTGCCCCCCAAAAAAGTCTATTTCTTCACATCTAAATTATTTATAGATATTAACAAATAGCTCCCCACCCCACTTTCCATACTGGAGTTTGAACTCAGGATCTTATGCCTGCTAGACAGATGCTCTACTGCTGATCCATGCCTTCATCAATGTACAGGACTCTTGCCTATCACACTATTTTCCCCCCAAGAGTAATTGTGCATTTATGGCTGGGGGCTATCAACCCTTTGCAAAAAGTAAAAGTCAGAAAGTATTTCATCACTAATTAAAGGCAATGGATGAAACTCAGCTGACCTCCAGGCCAAGCTATGGCTCAATTTGCATCTTAAAGAGAAGGTAAGAGTGAAAGCAAAAACAAAGTAGGATGAAAGGCCAGGCGTGTGCAGCGCCTCTCTGCAGGAGCTGGAGTCCCCTTGATCATGCATCTCCTCTCTATCACCAGCACTGGAAAAGCCAGAGATCAGGGCAGTTGTTAAGGAAGTGGCCTTGGGATACATTCTTCCTTATGCAATGGAACATTGGAGGGCTTCTCTGAAGCCCTCAATGGGCAGAGGCCTTTGATTTTAAAGGGATGAATTCGCCTTCATATTCTCATGGATTCCCAAGGACTGTCACACTTTCTAATATTTGCAGTCTCAGAGATAAAACTGGTCACTTGGGCCCCAGCACTGGTGACGCATGCCCATAGTCCTATTTACTCAAGAGGCTGAGATCTGAGAATCATGGTTCAAAGCTAGCCTATGCAGAGAAGTCCAAGAGATTCTTATCTCTCATTACCAGCAAAGATCCTGTGTGAGCACATGCGCGCGCGCGCGCGCACACACACACACACACACACACACACACACACACACACGGGAAAAATGTTTGTTTGCATTTCTTTTATTACAAGAGAAGTTTTCCATTTTTTTTGTTCAAATGTTATGCTCAGTTTTCGGTGGGGTTATTAGGGTTTTTCCATGGAGTGGTCTGTTTTTCAAACCAGAAAGCTTCAGTTACACACCAAGCCTTATGAGGAATCTGCCTCCTGATTGAACCCACTTAACGCTCATTAGCTTATGCAAAAAGATTTCAACTGTAGGAATTTTATTCGAAATGTTGAACAGCACAAATTTGATCACTGCAAGGATTCATTAGCTCTTGAGCAGTCTTATCTTCCGTGCAGGAGAATGGACTTTACTGAATTTTTTTTTAAATGCTACCTTCTGTTTGTGTTAGGAAAGTATTCTATTTTCTATAATTTTCTAAGTAAGTCATCAATAAATAACACACAGATTCTTGATGGTTTGAATTCCATGTGGATAGGACTTACTTGATAAATCAACACTATAAAGAAACTCTCAGCTAAATGGCCTGATCATTCAAAGGAGACAGGGCAGATTATGTACTGAGTTACCCAGGCAGGATAAATTAGGGGAAATGAGGCCAGGTGAAGTCAACTCAGAAACAAGGTATTTAGAAACACAGAAGCACTATATCAGAAACAAGGTATTTAGAAACACAGAAGCACTATCTTTGCTTCTAATAGAGACAACAGGATGCATTTCTTGCTTCTAAAAAAGACAACAGGATGCATTTCTTGCTTCTAAGAAAGACAACAGGATGCATTTCTTACATGGCTGGATTAATCCCTTCCTAAGGGAAATGTCCTCCTCCAAGCCCTGCCCTGCCCCAATTAAAAGGTAGACCCAAAACATAATCAACCAGAATGGGAAACAAGAGCCAGAAACTTACAAAGTATAACAATACCAACAAGAGTGATTGAACGCAAAGATAAACACCTATCTCTGCATAACTTCAAGTCACCCCCCCCTGGCTTTATCATATAAATACCCTAATGCCAAAGAGTTGTGTGTCTTTCTCCCTTGAGAGCACCCCCATTCTGTTAGAGTGTGCCTCTGTCTTTCTGCTTGTCTGCTTGTTTGCTATTTAACTCAATAAAGCTTTGCCAAGTTTTCTTCCCATTATGACATGTCCAGAAATCCTTATTCTGTGATTGACGTCAAGGGCCCTAAGTGAAGAGTCCCTATTTCACAAACCCTCACCTGCATCCAGTGACATTACCAAGTGATCCCCATGGGCAAAACAGACCTGTGTTGTGGTGTCTGAGAGTTGACCCACTGGTCAAAGGTACAGAGCAACTGCTGTATTCAGGTTTCCCTGCAACTACACACACACTTGCCACAGCACACTGACTGATGTGTATCTCCAAGTCTGTTTGATCTGCACCAGAGAAGTCCAGCTTCGTGGCTCTTTTCCAGTGGCTACTAGAATCAGAGTGTTTCATCAGGATAAGCAGGTAGTGAAAGGCACACTGGGAAACTCGCCAGCGTCAGATGGGAGACTGAGTCCAAATATTCAGGCAGAACTCTTTCCTTTCTACAGGCACAGGTGCTGGTTCTCAAGTACCTGGAAGTGAAGGAGCAGTGATGGGCAGCGTTGTAGTTGTGATGTGGGCCCTGGAGCCCTAGGAGCTGGGAGGATGTTTGGGGAACAAGCATCTCTTTTAGTCAATTTAGACTCACTGATGTGACTGATAGACTGGTTTTTGTTGTCTGCATAGCTGTTCACTGGACATCCAGAATGGGTATTGCTGCCTCCCCGACTTTACAAGGTGAGTGGTGGACAAGAGATCTCTGGGCAGGGGGGACCTAGCCACAATGGGAAAGGTCTGTGCATAGGAGCGTGGCTCTGACATCTGCCTTCCCTTAACCAGCACACAGCCTGAGATGTCAGTTAACTAGGTTCCCTGGCTGTTTGATTCCACATGCATTCCTGTACAAATATAGACCCCCTGATCTGAATGACAGTCCCAGTGTTAGCCTTTTCTCTTTCAACTTCTTACCCAATCTCCCACCTTAGGCCTTTGGCTAAAACAAAACAGCCTTTCCCTGAACACAGGTGACACAGGCCTTTTTCTGAAAACAGATGACACAGGCTTTTACCTGAAAACAGGTGACACAGGTAGCTGTAATCCCAAATGGCAGTCCCTCCTCAAAATGCAATTTCCCTCTCCCTTGTTCATGCAGTTACAACTGTAAATGTTAACCCCTTGCACAACAGTGTCCTGCTCTCCTGTTCCACACCCAGCCCTATAAAAGTTCTCATGTTCCACACCCAGCCCTATAAAACTGTGCTTAGAGCCCCACCCAGCTGCTACTCTGCCCAGGAGGTAGCCTGTCAGGTTACTAACATTAAAACTACTTTTCCATTTCCTAACAAATGTAGCAGTGTCAGCCTTTCTGATGGATGCATAGAATTCCATTATTGGATGCAACCAATTCCATTGGTTCCATATCTTAACTATGGTAAATAATGCTGCGATAAACATAGTTGTGCTGATGGAAAAACTTGGAAAAAATTATATAAAGTAAAGAAAGCAAGGCCCAAAGAAACATGCATCCCATGGTTTCCCTTATTTGCAATAACTAGTATATGTCTAGGACAAGTAGAAAAGCTCAAAAGCTATGTACATATGATCATATAAGATGATGCTAAGTGAAATGAACCCCAAGATAGAAACACAAGTGGGTTTTTTCTTTCTTGCTGTTGTTTTTAATGTATTTATAATGTACGGTGTGATTTGTTTGTTTCTTTTGTATGTTCTTCCCCCATGGTATAACCCCTATTTTCACTGTATTTGATTCTGGTGCCCTGCATCTTGTATATACATTTTTCTAATTTGGGGAGGGAAGGGAAATAACAAGATGCTGAAATAAGGATACAGGTTGGCCCATTGTAACAATGAGATGTACAAGACACTATGTTGAAAATGAACTTTACAACTCTGGGGGTGGGGGGAGGGAGGAGTTGGGGAGGTGGGGAGGGAAAGTAGGGGAAAAACAAAGGAGGAGGTAACAATGCTCGATAAGAAATGTACTCAATACCTTACTCATGTAACTGTAGCCCCTCTGTACAGTATTTTTACAATAAAATATATATATACAAAATAACCCCACAAAAGATAAACACACACACACACACACACACAACTACTTTCCCTTTGTAACCATGAGTCTGAGTGATTTTCTTGGGGACAACTTTCACCCAGGACAGCCAGTGTTGAACCTGAGCTTCATTTGAGACCCTCAGTTTTTCTTCTGCTTTACTCCATCATTAATTTCTCTTTTAAGGGAGGCATGTCCTTCTCTTGGGGGGTCTCAAGAGAGACTATGTACCTCTTGTCTTATGTCACCAGGCTACGCCACATCTTTCCAGAACAATCAAATTACAAGTATTGTAATGTGCTTGCCCCATTGATCAGGATAAAGAGACGAGTTGCTTTCTCTCTAGTTCTTAAAAAGCAGGAAGCCAGCATGGAAGATGTTTCTGATAGTTCTTGCTCTTAATATTTCTTTTCTTTGGCTCTGACTGGGGACACTGGATGGTGATTATAATTACTTTATAGCACAATAGAAGGGATTATTATAGCAGGAGAAAATGTTTCAAAGGAGTACTTAAACCCATCAAAGCCTCCCTCAGTGAAGTTTGCTAACTCAAATGAAGAATTGTTAGTGATGTAGTCTCTTTCTTTTGTCGGATGTCCTTCCTGACCTGTTTTTGTTTCACACTCTGAAAGGAAATTTAGGTAAAATTGTCTGAGCTACCTTCATCTGGATCCAAAGTCTACATAGTTCTTCATCCTGGGCCTCCTCTGGGCTGGGATTGTCTACATGCCCCAGATCCTCTTTCACTAAGGAAACTTACAGAATTATACCATTTATCCCGCAGAACTGAGAGCGATCTGAGTGTAAGATCCTCCTCTGGCTTGTGGATCGAGAGGCTTTCTGAGAAGGATGGGCTGAGGGAGGGTCTCTTCCTGATGGGTCAGGTCAGAAAACACAGCCTTCTAGCTCAAGAAAACTGGGGGCAAGTGCTCAGGGGCTGGAATATTATAGTATCATAGGAAGGATCTGGTCCTATGGGGGAGAAATCCTGTGAGGAAGGGGGTTGGTGGGCAGAGGAGGCAGGGCGTGGAGGTTCCAGAGTGCCATGCATGTGGGTGGATGGTTCTGCATCTTGGAAGGTTTTTGAGAAGATTTGTGCCATGATAAAGGGACACTCTGGGGAAAGGAGTCTGTGGAGTATGATGTGAACTAGAGACGAGAGAGATCACAGGCACAAAGTCTGGCTCAGGCATTCTAGCCACAGCAGGTGGAATGAAAAGACAGAGGTGATTGGGAAAGTCAGAGCCCCAGGTGGGTTGGGATTGGCTCCTAGGTAAGGGTATTAGATGGAAGCAGAGCCAATCAAATCCTGCGACTGGGAGAGGAGGAATTGAAGCTTTGTGGTTAAGGCCACACAAGTAGAAGAGATTGGCCTGCATCTTCAGTGCCAGGTGTGAAGGAAACTGACCCACCAGCAGAAGGGGTAGAGCTGAGAGACCAGGGGACAAGAAGCAAGCTGATCAGGAACAAGCAGACATCTCAAACCTGATTTGGGTTCCTAGATCCAGTTGTACCACTCTAGTTTCCCAAATTATCCCAGCAAATAAATAAATTATGATACTTGCAGTAGAGTTACGATTAATAAACATTATTATTAATCATCATTTTTCTGGTACTAGGGCTTAAATTCAAGGCCTCATCCTTGTTCAGCGGGCATTCCACTATTTGGGCTACACATCTCCAGCCCTTCTTTTGTTGCTGGTTAATTGGCAATGGGGTATCACAGACTTTTCTACCCAGGCTGCCTTTAAACTATGATCCTTCAGATCTCAGCTTCCTGAGAGGCATAAAACACTGGCACCTTTTAAAAGTCTCAATAGTATTTTCAGGGAATTTGTGAAGTCAGGGCTCGGACAAGTTCAACCACTTTCTCCTAGGCAATGAGGTGTGAGGCTCATTTAGTAGCACACAGGAGCACAGAGTATGGATGGATGAATGAATGAATGATGTAGGACAAGGAAAAGGGTCAGAGTATTAGGGTCAGTTGTTTTCAAGTATGACATGGTTATTTTTTATACTTTTTTGTTTTTGTCAGTTGTGGGGCTTGATCTCTGGGCCTAGGCACTGTCCCTTAGCTCTTCAGCTCAAGGCTAGCGCTCTACCACTTGAGCCATAGTGCCACTTCTGACTTTTTCTATTTATGTGGTGCTGAGAAATCGAACCCAGGGCCTCATGCCTGTGAAGCAAGCACTGTAACACTGAGCCACCTTCCCACCTTCCCTTTTTATACACTCTTATGAGTTTGTTTATCAAACCTGCACCACACAGGTGCATGTTCCCATGGCTAGGAGTTTGGCAGCCATACTCACAGAGGATAAAGAAACTATTACAAGAGAAGGGAACATGGCGGGGGGAGGGGGAGTTAGTGGTGGTGGTAAAATATCTGTGAAGATATACTTCAGTGCCATCAAAGGTAGCAGTGCATGGGGTATGACCACTTCTGTAAGTACAGTCTTGTTTTTCTTCATTCTTTTGGTTTGAACTCAAGGCCTCTAGTTTGCTAGGCAGGTGTTCTACCACTGAGACCCATCCTGATCGCATTTTCCTTTAGTTGTTATTCAGGTAAAGTCTCGCATTTTCTGACTAGGGCCTGCTTCAGACAGCAATCTTCTTACCTATGGCCTTCCACTAGCTAGGATCACATGACATGTTCAGTTTATTGATTGAGATGAAGTCTCATTAATTTTTTTGCCTGAGCTGGCTTTGAACTGCCACTCTTCCTTCCAATCCTCACTCCCTCAGTGGTTGGGCTTGCTGGGTTTGTTGGCTGATGTAGAGGCTTTCCCACCTTTTGCCTAGCTAGCCTTGAAGAACAGTCCTCCTGACCTTGGACTCTAAGTAGCTGGGATTACAGATATATACCACTAAGTCCAGTCCTAGTACAGCGTTCTAAGCTTTTGCCAATGCTAGTAAACTGCTTAGGGACCTTTTCTTCAGAAGCTTGCTTTTGTGTCTTGGCTACATTCAATGTTTTCAGCTAGGCTAGATCCACCAAAGACAAAAGTAAGGTAGTTCATGAAAAACCCAGCTGCCAGAGGCCTCCAGTTTGAGGAGGATTGTGGTTGTATTGTGTCAAGCGCACATGTTCCACCAATCACTGACACTCCTGAGAGAGGTTTACCTCTGTTCCCCTTGAATTTGGGCCAGCAGCCAACTCACCTGACTATAGCCAACAGAACACTATAGCCAGTGTGAGCATGTGGCTTCTGAGGCCCGGTTAGGTAAGCTCTCGCTGGCAGCTCAAACCTCATTCCTGCAATGCCAGGCCCGTTCTCCATCCTGTTGTGCAAAAGCCCAACCCAGTCCACAGAGTCACAGTACTAGAAGCTGCCCAGGACCACAAGCACACAAAGAAATGCTTCACAGAAATGCCATGACCTCATGGGAGATTGGCAGCTTCAGTCACTGCGTGACTGCAATTGCCAGGAGACTGCCTGATCAAGCCCTTCCTGAATTCCTGACCCACAGAGACCATGAGGTACTTTGTTGCTCAGCTATAATAAGCAGAATAATTACATAGGTTTGGGAAGTGTATTTTACCTACTTTAGGATCTTTTAGTATGCAGGAAAAATTAGTCAGAGGCCAGATTTCTTTAGCTGAACAGACTTCTGTAGGCATAATTCCCTTTGTTCTACACATAAAGTACCCAGAGCTTCCCATACAGACAGTCTGAGCTGCCTGTCATATGGCGTTCTGCCTCCCCAAAAGACATAGAAAAGCATGTGTTCAACTTCTCTTGCAAGATATTTGGTTCTATGCAATTAGCAGAACTCAAATACTAATGTAAATCACCTCGATTTGCTTTTAATCATTCCTCTAACAGAAACAGGAAGAAAAATGAATTATTTATTACGTTAGCTTTAACTACCAGAAATGTAAAACAGTTACATATAACCCAATGTGAGGCTTGTTATCGTCTTAATTTTCCAATAACAATGAAAAATTTCTGACAGTGCACAGATTAGGCTCTGAATCAGTGTTCCAGGAAGATTGCATTAGGTAGCTTTTGTAACTCTTCGTGGTGGAATATTGCATTTTCCTGCCATGGAAAATAGAGTAGAATGCAGTTATTAGGATCATTGCAATATCTATATGCACATTTTCAAATATAAATGGCAGACCATAAACATAAATCACTCCACTCTAGTATGATTACACTGAAATAATACAACCTGCACGCAAATGAGGAGAAATCATGTTGAACTATCTTTCCAGTTACGAGACCTCCACTTGTGCCGCCAAGATCAGAATTCTAATTGGAAAACAGAGTAAATACTGTGGCAATAGTTTTAACCGGAGAAAAGCACCAATTTCTTTGAGACTGCAATTGGAGATGTACGTTTCTATTTATCTCACCAGGCACTTCTTGCTCGCTGCACGAAATAGTCAGATCACTAGCAGAAATGAGCTTAGATGTTAGCTTAAATCGGCGATAAAATTTAAATCTGCCAAGGCAGTTAAAACAAGAAAGAAGTAATGGTTTTGTGTGAAAGGCTCCAAAGAAGAGGCAAAATATAGGGGTCCCTTAATGTCCCATTATCCCTCCAGACCACAGGAGATGGGAAGCAGTGGTGAGTGACAAGAGGAAGAGAATGATTTTGTATATTTTTGGAGTTGAGGGAACTTGTGCCCTGAGCTGCAGCTTGGAAAGAGGGCAAACTACAAAAACAGAAAAATTGTTTCCTGCTAGGAAGGAACTCACTTGGACAAGATGGCCAAGGCTCTGTGACATTTTGTTGCAATAACAGCCATAAAAACACAGGGTAGGAAAAAGAGGAGAGAAGACAGGAAGATCGGGCCCAGAGTGGAGGCTGTTCTGTGACTCAGTGGTGCTCACTGAGAAAGTAAATAACTATGTCCCCATTTGCCTTCTAGAGCTCCTGGACCAACCCATCTCCTAATATTGCACAGTGTCCCCTTTTAGGAGGTGTCCCCTGTTCAAACGTGACCTTCAGTCACGATGCTCACACTTATACCTTGGACAGTCAGTACTTCACTTTGTGTTGCTGTTACAAGAACCAGGAGTAACTCCGCTTAATAGAAAGGAAGGTTTCAGTCCGTGCTCACCTGGCTGTGCTACTTGTGGGCCTGTGACGAGGCAGAGCACCAAGGGAATGAGGGGAGAGGGGGGGAATGGGGTCAACAAAGCTGGACCTTATGATGGTCAGGAAGAAAATTAGAGAAGAAGCAGGTCTCCACAGCCACTCAAGGGCATACCCCAGGGAGTTAACTTTCTCCAACCCTCTCCCCACCCCCACCGCCCCACCCCATGAAGGGTTTGCTCAATTCCCTGGCAGTACCATAGGCTGTGACTCGAGCTTCTAAAACAGATCTTTAAGGGATATTTCAGTTCTAAAACACAGTAATCGTATTCCAAGATGTCACACAGCCTGACCTGGGGGGTAGTATGAGCTTCTAGATCACAAAGAGAGTGGACCCATAGGTCAGCTATAACAGGAGTGAGTTACTCTCTCTTAGATGGACATCAGATATAGCTCAGTGCTAACTGAAGTCGAAAAACTTAGTCTAAACTTCATGTGAACAAGGCCTTTTCAAATGCTTGCAAATCTCAAAGGGCCTCAAATTCTCATCTCCAGTTCTCTGAGCACCTTGATACATTTAAGAAGACTAAATTCATGGCCCAGTCTGTCTGCTCCTGAGTACTGCCCTGGGTGTGGAACCCAGCCCCTTCCTACACTTACACACACACAGACACACAACTCCTGTCTATCTGATCTATTCATGCCTAGATCATGCACATACTCACAAAGCTTACATTTTGCTGGAGGAAGATGTATAATAAAGAAAGAAAACAATAAGCAAAGAAATATATGGTATGTCTGATATGACTAGCACTGCAGGAAAATGTTAGTTCCATAGGGGCGGGGCATCCTGTTCTATTATTTTGTTCATTTACAGGTTTCCAACCTTTAGAATAGATTCTGGCACGTGGTGTTGAACATTTATTGGATGAGAAGGCCGTGGTGCGTCAGCAAATGTTTAACAACTGATACTTGGGGTACATTGTTGATCTCACCTTTTGTCTTTCATCTATATACTATACAATGCTCATATATGTTTCATATTTACTACAGATTTTGCTACTTAAAGGATTTGTAGCATAGAACTTGTAAGTAACTATATAATAAATATACTATAAATTCCATGTAGCTTCCTGACACTTGAATTTGTGCCAGTCTTGAGCCCCTAGATATGCTGTGGTTTCAGTGGACACAAGTCAGCTCCAACATCAACAATAACAGACAAGCTTGCTTATGTTGACAGAAGAGAGCAGAAATACTATAAGAAAATTCACTTGTCAACAAGTTCAGTCAGTGACTTCATGACTGAATCTGAAAATACATTTTTATTTATTTTATTTTACTTTTAACAAAGTAGTAACTAAATTTTGGTTTAGTCTGCATTATTAGCTTAAATATAGGCAATAGATAAAACAGGAAACTAAAACTCACTTTGCATTTACAGATTTCTCTCTTTCCTTCCTTTTCTTTTCCTTTCCTTCCTTTCCTTTCCTTCCCTTCCCCTCCTTCTCCCTCCCAGTACTGGGGCTGAACTCAGGGCCTCAGGCTTACGGCAAGTGTTCTACCACTTGAATCATGCCTCCAACCGTTTTTGCATCTCTGTCCCTCTCTCTCCCTCCTTCCCTCCCCCCTCTCTACCCCCCCATCTCTTTTTGATCTTTATCTTCCTACATTTGCCTCATATAATTGGGGATACAGATGTGAACTAACATGACTGGCTTGTCTTTGAGATAGGGTCTTACCAACATTTTGTCTGAGCTTGTCTCAAATGATGATCCTACCTATTCTTATCTCCCACACCATGCCACTGCTACAACTGCATTCTGGACAGACTATTCCAGAACCTTCCACTCCCACCAAATGAACATGCCTTGCAATTAGCAATAAGGAAAAAAAATCAGAGGCTTAAGGATAGAGAAACAGGTTCAGTTGGGGGGATATTAACAAGAGGGGTTGGACTAAGGAGGGTACATGAAGATGAATATGGTTGAAATCGACTGTCAGCATGTGTAACAATGAAACCTATTAAAATTGTTTAAGGACGGAGTCAAGGGAGCGTGATTTGTTGATGTTTGTTGAAATATATACGATGACATAATAAAATAGTCCTTGTCTATATAGCTAATGTAAGTTAATAAATAAATAAAATGCAACAAAAATTTAAAAAAGAACAAGGATCTGATTTTTTTCCACATTTTTTTTAACCAGTCCTGGGGCTTCAACTCAGGGCCCTGTTCCTAAGCTTCTCTTGCTTAACACTAGCACTCTACCACTTGAGCCACAGTCACTTCCTGCTTTTTCTGTTTATGTGATACTGGGGATTTGAACCTAGGGCTTCATGCATGCTAGGTAAGCAGTCTACCACGAAGCCACATTCTCAGTGCCCTTTTCTACCAGCTATTACAGAAATGAATAAGAGTTCTCTCACTGGCATTGCTGAAGCAGTTTAAATATTACAATCTATTGGCCATACATATAATTTTGTAATTTTTAAACCAAAGCAGCAATCTACCCAAGTTAGCACATGACTGTTTGCTAGTAGACATAAAGTTTTAGTTTCCAGAGAAGTTATGGGTGAGGGAGGCCCCTTTATCAACCTCTTCAGTGAAGGATTTTCCTACATTTTTCTCCTTAGTGGCTCTTGACCTACTCTTGAGGTAGCTGTCAAGGACTCAGTCTTGCCCTGGCTGAGTAGGTATGAGTCTTGGGTGGCTTGCTCTGTCTCCCCCAGAGACTTAAAATTGAAATGCAGTCACTGAATGATTCTCAGCAAGTCTGTTTCTGAATCCCCAGACTGTCCCTGTCCTGCTCCCAGGTCCTGCACATTCAGAAACACCAGTCACCCACTATTTTCCCAGCTCCGTGACATTTTTCTCTAGCTGAACTATGAAGTGTGCAGTTGGAAAGGAGAACCGTGGGAGACTGCATGCCAGAGCAAACAGCAGCTGCAGACAGCAAGGTCTTGAGACAAGTTGGCCACAGTGCTGGGGCCCGTGAGAACAGGCCCAATGCTGTCATGTTTTCATTCTGCATGGCTTGTCCTTCCTTATGTGAGGAAGTAAAACAAAGCAAAACAAAAACAAAAAACTTAGGATTTGTAAAGAATAAAAAAAAAAAGTGCCCCCCCCACGGTATAACCCCTGCTTTCACTGTATTTGATGCTGGTATAATTTGTGGAGGGGAAGGGAAAAAACAAATCGTTTAAATAGGAATACAGGTGTACCCATTGCAACAGTGAGATGTATAAGTCATTATGTCGAAAAATGAACTTTACAACTTTGTGGGGGTGGGGAGATGGGAAGGGGAAACAAAAGAGGAGGCAACAATGCTTGATAAGAAATGTACTCATTATCTTCCCATGTAATTGTAACCCCTCTGTACCATATTTTCACAATTTAAAATAAATAAATAAATATAAAAAATAAGAAGAAAAAGTGCCCTGGGCTGTGAAAAATTAAGGAAAATGTAAATAAGCCATAGGAAAGGGGGAGAGACTAGACACATTAACAGGTGGATGGACAAAGGAAATGAATAAAACCTACAGAACGAAAAAAAAAGCTAACTTTTTGGAAAGATGTCCACCGAATATTAAGAACTCATTAAAGATGTGATAACTGACTCAGGATATTTCTCTTAAGTAACTTAATAGAGAAGTATCTGGATATTTAGTTTCAGGAACATTTGTCCCAACATTGCATATGAGAACAGAAACAATGGAATCAATTTAAATATTCAGTAATCAAAGAATATCTTGCCAATTATGGCCTGTCCAAGTAGTGGAATTCTGTACAGCCATTCTTTCAATTTTTGCATTATTTTATTTTTGAATTAGCATACATCTATAAGGGGCTTTGTTATGATATGTCCAAAACTACATACAGTGTACTTTGGGCAAATTCACCATTCCACTTCATTTCTATTCCTCCTTCCCTCCTCAGCACTTTTCAAATGTTTGTGGAGTTTATTATGCTGGATATATAATACATACAATATAATTTATTATATAATATATCCAAGCTCCAGGACTGGCACACACACCCTTGGCTGGAGATGTGGCTCAATGTAGACAGCTTGCCTAGCATAAACAAGGCCCTGGGTTTGACCCCCAGCACCCTGTTACCCCTGCCCCATTCTCCTGCCCTGCCCCACACACACACAAAAGGGAAAATTCTGATTCCAGTCCAGGTGGAATAACAGTAATTAGGTTTAACGTTCCTGCTAGAAACTACCAAACAATGGGAAAAATAGATAGATGGAGGGAAAAATCAGGATAGAATGTGTACATCATAAACAATGAACACTGATCGCTTATAAATGGAAAAAAAAATGAGGTGAACCCCACCCCTGTCCTAGCTTGCTGCCTTAGAGAGTTCGAACTTCCATGCCAGGAGATGCAAGGTTCAGTGAAAGGAGACCCCCACATGGAGTTTACTGGGGGAGAGCATACTGTCAGCCTGCACAAGATGGGAGGGCAAGGGGGACCCAAAGGGGAAAGGTAGAAAGAAAGGAAAGGGAAAGGGGGAAAGGAGGAAAGGAACAAGGGGAAAAGCTTCAGGGGAGAAAAAGGGAAAAGCTGCAAGTGGAAAAAGGGGTGGAACTAAAGATGGAGACTGATCTATAGAGAGAAGGCGGGGAGGGGGTGTGGCCACAGCCAGGACCTCAGAACCTGGGGACCACCCACTGCCCCAGGTGCACCATTACCTGGGTTACACAGGGGCCTGGCCAGGACTTATAGGGAAGGGGCCTCGTGTGCACTGAGGGAGAACAAAGGGACGGGGAAGGCCATTTTTCCCAGGTGGACCTGGGGGTGGGGGAGAAGCGCTCAGCCTGCAGGGCAGAGCCTGAGCCAGAAGCAGCGCCCCTTCCCCACAGTGGGCCTCAGTGTGTGCACAGGGCCGGAAGTGCAGCTCACACCCGGCCGGAAGTGGAGGACAGCGCGCACCAGGCCTCCCTGCGCTAGACGGAGGGCTTCTAGTTAGGCCTCACAAACCTTGTATGGTTATTTTTTCTTATACGTAAGTCTCTTTAAATGAACTGAAAAAGATACTATTTACTTAAAAACAATGACAATAAAGTGGAGACCTAAACATGAGAAAAGGCACAATGTGGAACACTAGCCTGAAGGTTGGAGAGGAGCAGACGTATAAATTATAATATTTTATACTATGTAATATAAACAATGTGAGATTTTTATACTATGTAATAAATATATTTTATATTATAAAATAAATGTAGTATAGCATACAATAGATGGAGTGGTTTACTCTCACTTCGAAGTAGACTGATAAGTTAAAAATGTATCAACCTCTGAGGCAAACACTAAACTTTTAAAAAGTTATAGTGTTGTAAGGT
>NW_012267221.1:23489784-23520900 GCF_000151885.1 Dipodomys ordii
CTAATTTTTCCAAAACCTTCATCATGAAGGGGTGTTGGATCTTGTCGAATGCTTTTTCTGCATCTATTGAGATAACCATGTGGTTCTTATTCTTGAGAAGCCACATTTTAAAATGTAGAATATTGGAGTCTTTATTATACAGTTAACAGGCTGCAAGCAGCCAGTTGTTACATAGGCCTTAAGCACACAAATACACATAACACAGCTAGGAAACATGCTAAATAGGAAAGAAAGAACAAGAACAATACCAACAAGCCAACTCAGCTCCAATGGAGAGCTGAATTGGAACTCCATGATGACTGGAGATGAGACAGGACACGATCACAGAGACACACAAGGCATGAAGTCCTGGCGCCTAGGCTGGTCCAGGCCTAAATAGGTTGGCACAGGGGGCAGATCCTCAGGAAATTCCCAGGCCCAGGCAATGGACTGACAGATTCAGTAACTTATCAGCCAAGTGCCTGCCCCTGCCTCCAGGGGTCTCAGCACACCCATTACCTGGGAGGCAGGTGATTGGGGGGGGGTGGAGAGGGTCCTTCCCCCAGCATGAAGACAAGATGCCAGACCCTACCATACACCATGTGGCCAATATGGTGCCTGCCAGACCTGGCCTCCTTACTTCAATAGCTAATAAATTAACAAATGTGATAAGCTATCATCATAAAAAACTCTCAGTCCACAAGAGGGTAGAAAGAATAGAGGGAGAACAAAGAAGAAATGGGACAAATAGAAAAGAAATAGCAAGGGCTGGGTTGTAGCTCAGTGGTAGAGCACTTACTTAGCATTTGTGTAGCCCTGGTTCTATAGCCAGCAATGAAAAAGAAAAAAGAAAAAAAGAAGAAAAAGAACTATCTTTAAGCCAAACTACCTCAACAATCACAGTATCTACAAAAGTTTCAATTACTCAATTAAATAAAGATTTTGTGTGTGTGCATGTACATATAAATATATAATTTTTAAAACAAGACCTAACTATATGCTCTCAACAGGAGAATTAGCTTATTTTTGGTTACTAAAACAAAATACCTAAAGCAGGATAACTTTATAAGGACAAGATGTTTACTTGGCTCAAATTTGAAGTCGGACCAGCATAGCACTGGCTCTGGTCTTGCTGAGTGCTGACAAGATGTAAGAACCACTTGGAAACAGCCAGGGCATGCACACGCTGTGTGTCTATTCTATTCTTTCCCATCTTATAAAGCCCTAGCATTCCATATGGGCTTAACAATGAGAACTTAATCTAATTTGAATCTCCCCTCAAAGGCCCCCTCCCTAAAAACTCATACTGGGATTGAGTGTCTGCACTCTGTTTTTTTTTTTTTTTTTTTGATGGTACTGGGGTTTGAACTCATGGGCTCACAATTGCTAGGCAAATGTTCTACCATTTGAGCCAGCTCCCCCTGCCCCACACTCATTTTGCTTTTAGTTTGTTTTTCAGATAGGCTCTAGGGCTAAGATGATGCAGACAGGCCTCAGACCATAGCACTACTACATCTGCTTCCCCAGTCGCTGGGATTACCAGCATGTACCACCATAGCTGGTGGGGGGTTTTGTTTTTTGTTTTTTTATTTTTTGTTCTGTGTAGTGCTTGAACTCAGGGCCTGGGCACTGTCCCTGACCTCTTTTGATCAAGGCTAGCACATACCACTTTGAGCTACAGCACCACTTCTGGTTTTCTGATGGTTAATTGGAGATAAGAGTCTCACAGACTTTTCTTCCTGGCTTCGAATCATAATCCTCAGATCTCAGCCTCCTAAGTAGCTAGGATTACAGGCGTGAGCCACCAATGCCTGGTACCAGTGTTTTTGTGGTAGACTCATGATAATTTTTGTACAGGCTGATCTCCAATCATGATTCTCCCCATCTCTGCCTTCTGAGTAGCTGGTATTATAGGTGTGAATCACCATCCCCAGCAACCACATGCATTACAAAAGTATAAAAGTATAAATGAGTTAAGTGGTTGAGGACAAGAAACGACAAACCATGCTAATACCACATAAGTAAAACTTAAAGTGATTATATTTAACATCATTAAAATGAATCATTAAAATGAATAAAAATGTTTATGCTCTTAATCATACACCTATAAAATAATAAAGCAAGAACAAAAACTTCAAGGAGAAACAGAAACATGCATGATCATTCTCTGATGTCAACAGCTGCCTCTCAACCATTGATAGAACAGGTGCACAGGAAATCAGTAAGAATGTAAAATTGTTCAACAACACTATCAACCAAGAAGACCTATCTGACATGTAGAAAACACACCTCCTAATAACAGCGTAGTGTCTGTTCTTTTCAAGCTCCTATAGGCAGAGTTGCAGAGACAGACTGCCTTATTCTGCTCAGCCTGCTGTAACAACATGCCCTAAGCTTATAAACAACAGGAATTGCTTCCTTATAGTTCTGAAGGCTAAGGCACCGAAAGTCAAAATGCTGCCATAATCTCTACCTTATATATATATATATATATATATATATATATATATATATATATACCTTCCTACTGGCCTCACATGATAGAAGGAAGGTTCAAGGGCTTCTTTAAGGCCATTTTTTTTGGTGCCAGCTGCATCTACAATCATATTGGGGTAAGAATTTTTAACACATGAATTGTCAGAAGCAGGAGAATGGGTATATATATTCAAACTATCACATGACTCAGACCATGTTGTAAGGCCATAAAATCATCTTAAAAATGTAAAGAGACATAAATCATATATATATATATATTTCAGAAATATTATTCTTGGGCATTTATCTGAAGGAATGTTAAATCAGGATATAATATAGGCACCTACACACCCTGCTCACTGCAGATCTAGTCACAATAAATACCCAAGCTATGGAAACAGCTCTGATGAATGGATCAACATACAACAGAGTCTTAGTTAGCCATAAATAAAAACAAAACTATGTCATTTGAAGGAAATGGATGGATCTGAAAACAATCATATTAAGCAAGATAATCCATGTTCATAAGGACAAAGTTCACATGTCTTCTCTCATATGTGATGATAGACCTAAAAGACAAGAATATACATAAACACATACAGGATCATATATATGATCACTATATATATATGTGCATATGTGTATATGTATATATATATATATATATATATGGAGATAGGGACAGAGGGATGTCCTGGCTGGGGTATGGATACTAATAGAAGGGGGAGGTTGAAAAAAGAGGCATGAATGAAAAGAGGGACATGAATATGGGCAAAATGCTTTATGTACTTGTGTCAACATGGAACCATGGAGCTTTTTGAGATTGGTTTGGGAAGGCAGGACAGGTTTGGGAAGTCAAAGTCATCTAAAGATTCAAAATAATCTCAATAAAACCCTAGCAATCCTCCTCAATAGAAATTGACAAGTTTGGACCAATAGGTACAGTGCCTGCCTAGTGAGCACATGGATCTGAGTTCAAATCCTAGCACCACAAAATAAGAAAAATACATTAACAAGCTGATTATGTTCTATTCATATGTAGAGTACAAATTCAAAGGATTGACTGGTCAAAACAGTTCTGGAAAAGAACAAAGTTAGAGGAGTAATATTACCTAGTTTCAAAATGTATTGTAAAGACACACAGTGTGGTTGATATTGGTGTAGCTAAAGACAAATGGATCAATACAATAGAAATTCAAAAATAGTTTCATGGAAGTGTAGAGAAATAGTATTTTCAATGACACTGGGACAACAGTTTAGTACTCATAAGGAGAAAAAGGAAAAAGAGCAAGATTGGAGAAGACATGTACATGTCTAGCATCATGTAAAAAAGTAATTCCAGTTGGAATTCCAGTGGCTCATGCCTGTAATCCTAGCTACTTAGGAGACTGAGATCTATGGAAACAAGAAGTGGATCTGTGACTCATGTAGTAGAACATGAACCTTGAGCAAAAAGACTGAGAGACAGCGCTCAAGTCCAGAATTCAAGCCCCAGGACCAGATCCACCCACCCCCGCCTGCCCCCAACAACCAAATCCCAAAACAAGACTGTTTCAAATTAGAACATTGAGCTAAAGGTAACATGTTAAACTACAAATTTCTTAGAAAGTACAGGAAAAATCTTTTATAATCTTGAGTTAAAGAAAGATTTCTAACATGACACCCAAAGCATTTTTGTGTACATGCACATGGTACTTGGGCTTGAACTTAAAGTCTTGTGCTTGCTAAGCAAGCTCTCTTCCATATAAGCCATGCCCCAGCTCTTCTTTGTTTTTACTGTTCTGTTTTATTATTGTGATAGGAACTTGTGATTTCTGCCTGGGCTAGCCTTGAACTGTGAACTAACTTTGGTGGTTAAGTAGCTGAGAGTATAAGCATGCACCATCACACCAAGCTCCAAAATTAATAAAAATGATTTTACTAGAAAGAAAAACTGCTGTATTTAAAAGACAGTAAGATTTTATTTTATTGTAAAGATGCTGTACAAAGGGCTTACAGTTACATGAGTAAGGTAATGAGTACATTTCTTGTCAAGCATTGTTACCCCCTCCTTTGTTTTTCTTCTACTATCCCTTTCTTCCCCCACCTCTCCTACTCCTCCCACTCCACTGAAGTGTAAAGTTCATTTCCAACATAGTTTCTTGTGAGTATCTGGGTCATCCTGTATCCTTGTTTTAGCATTTTGTTATCCCCCTTCCCCTCC
Organism: Dipodomys ordii; assembly: GCF_000151885.1. Classification (NCBI taxonomy): domain Eukaryota; kingdom Metazoa; phylum Chordata; class Mammalia; order Rodentia; family Heteromyidae; genus Dipodomys; species Dipodomys ordii. The sequence goes on from NW_012267221.1 coordinate 23,494,442, forward strand.
CTAAATTAGATAAATGTAGTATATACAAGATGCAGGATACCAAAATCAAATACAGTGACAACAGGGGATATACCATAGGGGACGAACATACAAAAGAAACAACAAAAAAAATCTCATAGTACATTAAAAACAACAATAAAGAAAAACCTCTTGAAGACACTAAGATTTTATAACAACAAGAAAATATTGAAAATCATTTATCTGATAAAGTGACTTGCATCTAATATTTAAGAAATCTCAAAATAGTTTTATTATACATATATTAAAATAGCTAAATAAAAGTTTTAAATTGACCATTTCAAGAGTTGACAAAAATATGGAGAAACTGGAATCCTCACACTTTAATGCGAATTAAAACTGGTACAACCATTTGAAAACAATTTGGCCGGGTTTTTTTTTTTAAAGTAGTAAACATTGGAATAACTTTATAGATCCACATACATTTAAAAACACTGAATGGTATCCTTTAAAGATGTATAATTGATGATAGGTCAACAATTTATCAATGAACCTATTAGTAGTAGTATTTATATAATACGGAGAGGGCATATACACCAAAAGGTTGAAAGCACTATTCATTTTTCTTTATATATATATTTTTTAATTGTAAAGATACTGTACAGAGGAGCTACAATTACATAAGCAACATTTTTCTTTTCTCCTCCTTTTCCTTCCTTCATGCTCATCCTCCTTATCATTTGTTTATTTACAATCTCTGATTTTCCAAAAATAGTGTGTATTGCATGTGTAACAAATAAAAGGGGGAATGATACATAACAAAGGAACTAGAGGTTTTTTTGGTTTTTTGGGTTGTGTGTGTGTGTGTGTGTGTGTGTGTGTGTGTGTCTGTGTCTGTGTGTTGGTCATGGGGCCTGAACTCAGCCTGGGTGCTGTCCCTCAGCTCTTTAGCTCAAGGCTGGTGCTCTACCACTTGAGCCACAGCGCCCACTACCATTGTTTTCTGCTTATGTGGTGCTGAGGAATTGAACCCAGAGCCTCATGCATGAAAGGCAAGCACTCTACCATGGAGCCACCATCCCAGCCCGAGATTTATTTTTAAAATGGTGATTATAGGGTTGTTTTTTTTTTAGCAATAGAAAGAGACACATTTTAAAGGAACTATAAAAAATATCTCAGTGGCACTGTGGCTCAAGTGATAGAGCTCTAGCCTTGAGCAAAAGGATCTCAGGGAAATCCTAGGCCCCAAGTTCAAGCTCCAGGAGCAGAAAAAAAAAACCAAAAAGATTAGACTTTAAAAATATCTCTTAGCTGGGTGCTGATGGCTCATGTCTATAATCCTTGCTACACAGGAGACTGAGATCTGAGGATTGCTATTCAAAGCCAGCCCAGGCAGGAAAATCCATGAGATTCTTTTTTTTTTTTTTGGTCCAGTTGTGAGGCCTGAACTCTGGGCCTGAGCACTGTCCCTCAGCTCTTCAGCTCAAGGCTAGTGCCCTACCACTTGAGCCACAGCGCCACTTCCGGCTTTTTTCTTTTTGCTTATGTGGTGCTAAGGAATCGAACCCAGGGCCTCAGGCATGCAAGGCAAGCGCTCTACCACTGAGCCAACTTCCCAGCCCCTCCATGAGACTCTTATTTACAGTAAACCACTCAGAAAAAGTCGGAAATAGCACTGTGGCTCAAATAGTAGAACGCTAGCCTTGAGCACAGAGAGGCTCAGGGACAGAGCCCAGAGCCTGAGTTCAAGCCTAAGGACCGGTAAAAACAACAACAACAAGAAAACCTTTTAGGACTGGGAGTGTGGCTCATACAGTAGAGCATGTGCTTGCAAGTGTGAGGTCCTGAGTTCAATCCCCAGAATTGCAAAAAACAACAACAATAATAAAATCATAAACAAAAAAGGTATCCTTTATTCTAGAACAAAGACTTTTACAAAAGGTCCTCAGGAATAATAAACTTAGGACCAAAATGTCAGTCATTTATGTAAACCAAGTTTTTGGGAATCCTTTGCTTTATTCTTAACAGTTTGACTTGATTGCTATAGCTTCACAAACATACAGGAATTTTTTTTTTTTTTTTTACCCAACAGCAACTTCAACAAAATACACAGCAGTAGAAAACAAGCCCACATGGTGGCTGAAGATTAGGAAGGAATGATTTCAGTTCCCATGTAATGACAGATGCAGCTAAGAGGCTGGCATGATCCCAGCTGATTTATCACCAATGGCAATTCGGATACAGTTTTCAGCTTTTGCAAGAATTAGCTGCTGCAGACATACTTACTGATCTATAGGGGTTTCAGGGATCCAAGAAGTCATGCAAACAACTTTTTCTTTTTTTAGAGTAGGTGGCTAAGGAAACCAAGGAGGTGCTTGAGAACCAATGTTAATACTAAGTCCCAAGACCTAAGATACAAGAGCCCTCCTAGAAATTTCAATGTCTGCTGATTTCTAAAGCATTAAATAGATAAGACATGGGATGGGTAAGGAAAATACAGAAATATATTTCAGTGGCCAGATCCACAGTCTCAGGAGAGTCCTGAGCACCACTTAGCATATGGCCAGGGCACCTGATTTTCCTCATAAGAATTCTATGTATTGTTAGAGATTGTTGCTGTGAGATTAAAAGGAAATAATAGCCAAGTACTGGTACCATATGACATCCCAGCTACTCAGGAGGCTGAGATCTGAGGATCCTGATTTAAAGCCAGCCTGGGCAGGAAAGTCCATGAGTCCCTTATCTCCAATTAAGTACCACAAAAGCTGGATGTGGAGTTCTGGCTCAAGATGTAGAGCACTAGCCTTGAGCAAAAAAGCTCAGAGATAGCACCAGGGCTCTAAGTTCAAGCCCTAGGACTGGTACAAAAAAAAAGGAAATACATGAACTTTTTACATTTAATTTTTAAAAATTGTGTTTGTGTATGTGTATTTGTGTGTGTGGTATGTGTATGTGTATGTGTATTTGTGGTGTGTGTGTGGGTGTGTGTGTGTGCATGTGTGTGTGTGTGTGTGTGTGCGTGCTGGTATTGGGTCTTGAACTCAGGGTCTGAGCACTGTCCCTTAGCTTTTTCACTCGAGGGTGATTCTCACAGACTTTTTCTGACTGTGCTGGCTTTGAACTGTGGTTCTCAAATCATAGTCTCCTGCATAGCTAGGATTACAGAGATGAGTTACCAGTGCCTGGCAATATTTTACATTTATGTCATACTTTGCAATAATGTCCTTATTAATTTTACAATTGTTTGGTTCATTCATAATCAAAAACTAAAACAATGACTAACAACACTAACATGTCAGAGTTGAAAGGACACTAAAGATCAAGGGTACAGTTCTCCAAACTGAGGCCCAAGAAATTCACACACAAGCCAGGCCAGAGAGAGCTGTCCTTCCAGGAAGTTTGTCCCATGGCTGCCTGAAAGACCTCATCAGGATTCACTGTCAGTTCTTCATCAGCCCAGAAGCTTCTCCTACACGGTGATTAGGGTGTTTTAAGTAAGTACAAAATGGTCAGCAGAGCAGAGCTCACCAGGGGGCTCAGTAAGTGTTACCTGGTGATGGTAATTACATGACAACGTACAGACAAGAAACTAGTTCCAGAAGCTCCCTAGTGTGAAAATGAGTCCCATTCTTTTTCACTCTTCCTACTCTCTGTGTGTCTCCTACATACTCACCACACACACACACACTGCATAGTCTATTCCTCTGTCTTTTTTGCCTGGGTCAATAAGCATTTGTAGAGCAAAACTAACTCTTCCACAAGCTATAATGTTGCGAAATAAGCCTTGCACTTAAACTGCCATGTGAACATATTGTCTAGTCATCTATCTATAAGACTGCCATGTGAACATATTGTCTAGTCATCTATCTATAAGACAAATAAGTAAAATAGTATTAATGGATGGGTAGCAAAATTCTATTCTTCTCTTCTTGAACATCAGGAGACAATATTAGAAAACCAAATGCTCATGTAGATAGGATGCCCAAGAAAGAAGCAACTCAACTTGGCAGGCTTTTGTCTATATGTCCTTTAATTGGGTTCTATTCCTTAAAAGACTTCCTCACACTATCTTGACTCACAAACACATGAGCCACTCACCTTGGATTCTGAATATCCATCTGACAAGTAGTCACCTGACAGGGAAACTTCATCAAGCCAGAGAACATATGCACTCATTTCTGTGTGGATTATGAGACTTTGGTACCTGGACATATTATCTCAGATTTATTGATGGTCTATCTATTCTAAAATACTTGCTCAGGTGGACCCATTGCAACAATGAGAAGTACAAGTCATTATGTTGAAAACGAACGTTACAACTTTGGGGGGGGGCGGGGAGGATTGGGCAGGGGGGGGGAAGGGAGATGGGAAGGGGTGGGAAGGGGAAACGAAGGAGGAGACTACAATGCTTGATAAGAAATGTACTCATTATCTTGCCCATGTAATTGTAACCCCTCTGTACAGTATTTTCACAATAAAAAAAATAAAAATTATTATAAAAAAATAAAATAAAATACTTGCTCAGGGCTTGGACTGTGGCTTAGTGGTAGAGTGCTTGCCTAAAACACTTGCTCAGGATGTGGTTTATAAGCAGAAAAGAGCTCCTCTGTCATGGCAGATACATTCAGATGCTATCTAGCATGATCACAGGTCACATACCTTCAATCTCAGCATGCAGTGGGATGTCAGGAAGGGTGGTACCAACATGGAGAAAATGGTCCTTGGGCTGGGCTACTCCTGAATGATTTCTACATGTGGGTCTTCATTATTGCTTTTAAAACAGATGCCTAGAGCTGAGCACCAGGGACATGCCTGTAATCCTAGCTACTCAGGAGGCTGAGATCTGAGGATCACAGTTTGAAACGAGCCTGGGCAGGAAAGTCTGTGAGACTCTTATTTCTAATTACCCACCACCACCCCTCCTAGCCCCCCCAAAAGCCAGAAGTGGAGCTGTGGCTGAAGTGGCATTGCACTAGCCTTTGAGCAAGGACTCAGGTACAGTACCTAGGCCCTGAATTCAAGTGCCAGGAATGCACATGCACATGAATACACACACACACACACACACACACACACACACACACAATGCCTGTCAACTTACACCTATGCACCAAACTGTGTTCCAAGCATAAGTGACACTACTGTCAGACGCTCACCTATTCTGGACTATCTTTACATCTGTTTCTCTCTCCAATACTTAGACATTATCGACTTATCACTCTACAAAATTCTTCTTTGATTTCCTCCTCTTTCGGTTCTATTTTCACAGGAAAGTTGAAAACAAAGTGACAGGGGCGTGAAGGTTTGGCTCTAAGAATGATAACATTCAAATCCTCCCAAGGCAGCTACAAACAACATCCTGTCCCTTGCTGAGGTTGTTCAATATTGCACTGAGACATGCAAGCCGTAGTTCAAATACGTCTTCACTGGAAGTGCATTGGGTCATTTACCTTAACAACGTGAACGTGCACTCATTATCATGTTCAACTTGATTAGTGTATGGTCAGACATTTAAGAGTGCACTTCAGATAAAGGAATGTATAAATGCATGATTGGTTCCTAATAAATTGAGAAACCCCTTAATGAACTGTGAGCAGTCTAGAGAGGAACTATTACATACCTGTCATAGAAATGGCAAACCAGACAAAAATGGTGTGTGTTGGGGGGGGGGACAGTGTAGGGAGAGAAGATTCTTCGTGTCTCCCATTATGTACTGATTGTGAAATTTGTCAGAAAAATAACTAAGAGGATGCAAGGTAACTGGGAAAATTAGTTCATTTAGGACCCAAACTTAAGTGAATATGAATTCATCTTTTGGCAAATGTTTAACACAACTTACTTAACAAACCTCAACAGAAAAGTTCAGGGAGGCATGCGGAGAAATCTTTTAACAGAGCTCTCTTGCTGTTTTCTTTTAGTGTAAAGTATATTTTTAGTTATTTAAGACAAATTCAGTCCTCTGTTCCCATTTCTCTATTATTTTCCTTTGTGTTTGGATTTTGCTTGGTAAATAAATATATATGTGTGTATATATGTATATATATATATATATATATATATATATTAGTGTTGGAATAGGTTTAAAACACTGTCAAGAAAGTACAGTTTTAATATGTTAATTGTGAAATATATCTTACTTTACTTCTCATCTAAATTTAAAAATTTTTCAAATGAATAAGACACCATGCTTCTTCATTTTATTTCATATGAAAAACAGGCAAATTTTAAATGTAAACTGGAAGCTTGTGAATCTGGCATTGGGTCACCCATAAAAAAACTCAAGGGGAATGTTTATTGAAGGTCAATGTCAAGAAATGGGCACTTGTGTTGGATAAGTGTGAGAGAAATAGAGACTAGCTGAGCCAGAGTGCCTCACTATGACCGAGACCACATTTGTGCTCTGAGAAATATACCCAAAGGGTAGTTCATTTGAGATGACAAGGAAGTTAGGAAGAGTTCATGGAGGAGAAGAAAGCTAACTGGTCCTTAAAGGATATGACTCGGCAAAGATAAATCAAAAAAAGGACAGAGAAGTTGATGAAGGTGGTGCCAATTGGGAGAGAAGGAATACTTCACATTCTCTGGAGCTCAGAGAAGCCTTCAGGAAGAGGGAGGTATTTGATGAACTGAGCAGCAGGGCAAGCCCAGAGGCTAAGGACCATGGCAGCTGAAGCTGGCTAAGAGTAGGGGAGTATCTCAGGCTCCAAACAAGAACAAACTGGCTGGGTGTAGACACTAGGATGGCAGGGCCAGTGCCACAGGCAGTGTCCATGGGCATAAAGTCTCAGACAGGGCAACCCATGCAGATAACAAAACAGTGATGAGGATGCAACAGTCTGAAGCAGAGACTGGCTGTGTCAAGAACACATGTGACAAATTCTCCAAAGCTGGAGATGATCATCTTCTCCTCCTCCTCCTCCTCCTCCTCCTCCTCCTCCTCCTCCTCCTCCTGCTGCTGCTGCTGCTGCTGCTGCTGCTGGACCTTGTCACTGTCCCTGAACACATGTTCTTCTTAAGTGAGACATTGACTGTCCTCAATGCAGAAATGAGGTCTATGTTGAAACTGAATAGAAATCTATGACTCCTGTCACAGAAATGACACTGCATGACTTCTAGCACTGGGTACCCCCCCATACACACAAACACAGATAGATACATCGACATAGACACACACACACACACACACACACACACACACACACACATCCAGAGCACTGAGCCAACTGGTGGGAACACTGAGCCATCACTTAGAATCTACACATTTTGAGCCTGTATCTGCTTAAGTCTTCTGTCTAAGACCTCCTATGACACAAAGCAGAAACAGGCCATCCCCACCATGTTCATTCGTGACCAACAGAATCTATGAATAGAGATGTGACTTTTCCCCTCTACTTACTATTTTGTGGTGATTTGCTCCATTTGATTCTAAACTGACTACATTTACTTTGTCCTTCAAGAGCCCCTATTTCAAAGTTTAGCAATTTTGGTTCTATAAAGAACCAGAACATAAATATTTCAGGCTCCTCCCAGCTTTGTTGTTGAGGTTAAGAAAACCAAAACAATAGCATAGACATTCCCAGACATACCTAAATGAACAAGGCTGTCTGTGTTGCCAAAAAAAAAAAGCTTATTTTCAATAACTGGCAAAGGGCTGAATTTTGTCCTTGGATCTAATATGATGATCCCTATCCTATATGTAGGTGCTATTAGCAAGTAGTCTTAGGATCATGGTGGTAGCAGGTTGGTCCTGCAGGTGAAAGGCAGAGATGGAACCTACAGGCTATGCCCAGGACTGAGCCATATAAGCCAGAGAGAACAAAAGGGCTAGATGGACACGTTTTCTAACTGAATCATACCACCATTTCCATTACCACAATGGACAGGACCTCAGAACTATCCTAAGCAGGAATCCCTCCTTCTTCTTCCTGTCTTATTTTATTCCTAATTGCCCCTTATCGATGCTGTTTGACATTATTATCCTGAGGGTTTTCCTCCTGACTCCAAGTATCACTGATTTGTTAAACCCAGCCCCCTATTCCTAAGTGCTCAGAATTCATCTCATAAACCAGAAGGGTTCCCCTCACTCGAGACTGGGTGAGAATGCAGCCCACAGTCCAATTCCTATTCCTTGAAACGCCACCATGCTCAAGCCTCACCAAGTGACAAGTAGAGCACAATGGGGCTGGGCTTTTGTTCTTGCTTCCCAAGAGCCCATGGCTGTGGGTCCTTCATGTCTGTAAGTGCTGATTTTGCACCCAAGGTAAGCAGGGCTGAGTTCACAAGTTCGTATCACAGAACACGCTGAGCAAGAGGCCTTAATGAGAGACAGAAGAACTGGAAGCTAGCCAGAAAATGCGCCTTGCCTTCCTCCTGATTTTATAGGATTCTCTAATAAGGGGTAAGTTGGAGAGAAAAGGAAAGAAAGTCAACTAAGCGTAACAGCAGGAGTCCCCCCAGCAATCTTCTAAGCAGCTTCCTGAGAAGGCCTCCAGCCATTCAGACACCAGAAGGCTTAATGAGCTACCTGATGATGTGGCTCTCTTATGGTCTCTGCCTGCAAAGATGGGCTGGCCTCTGGGAGGAAGCTTCTTCATGACTGTTGGCAGCCCTGACTGAGCTGTTACTTTATGAGATGTAGGTATCTAGTTTGCCTTATGTAATGGGGTCACTGAAATGCAGGTAGGAAAAGGTGCTGAGAAAGTGAACTTGCATTGCCTTGCTGGGATAAGTGGAGTCTATTCCATAGACTTAGGAAGAAAGTTTCCAAGAAATCAGAGCTCTGCTCAGCTGCTGTTGAAGGGCAGGGGTGGGGCCTTAGAGAAGTGGACAGAGACACTCATCAAATTGACCTCCCAGCTTTCAGGCCCTGCAGTCAGGGAGAGGTTCAGCAAGCGCAAACAACAGAAGGAGGAATGGTTTGGAGATCTTTGAATGGGAAAGAGTCTTTCTTCCTCTCCTATCTGTCCCCTAAATCATGATATCTTGATAAGGGAGCAGGATGGTGCTCCCAGTGAACTAGCACCCCATGTCACAGGAATGGCCCTGTGTTTTCAGAAAGCATAGATAAAATGTCTGTTTGTGTGAGTGTGAACTCAAGCCTTCTGGGAAAACTGTTCAAAAGAAGCATTGTGATTTGTGAAAGGTAGCAGTCTGAGTAATCATTCTGCCAAAACACAGAAAGGCATTCCATAGAATCAGATGTGGTTTCCTCTGCAGAGTGCTAGAGCCAGAAAGGGGGATTTGGAAAGTCACCCAGTTGTGAGCCTCAGTCTTCTTCTCTGACAGATGAGTCTTATAAGCCAAAACAGACCACCCTGGGGGCTGGGAAGGTGGCTCAGTGGTAGAGCGCTTGCCTTGCATGCCTGAGGTCCTAGGTTCGAGTCCTCAGCACCACATAAGCAAAAAGAAAAAAAAAGCCGGAAGTGGCACTGTGGCTCAAGTGGTAGAGCACTAGCCTTGAGCTGAAGAGCTGAGGGACAGCGCCCAGGCCCAGAGTTCAGGCCCCACAACCGGACCCAAAATAAAACAGACCACCCTGATACTAGTCCCAAGTAAAATTGCAGCCTAATAACTGGAAAACTCCTAAGTGCTATGCAAAGTTATTACTTTTATAACATTCTTGTAAGGTAAATTAAAGTAGATAGCCGATGAATGAGAATACCACGTGGTATTCAGGCAGAAAGAGAAGTTTTATTTCTAAACTGCTGCCTCCCTGAGCATGGTAGAGATGCACATGGCCAAAAAGAGCCAGAGGGCTGTTTTGCCTGGCCTTTACTAGGTAAGGGGTGGGGAGAAGAGGAGTCAGGTGTAGGCAGGATGTGACCTCAGAGCCTGGGACCCTCCCACAGTCTCATGGGAGGCATGACTGGGGGTGGCCCAGGTTGTGACCTCAGAGAAGGGGGAGGTAACTGCCTCCAGGTGTACCAGTTACCTACGTGACTGCGGGTATTGGGCAGAAACTTATCCAAGAGGAGGGAGGTGTCTACCCTGCCTTCCCAAGGTGAACCTTCCATTTCTGCATAACTATAAGCAAAATTCAGAGAGAAAAGGAAAAAAAGGCTGCTTTTGTGACCAAGGTGTTTTGTTTGTTTGTTTGTTTGTCGGTTGTGGGGTCTGAATTCTGGGCCTAGGCGCTGTCCTTCAGCTCTTCAGCTCAAGGCTAGTGCTCTACCACTTGAGCCACAGTGCCACTTCCAGCTTTTTCTGCTTATGTGGTGCTGAGGAATTGAACCCAGGGCCTCAGGCATGCAAGGCAAGTACTCTACCACTGAGCCACCTTCCCAGCCCCCAAGGTGTTTTTATCATTGGGATCTAACACTATCATAGCTAGTTCTATCATAACTATATCTATCATAGCTAGGTCTATCATATTAATCTAGATTTTCAGAGAGCATAGCAATCTTTTCTTTCAAGTTACCTTGACAGGTTAGTATTACAGTTACTTAGAGCAATTATATGTGTTGAATGGCAGAAGGGTTTAAAAAAAATTCCAGTACAGTATTTTCGCAATAAAAAAAAAAGTTCCAGGAAAGTACCAGGATTGGGATATGTCCTTTCTAACTACACAGACATCAGCCCATCAAATCAAAAACTTGCCTGGTGCAGAGGTACACACTTAAAGTCTAGCTACTCAGGAGGTGGAGATCAGAGAAGATCATGGTTTGAGGCCAACTAAAACCAAAAGTTTTCAAGATCCCTGTCTCAGTAGAAAAACCTGGGCATGTGACATGTACTTATCATTCCAGCTATGACAGGAAGCTATATAGGCACATTATGGCTCAGACTGGCCTGGGCAAAAAAGTAAGACTCTATCTCAAAAATAACTAGAGCAAAAGAAAGAGGGATGAGTGGCAGTTTTTTTGTTTTTTGTTTATGGTCCAGAAGTGGTACCTGAACTCTGGGCCTGGGCTCTGTCCCTCAGCTCTTCAGCTCAAGGCTAGCACTCTACCACTTGAGCCATAGCACTACTTCCGGCTTTTTTATTTTCTGCTTATGTGGTGCTGAGGAATTGAACCCAGGGCCTCATGCATGCAAGGCAAGCGCTCTACCTCTGAGCCACCTTCCCAGCCCATGACTGGCAGTTTTGCTCAAGTAGTAGAACACCTGTCTAGCAAGTGCAAAACTCTGAGTTCAAACCCTAGGATGTCCAGACAAAATAAAACTCTTCTCCCCACCCTTCACATTTAAACTATAGAAAACATTAAACAGAGCCAAAGATCACATTTTGAACACAAACTGTATCTCTCTTCTCTTTATCACAAAACCAGTGTACAACCCTAAAATTCTGTAATTATAGAAGCTACCTACCAGAGTCTTGATTTACTTAAGAAACAAAGAAAAGTGAGACCTTCCAGGTTTGCTATGGGAAAACCTTCTAGAAGCCTTCTGGAGCCTCATCCCGTGTCCTAATCAGAGCCAGGGCTCCATGGACCTAACTGCAGGTTAGATCTCTGCTATTGAAAAATGGACCTAGAACAAATTATGCTAAGTTAGGTAAGCCAAGCTCAGAAACAAATGGTACATGTTTTCTCTCATATGCAGAGGCCAGATCTAAAATACCCTGGGACATGATAAACTATACAAAACTCTGGGCATCTACACACAGTGAGACCAAAGGAGGATACTGTTAGGAGAGGAACACAAAGACACAATGCCTATGTACCTCTGATCATATAAAATAACATTTATTGAAATGAACTCCAGGAAATGAGAATGAAGTTTTTTTCTTCATTGCTATGTTTGTTTTCTTTTTCTTTTGTCTCACTTGTTCCTTCATCTGTCTTCAGGAGGATAAGAGAACCACAGAAGTGGAGGGACAAAGGATGAACAAATGAAGCAGTGGTACTCACTGGACACTACATTGAAAATGAATGGGGATGGGAGGGAAAAACTAGGAGAGAGTGAGGGAAGGGGAGACATTGCCCCAAAAGAAACGTACTCATTACCTGACTTATGTAACTGTAACCTCTCTATACACCATCTTTTAATAATTAAAAAAAACTAAAAATAAATCTCTGCTCTCTTAAAAGCAAACCCAGCTTTGCTGGAGATGGAGGCTTAAATGGAGGGCCAGGACACACTTGGTTTTTAGAGAGCAGGGGAAAACAAAATGAAACATTTCAATAGATTACATTCTGTTTTGAAAAAGAGACATTCAGGGTCAGGAGGAACTGAAGGGTCCAGGGTTGAAAGTTTGGTTTTGGCTTGAGCTGAATTGCAACAAGACTTTTACCTCTTACTCCTGTTGGCAAAGCAGGGGCCTAACCCTGTGCCAAGAAGGTCATGGTCACAATAGCATGGGGCAGGTTGCAGAAGAGGGAGGGGACAGATGTCAAGAATCAAGAGTAGAGGTAGAAGCAAGGCTGCTGCACTCTAGAGAGAATTCTAATGTTGAATTTTAAATTTGTGTTTTCTCACTATCAATCCCATACATTCCAGTATATTTATTAAGTATATTTATTAGGTACTAGATAACCATCACAGTACATTAAGAGTTGTCAAGTAACAGCAGTGTCTGAGAAGTCAACAGACCTCACATACCCTTGTGTAGCACATAGGACTTAGAAGGATCTAGAAAGAGCATAGGAAATAAGTAGGTTGTAAAGGTAGAGAAGTGAAAGAAGCCCCAGGGAACATTCTACCAGCTCTCAGTTTACTCCCTGGTACAGAGAAGTAAATGAACAGGTTTGTCTACTTCCTACAACTTAAACAAAAAAAAAGAGTGTCTGTCAATTACTTACATATTGAAGCTTAAATTTCCCTTAAAGAAAAAAAAAAAAAGGCTGGGAAGCAATAAATAGCATCTAAACCGGTACAAGAGTTCATGAAGTTCATGGAAACTGCCGACGAAAGACTGTGCTAAAGTTGGCCTCCTATTTTCTTCAGATCTCTCCATCCTAACAGGCACTTTCATTTTTTCTTAGTTGCTTCCTCTGCCCAAGGTCTTTCAAAAGACGTATTTTTTGCCTTGCAAAATGCTTACTGAATGCTGTTGAGCCCAGGGATGGTTCCGGACACTAGGTATGCTGGGACAGACATGTAATACACGCTGCTGCTCTCATGGGGCCTACACATACAGAGTTGCTGTATCTTCTTGTTTTAGGAACAATCCTGAATGGAATAACAGAGTCTTCATTTCCTATCAGATCCCCAAGGCGTGGTAGCATCTAGAAATCTAGTAGAAGTAAACAACAGTTTCATTGAAGCTCTCTTAACTCTCCCTACTTTCTCCTTTGTTTTTGTTTTGGACCACACTCACAAGTATCCCCAAATACATACAATCTTGTAAGCATTTGGGAAATGCAAATGCACCAGCCTTTCCTGTTTAGCACCTAGATGCTGATTCAAAAGGAAATTCACTGTCTGTGGTATGTCTGTAATCCTGCCTACTCATGAGAGTAAGATATGAGGATCAGAGTTCAAAGCCAGCCTGGGCAGGAAAGCCCGTGAGACTTTTATGTCAATTTAACTACCAAAGTGGAGCTGATAGAATGCTAGTCTTGAGCAAAAAAGCTCAGGGATAGTGTCCCCATCCTGAGTTCAAGCTCCAGGACACACACACACACACACCACTACACACACACAAACAGAAATTCACTCACTCAACCAAGAATGGTCAAGTGATGTAAGACCAGATACCTTGAAAATATTACAAGAAAGGATAGGGGAAACACTAGAGATCCTAGGCACAGGTCAAAACTTCCTAAGTAAAGATCCAGAATCACAACAAATCAAAGGATAAATGGGATTGTACCAAACTAAAAAGTTTCTGCATGGCAAAGGACACAACTAGCAAAATAAATAGAAAGCCCACAGAATGGGAGATCTTTACTAGCTATGCATCAGACAAGGGCCTCGTCTCTAAAATATACTTAGAGCTCAAAAAAAATCAACTCCCCAAAAAACAAATCCTTAAAGCAACAAAAATCCAATTAATAAATGGGCTAAAGACTTAAAGAGAGACTTCTCAGAAGAAGTAAGACTGGCCAACAGACATATGAAGAGATGTTCAACAACTCTGGCCATAAAAGAAATGCAAATCAAAACAACATTGAAATTCCACTTCACCCTAGTTAGAATGGTCATTATCAAGAAAATTAATACTAACAGATGCTGGTGGGATGTGGCCAAAGGGAAAGCTACGACACTGTTGGTGGGAGTGCAAACTTGTTCAACTACCCTGGAAAGCAGTATGGAGGTTCCTCAAAAGACTACACACAGAGCTCCCCTGTGATCTACCAGTCCCACTCCTGGGCATTTATTTAATTGACCACAAACCAGGCCACACTAAAGCCACCAGCACAACCATGTGCATTGCAGCATTGTTTATCATAACCAAGATATGGAATCAACCCAGATGTCCCTGGGTTGATGACTGGATCAAGAAGACATGGAGTATATACACAATGGAATTCTATGCTTCCACCAGAAGGAATGACATTGCCCCATTTGTAAGGAAATGGAAAGAATTGGGAAAAAATATATTAAGCAAAGTAAGCCAGACCCAAAGAAACATAGGTTGCATGGTTTCCCTCATTTGTAATAATTAGAATGTACCTTAAAATTTACAAGTAAACCCAATGGATAGTAAAAGATAAGAAATTACACTTGGACATGATAAATTAAACAGGACTAAACATTCACATAGTGAGATCAAAGGAGGATATTCTTAGGAAAGGATCACAAGGGCTTAATAGCTATGTGCATGTGATCATACAAAATGATGCTTATTGAAATCAACTCCAAGAAATGAAAACAAGAGGTATTTTATTTTACTTTTTGTTTTTCCCCTTTTGTAACTATTTTTGATTTGTACCTTTTTCTTGTATGTAAGTTTATCTGATTTGAGAGGGTAAGGGGAAGAATAGAAATGGTGGAACAAAGGGTGAAGTAATTCAGCAGTAATATTCACTAGACACTATGTTGAAAATGAACTATACAACTTGTGGGGGAGGAGGTTGAGAGGGGGAAAAAACAGAGAAAATGAGGGAAGAGGTAACACTGTTAAAAAAAGAAATGTGCTCATTACCTGACATATAACTGTAACCCCTCTGCAGATCACCTTTATAATAAAATTATTTTTTAAAAAGATACAGAACTGACAGAAAGAATGCAATTATCATATTTATAGAAACATGTTTAGTCCACAAAAATGTGCACTGAATCTGTAAGTTAAAATCACCAACTTAAATAAAGATATATACAAAAAACACACACACACACACACACACACACACACACGCACAAAGAATGACCAAGTGCAGATAACTTGGAAGTATTTGGGGGGAAGTTGAGGCTATACTACACTAAGATACTTCATGATTGTATAAATATAGTGTGAGTTAAGGATCTATGGAAGGAAACAAAGAAAATCTGGGAAACTAAGGGAAGTTGATACCTTAGTGTTGAGACCTACTTCTTGCTTCTTCTTCCTCCTGGAGAAGCCCAGGATGACAAGAAGGTAATATCAGCATGGTTATTTATATATCTTCTTTTCCTTTGTATGGCCTTGACATGAGGGGAAAGCAAAGTCCATCACCACAACAAACCTCTCTGCATACATCACAGCAGAATTCACTAGAGTCTTGGTGACATGTTATAAAGGCTCACCCACTTCAAGGCCTGGTGTAAATCTGCTGTTACAAGTAGTATTGACATTGGAGCTCGATAAGTCAGCTACAGCTGAGTCCTGAAGATCAAACATACCACTTGCTGATGACTTGAGGCATTTAAAAAAAGGATGAACTCATCAAATGAAATGAGCCAAGCAAATGTATCCTTTGCAGACAAGTCTCTGCAGGATGTGTCAAAAGTTTTCCTGAACTGACAGTAATACATTTCCGGGTTTGAAATGGAAGTCAAGGCATCTGGTTGACAATTGTGATGAATAAGCTCCCAACCTGGTGAGAACTTCTATGTATGTAGGGAAGGGCAGTTTTACCAGTCCAGGTGATCTATCCAGGCCTGGAGGCATTACCTAGATCCATTCCAAACCTGGAAAGATGCCTGCCCCTTCTTCATTTGCCCATTTCTTCACTCAGTGAGATTGGACTAGTGTAGCTCAATGTGAAGGAAGGGTCGTCGAAAGGGTGGGCACTTACTATGGATATACATTCACAGCCACACACTTCACAAACAAACACTAGCTGCTGTTCTTACAGTTCTTTAGCGAATGTGTGAATAGAAGGGTCATTTTCTGCAACGATTTCTTTATACTGCACGTGTTTAAGAAGGATAAAATGTACATTAGGAAGATGGCAGAGCAGAGCCACCACAATCCCACTTCTGACGCTCCTATTCAACTCTTCTTCTTTTCCCCTTCAGTAAGCTTTTCATAAAGCTTACCCAAACCCACATGGATTTCTATAATATCCAAAAAGAATGACAATGAGTGATGGGAGGTAGGTGGAAACTGCCTGAAGAAACCTAAATTGTAACAGGAAAAAAAAATTGACATTTTAGATTTTAAATGTTACACAGTTTTTATAAAGCTTCAGTCAATTTATTTTATTTATTCTAATGAAGAGCATTACAACTGCTTTACTGCACTGAAGCCAGCATCGATCACATCATTAATCACACCTTGTGAATAGCCACAAATCAAGTTCTAACAGCAAGCACTGAATCAGGAGCAATGAAGCATAAACTCCTTCACAATTTATGATCTCTCCAATTGCATCTTTTCAACCAT
Source organism: Dipodomys ordii (assembly GCF_000151885.1). Lineage (NCBI taxonomy): Eukaryota > Metazoa > Chordata > Mammalia > Rodentia > Heteromyidae > Dipodomys > Dipodomys ordii. The sequence continues at coordinate 23,511,090 of NW_012267221.1, forward strand.
TAAATTGCAAGATACCATAAATTTTTATCTTCTTCACTTCAGTCACATTATTGATTCTGCCGTGTGAAATATAGAAGCACCGTAAATCTCGGCTATTGAATTAAATTTAAAGTCCCGACTTCAGAAAAGAAACCCAACACACTGCCATGGCTGTTAATTTACACTGAGGAACAAATGATAGAAACATTAAAATTTAAATGGACAACAGGGATTCCTAAAAGCCATAGGACTGTCGATTCTAGTCCTTGTCAACCTTGAGGGCTTTTTTTTATTAGTATTAATTCAAATTTTAAAATATGGAAAAAAAGAATTAAAATTTTGTCAAGTAGAAGGTACATAGTCTATTCAGAGGAACAGTCAATAGCAATTGTTCTCAGTGAGAATAGAGACTAACACTAGCTATTAAAAAGGCAGGGCAATAACAGCTTCACCCCAGCATACGCCTATTCCATGGGGTATGCTGAACTCACATACCCACATCCCACTCAGGACCCCCTCTGCATTCACTTGTCACCCTGATTTCTGATCCAATGGTGTTCCTGCCATCTCTCTTGTTTTCCCCCAGGTACTGCCCTTGCAGGCTCCCTACCAAGACCCCCTAGCTTCCTGTTGGGCACTAGCAGAATAGCAAAGGGAAAGAAGTATTAGTTCTCATTTCCCTCCTGCACTGACACCAGGCCCTAAGTCTGTTATGTGTGTTGGGTTCTCTCTTGTTCAAGAAGATCCTAAGCTCCAGCATCCTTTTTCCCTCTTTAGGTCTAGGGTTAGTGAAGGCTTCTATCTCACTGTTGATTTCCCACAGGTGCCTCAGTTTCACTTGAAGTCTCCTTAGCTAAGCCCACAAGTCTGCAAAGTGCCCTTCTTCAGTCTTGCCAGTTGGGCAGCTGGATGGAATTTGGCTTCCTTCTCAAAACTAGATGATACAGAAGGTTCCAGAGCACAGAAAAGATCCCGTATGCTCCAGAGAAGCATACAGCTTGGTCTCTCGGTCAAAGCTGATACCATATCCACAATGAGGGAAATGCTGAAGTACACCTAGCTACTTAGAGATCAATAAAGCTGTCCTTAGTTGTCATAGAGGATATGCATACACTCGAAGTAAGATAAATAGGATCTGGAGCTGGCAATGTAGCTCAGTGGTAGAGTGCTTGCCTAGCATGTATGAAGCCCTGAGTTCAATTCCTCAGTACCACATAAACAGAAATGGCCAGAAGTGGTGCTGTGGCTCAAGTGGTAGAGCACTAGCCTTGAGCACAGATTTGTTCAGGGACAGTGCCCAAGCCTGGGGGGAAAAAGATAGGATCATGACAAAGTGGCCTTTTACATAAGCCACTAAGGAAATTGAAACCTTATAGCCACAGAGAATGAGAGGAGGTGGCTGACCACTGGCTACTGGAGAATAAGGGCTTGCCTGAGGCATATGCCATTTCAACACAGATAGAGACTATCAGAGTTGGTGTCACCAAACTGGAATTCATCACATACATGTAGAGCATCGGCATGCTCTTGTAGGATCTGAAACAACACTGTCAGCTGTGATCAAAGGAAGCCCAAAGAAATGGTTTCTAGCCTTGTCTACATTCTAAGACTCTGGAATTTTCCATGTCCTCTGAATTTCCCTTTAGGTAGGTAAGACAGCAGACAAGACCACTGTTAGGTAGCAGTCATTCAGGAGAACACTGTAATGTCTGTCCCATGATCCAACAGACTCCTGGAATTAAATATACTAAATATGATCATTTTTTCCATCATAATAAAGAGCTTATTGGATAACCTGATTGCCTCACAGTCTAAGGCTGTCTCAGAAATCAGGGCATCTTTGAGAGTTGGGAAAGCCATTCTGGGTCTTCTTCCATTCTGGGAGTTGAAACTACCCCCTTCAGGGTACAGGCAAGCCAGGTGAAAAAAAGACTTCAGGGATCATTCTTGATTTAATTGAAGTGAGAAAAAGAAGAACAGAGACATACCCTTTTGCCACCAGTCATGGATGTGTTCTAGAGGATTCCCACCCCAAGACCTGCCATTTTGGGTCTACCCCAGTAGTGGCACAAACAAGGCCATTTCTGTCCTTCAGAAAAGTGGAAATGGATGGTTTACAGGCCCTTCACAAATCATCTGTTCAGCCTGGGGGGAAAAAGATAGATAGGATCATGACAAAGTGGCCTTTTACATAAGCCACTAAGGAAATTGAAACCTTATAGCCACAGAGAATGAGAGGAGGTAGCTGATAAAGTCTCCCTCAGCCATGTAGTGTCCTTTCCCAGAGGCAAACAATTCTATCCGTTTATTAATTTATCATATACATATATGCTTTCAGAAATACTCTATTCATCCAGACAAATGCGTATATGTGTGCAGATATGTGTGTGTGCCACATAACTCTTCCTTTATACAAATGGTAAGGTAACATGCATACTGCAGTGAGCCTAGTGTTTTCACTTCATAATATGTCATCAAGATAGTTTTAAATTAGTACCTAAATGAATTTTCTTGCTGCCATTGATGGTTGCACCATAATGATGCAAGATGGGTCACACTGGTTGAATCATTCCATTGTTGATGGACATTGAGGTAGATTTCATCCCTCGCTATATAAACTTCACTATTGTATGCCATTTCACAATTTCTACACAGTAGGGTTTTTTTGGTTGTTGTTGGTGGTGGTTGGTTGGTTGATTGGTCATGGGGCTTATACTCTGGGCCTGGGCACTGTCCCTGAGCCCTTCAGCTCAAGGCGATTACTCTACCACTTGAGCCACAGCTCCATTTCCCGTTTTCTGCTTGTTAATTGGAGATAAGAGTCTTGTGGACATTCCTGCCTGGGCTGGCTTTGAACCACAATCCTCAGATCTCAGCCTCCTGAGTAGCTAGGATTACAGGCATAAACCACTGGTTCACAGTAGAGTTTTTTTTTTTTTGGTTGTTGTTGTTGTTGTTATTGTTGTTATTTTTCAGTGCCAGTCCTGGGGCTTGAACTCAGAGACTGAGCGCTGTCTCTGAGCTTTTACTTAAAGCTAATAGTCTATTTCTTGAGTTACAGTGCTACTTTTGGCTTTTCTTTTCCCCTTTGGTAGTTAATTGGAGATAAGCGTCCTATGTATGGGCTTTCCTACTGGGGCTGGTTTCGAATTATAATCCTTAGATCTCAGCCTCCTGACTAGGTTTACATTAGCACCCAGAGACAGTAGGCTTTTAAAACTGATCCAATTTTATTTAAGTGTTATTGTTATTTTGTATATGCCAGTCCTGAGCCTAGACATTGTCCCTGAGCTTTTTTTTAAATCAAAGCTGGTGCTCTACCACTTAAGCCACAGCTCCAAGTCTGTTTGTTTTGTTTTTAAAATTCGAATCAGATTTCAAAGTCTTCTCTTGACAAATGAAAGATGTGACAGTAGCGAGCTCCCTACTCTCACAGCTGTGGCCAGCTGGAGCCCTTGTTGGAAGACCCCAGTATACATCCCTCTGTACAATTTTGCATGGCTTCCTGGCCCCTATGGGCAACTGTAAATCCTACATCCTTAGGGTATGAGATAATGAAGATGAAGCACTCAGGAGGCCTTGGCTATCAGGAAAAGAGATGCTTGCTTGTTAAAGGTCTGTCTTCCCCTTGGTCTATGAATTTTTGTTTCTGTAATTTCTCTAATCTTACTGGAAATAGATACCATGAATGTGCCACCAGCACTACATAACAGGAGCGCAGGCACATAGAACAAATGAGTTAACAAAGGAATAACAACAGAGTAAAGTAACAAAGAGAGACACCACCAAGAAATATCCTATCTTAGGATTCACATGTCCCTCTTGATGTTTGTTTACTTTCATTCATCTTCCATAATTTCCCATTTACTTGCCCCATCTAAGCTTTTCCATCTTTTCAGTTACACAAGCACTTTTCTATATCTTTACTACTCTACTTCTTTTTCATTGCTTTTGAATTCCCTTTCCATTCTATCCACTAATTCTCAATGCTTTGGACTGTTTCAGTCTCATGGTTTCTGACCAGGAGAAATCAGATTAATTTTTTATGTGTTCCTGAAATCCATAAATCTAATTTTAAATTCCAAAACAGCCCTAACATCTTTGAAATGTTAATAACCCTATAAAAATATTCACATTAGTTCAAATTATATGATTAATGTGGCATCTTCCCCGTGAACATTTAAATGGCTTTAAACCCATGACTTGCAGCAGTTGCTCTGTGAAGTATGCTCTACCTTAGAAAACCAGATGAACAACACCACCTGATAAATGCAATCTTGAAATAAACACCAAAAATTTTACCAGTCTTGCTTTGTTACCTAACAGATAAGATGCCATCATTGTAGAAGTTTACAAAGTGCTAGTCTCCATCACATGGGCTCATTTGCATTTCACTGTAAACACAAGGGCAAGGGTCAGTAGGCTGGAGTTAAAAGAGGGGATGGGGAATAATAGCTCAGTGGTAGAACATATGCCTAGAAGGGTAAAGCCCTAGGTTCCATCCCTACATCCCTAGCACTACAGAGGTGAGGGAGGAGAGTGGGACAGGGAGACAGGGAGTGAGAGAGGAGAGAAACAGAGAAGAGAGAGAAACAAAAAAGATAATGAAAAAGAAAAAGGAAAGAGAAGAGTACTTTGGGCCTAGAGTGGTTGTATATACCTGTAATGCCAGCTACCTGGCAGGCAGTAGGTTCCCTCCCAGGCACCACAATGGAAGACTAAAAAGAGAGGGGAGGGGACAGGAGGGTGGGAAGAAAAAAGGAAGGAAGGAAGGGAGGGAGGGAGGGAGGAAGGGAGGGAGAAGCCACACACTGGTGGCTCACACTTATAATCCTAGTTATTCAGAGGCTTAGATCTGAAAGTCAAAATTTAATGCCAGCCTGAGAAGGAAAGTCTATGAGACTCTTATCTCTAGATAATGACCAAAAAGCCAGAAGTGGAACTATGGTTCAAAGGGTAGGTAGAGTACCAACTTTGAGAGAAAAAGCTAAGGGACAGCACTTAAGCCTTGAATTCAAATCTCAGTACTAGCATAAAAAATAAAATAAAAATAAGGATGTAAGCTTAAGGTAAGCATTACCAGTAGTCTCTGTTACATGTAACAGAAATTATTTTACCCTTTTAGTATTTTATTATAATTAGTGCCTTGCCCAAGGCAAAACAAATAGCAGATAAGCTTGTTACCAATATCTTCAGTGCACCAAACATATTCTTTTAATTCCTCCACATTCCTTCTTCCACAGCTTGGCACATAATAAGCAACTTAGAACATGGAAACTTCTAGAGCAGATAAAATGATAAACTGTTTGTGAATAGGCTGTTAAGTTCTACATTCTTTCATCCAATGCCAATCCATTTAGGAAGTACTACATTCCCATAGTAATTGTATTACAAGGCTTTTAGATCTTACACGGTAAAAGGCAATCTGAACTATTGAGGCATTCCCTTACTTTCCTGCTGGACTTCCTGGATTCTTACTGTACCCAACACTGGGAGCCAAATTGACACTCACTTCCCAGGGCCTGTCAGATTTTTCTGCATTGACTACTACTCTTGGCTCCTTGTCCATTAAGGTAAGTGCTAATTCTTTAAAAAAGAAAAAAAGTGCTTCATTTTTACTTATAATAAACGTAATTGAATCAGTCCAGGGTAGAAGTGTCTAGCCTTGGGTTGCCATGGGAGAGGTTTTTTTTTTTTTTTTTTGGTCTAGAGGGCACATTTCTTGTTCTAAGGTCAATGAAATAATCAAAACCCAGTCCCTGGGGAGGAAATTTTATGCTTCTCATTTATTTGATCCACAATCTACTAAACTCCATGCCATAGTCAATCAGCTGTAAAATCAAGAAGGAAAGCGCAGCTAGTTTGCTGTAGAAAAGGGAAAATTCATTGGCTACAAGGGTAAGCTAAGTTAGAAACAGATGGATTAAATCCAAGTTGGGGGCCAACTGGACTTCACTGAAAATGTCCAGTAGTGGGGAGTGCACTCATTTATTTTAGATACAAACAGAAACTACCTTTTGAAATGATGAGACAAATCCTAGTTAAGCAGGTTTCCAACCCAGGCAATGGTCTAAGATTGAAAGGCTCAAACTGGCAGAAAAGAGCCGCAGGGAGGTAATGAACGGACAGCACTTTAGAAGCCCAGGGCCAAGGCTCACAGAGAGAAAGTGTCTATTCAGAGGTATCCAGCACTGCCTCTGCAGACACCTGGGCCATCTCCTCTGTGACCCACCTGCCTCTGCTCTCACACTAGCAGCCTGGCCCACTGATTGATCTTTAATGCCTGCCTTACCCAATGTAATTGGAATGTCAAAGAATAAAATGTGGCTAGTTGCACGGTATTCTCCCTCTCCTAAAACTCATACCTGGACAGAGGGTATCAGGCTTTGAGGAGGACCACTGTGGAGCCTCTGGATGGCCCTGAGTTCTCTACATTCTCTGGGAACCACTGGAAACCTTGGCTCCAAGTAGAGCATGGAGTTAAATGACTAGTAAAAGGGCCAGAAGGATGTTGAACAACCCCATAACCAGGGATTCTAAGCATGTTTTTGCCAGCCACAGAGAGGGCATCCAGAGGATCGTGAGACCTTGCTTTCCCGCCAACACATTGATGATGGCAGTTGGATGAAGGACATTTCAGTCCCAATTCAGCTGGGGACACTAGGCTCTGCTGCACAGCCAGAGACTAGCTCAGTGCCAGGATTGCTGTAATAGAATGGTTACTGATGTGTTAAGGGGGAACACTTTGTGAAGACAGAGCTCAGGAAGAGTGGGACCTGGGAAATGGGCATTCTACATACTATTCCTACATGGGGAAGTGGGCAAAAGGCACCTTACTTTCATGGGCTTTATCTTTGATATAGGATAGAGCACAATTCAAAAGCCCAGGAAGCCTGGGGCAGAGCAATGAAATTTGAGGTAGAATGGAAAAAATGAAAAGAAATGACAAGGTTAGAAATGCCCCAAATACAACAAAGTAACCACCAAATCTCCCTCAGCAATGTGATCATGCTTTTGCCTTCCATAAGACCACAGGGAGATGGGAGCTATTCAGACAGAGGACTCCGGAGTCAAACGTGGCCAGTAGCCCCTTGGAGGGCTGCGGGGAGGGGAGGCCGTGGGAGGGACCTTCAGGATTAAGAGCAATCAAGCCCAGAGCACCTCCATGAAGGAATCCTTCCTTTGCCATAATGGGGAAGTGGAGGGATTGAAGTAAAATTCAAGAGCAGGTGGCCTGCCACTCTTCAGCTCTGCCACCGACTCAGTGTCTATGCCTAGAGATACTTGCTAATAGGAAACCCAGGGATATATTCAAATTCATCTTACTTTGCTTCCTCCAAAGGAGGATGAAAAGTTTTTGTTTGGCTTAGTTTAGTTTCTCTAGGAATTGCTGGACTTGGTGTGGAATGTCAGCATATCACATGAATTATTAATCCATGCTAAACATCTAGAAGATATCCCCCCAAAGCCAACCAGTGACTCTTAAAACCTGGGCTGAGAAGTTCATTCAGCAGGAAGTGGCCACCTACAGAAGGGCAGGACTCCTGTCAACAAACAGCAGGTATTTACAAGATGAACATATGTGCAAATTAAAGCAAAGTAGGCAAATTCATGAGAGAAACATCTCCCAAAGTAAATGAGAAATAGCCCAGACACACAGTTTTTATTGGGTTTTAAATGAATACATAGGCTCTGTTGATGCATTTTAAATGCAACTATTCTAACATTTTTAACCCCCCCCCCGCAAATATGCCAATTCTACCTCCAGAAAGCATTTGACATAAAAAAAAGAGTAGGGGCCACATGAAGACAATGAAAAAGGGACTCTCCATTCAGAGATTGTACTCCTAAAATTTTTAGTTATCTTTCAATTCAATCACTTCCTGGTCCTGGGAGTTTCAGACACTTAAGGATGCAAAACAGAGTAGATAGAGTTCAAGAATCTGGGGAGGCCTTGGGGTTCTCAGGAGACCCAACAGGAATAAATGTGAAGTCTTCAATGAAGACAAACAGGATACAAGGCCTGTGTTACAATGATTACAGCCTTGCATAATAGCTGAGCCACAGAGAAACTACTGAAATGGCCATGAGTACAACACGGCTTTGGAGTGTTTTTACTTAAGAGATTTTAATTAACCAGAAAATGAACATTAATCCCAGTAGTCTGAAAAAAATAATAACACACCGTTCTATTTCTACAAATGAAATTGTAAGAAAGAATGTGACATGGGGAAAGACACCCTTTGGGAAATGAACCGTTCAGAGCCCCTGCTAAGATGCGATGCGAAGTACACTCGGAAACAGTCAGCTTACAACAGCTTGTTGCATTCTGAAATTCCCACCCTAAAATGCCAAAGTACACGGTCATAGCCAGTGCTCTAGTGTTGCAAGTTAAATATTTCACTGCAATTTTAGTTGTCCAGAATTTGTGTTGTGAAAAAAAGTTATTCTTTGCTTCAAATATCCTCAACACTTAGGAAAGCCAATGAGCAAAAAAGCATCTGCCACGGGCTGCCTCCCTACAGCCTCAGAGACGGGTGAATGAGGGATCTCAGGTGTCTAGTTTATTCTGCGAACTCTGCAAAGGTCCTGCTGCCACATTGAGTCTCCTATTGCTGCTTTAAGATCAGATAGATGTTCCTGGACGTATGGTACTTAGACTGCTTATGATGACTTAGTAATGAGAGAGAGACAGAGAGAGCGAAAGAGACAGACAGTCAATCATATTGCTGAAAGGTGAAAAGTCAAATTTGAAGACGGTTGTGATGGTATAGATGTATAATCCTAGCACTTGGAGGCTAAGGCAAGAAGACTATGGATTTGAGGCTAGTGTATTCTATGTAGCAAGAACTTGAGTCATAAAAAAGAAATTCAAAGTACTGTTGCTTCAGAATGCATATCAGCTTTTGAAAGTTTTGTAGAGCTTAGATAAAATATCCTAAATCAAACCAGTGAAGTCAAGAGCTGTTTGTAATAATGACATTTATCCATTACATGAACTATTTTATTTTTACTTATATTAAAAAAATTATTTTTGTGGTACCAAGTTCAATCCCAAACTCAGGGCCTCCTATTTGGGTCTTTTGTTTTTCAGATAAGGCCTTAGACTTTTGCTATCATCCATCTCTACCTCCTGAGTAGTTGGGTATATAGACGCATGCCATTATGCATAGCTTTGCTGTTTATTTTTCAATGAAAGAGTTGTGTTTTTGAGTAATGGAAGCCAACTTCAAAGTATAAGGACTATCCAAATGCTTCCTGTTAGCAAAGGTAAATTTCTAAAAAACAATTTTTAAAAATTCGCAGACTGCTCCCATACCATTACCCTGCCCCCTGGATTTATGGCCACAATATCTATTATCCTTCACAATCATTTGGCTAGAGATAGGGTCTTGAACTTGAACCTGAGCATGCAGAACCTTTATTTCCTAGCCCAAGTCTAGCCCTGAATTTTCTATTATCAATGCACTTTGGTGCTCAAGACCTTCCAAGTTAGAAACCTCAAGTTATCCTAGACTTTCACAAAACCTTATCAAATCTACCCCAGAAATCTCTTGAATCTAATCTTCTCTCATTTGTAGAATGTGTGATCATCTTAAAAGACCACTGTACTGCCCTGATTGCATAGGACTCCTAAACAATAATTGATAAAGTGCTTCTTATGCTAAAAAATTTCCACTGCTCACCAAAGGCCAGGCTTCCCACTATGTCCTTCACAAACTTTCCTTCCTTCCTGTTCCCTTATTTACCAGATGCATTGGGTTTCTTCTTCTTCTTTCCCTTCCTCTTCCTCCTCCCCCTCCTCCTCTCCTCCTCCTCTTTTCCTCCTCTC
>NW_012267221.1:23521890-23526873 GCF_000151885.1 Dipodomys ordii
TCCAAAGAGAGCCAGAGCTCAAAACTTGATTTTGGCCATTGTGCAAGTATATTTGCTAAAGTAGGAATGTGAATAGTAATCTCACAGTTTATTAGCCTGATTTATAATTATAGAGTAGAAGTATGGCCTTCTGTTGTACTCCTATCATTTTATCTTTAGGGAAGTCCCTCTGCCTATAAACCTCATTCTCATACTTTTTTTCACTAAAGAACACCTAGAGCTAGGTGTTAGTGGCTCATGCCTATAATCCTAGCTACTCAGGAGGTTGACATATGAGGACTGCAATTTGCGGTCAGCCCGGGGAAGGAAAGTCCCTGAGACTCTTAACTCCAGTAAACCACTCCAAAAAAGCCAAAGTAGAACTGTGGCTGAAGTGGTAGAGTGCTAGCCTTGAGCAAAAAATAGGTTCAGGGAATGCACTCAGGCTCTGAGTTCAAGCCCCAGTACTAACACACACAGAATTTGTTTGTTTGTTTTTAAACATCTAGAGTCCCTCTTATTAATCAAATTACATTACCTGATAAATGATCAAAGTCCTTAAAGATTTCCACTGTGATTGCTTTTGTTTACATACCTACTATGGATCAGGCTACAAGTAGCAAATAGTGACCTGCTCTGAAACCAGCTGGATGCTTCCAGACCCAGCAGAGGGGAAATTTCATTTTTCTTTTTGCATTCATTCATTTTTAGTTCAATGAGAACTTAATGTTCTTTTTTCCCCCTTTTCTTTGATGACATCTAGGAAAGAAGGGGTCATTGCTCAGCAAGAAGGGCACATTGGCACAGTAATAAAAGAGAGTAGGAGAAAATTGTGTTGCCCTGACAGGACCTGGCAGCTTGGGACAGGAGAATGCACACATGCTCCACACTCTCTCCAGGCTTTCTGGAGGGCAGCCACTGTCAGTTAAAATGAGAGCATCTAGTTTCTACAGAACAATAGATTTTGATTAGAAAAACACCAATGCTATATCTATTTGTTAATTGAAGACTCTTAACTATTTCTGTCACACGTGGGATTCTTTTTTTTTTTTTTTTTTCAGTTTCAGAGGCATAATCACAGGCTTCTGAAATTCGATGCAAGTACTATCCACCCTGGCTTTTGTCTGCCACATTTGAGCAGTTTGGGGATGGAATAGACAGAATAGAGTCATTCTCTTCCCAAGGGCCCTTGAGAGAGCAAGTGTTGAATTTATAATTTAATCCTTGGGAAGCAAAGATAACCGGCTGAAACGTTTTTGATCAAGATGTTTACATTTTCAATTTAAACACCAGAATGGAGAGGTGAAATCACAACACACTCAGAAGCCACCATCTTCCTGGTGTAGAGTCTGAATGACTTAAGTGTCTCAGAATTTGCATAGGTTTGTTGCCTTCCAGGCTGAAACAAAGAAAGGATAAGAAACACGCAGGTGAAGGAAGAGGAGGAAAATTAAAACCATGAAAGACAAGGATGAATTTTCCCTCCATAAAACAGGAACACTTAACTGCCACCAAAGAGTTCACTGGAGCACAGAGGTAGAATCCTGATTCATTAATGCGTGTTTGGAGGAGGGTAGTTATCTCAGCATCGGTCCAGGTTAAGAACCTTTGAGAGTCAAGCATATCCGGGCACACTTGGCAAATAACTAGGGCAGGTGTGACTACATCTTCTTTGCATAAGGCATCAGGGAGCCGTTGAGATAATTCATCTTTAGGAAAGGAAGTTCCTGGCTCTCTGAAACTGAACAATGACAAGGAGAAAGATGAACACAGCTCTGATATTTGGGCTGTCTCCTATTTGAGCCTCAAATTTGTCTGTGGCTAGTCCTAGCTAAACATGGAGAAGAAGGGAGTTCTAAGTTGTTTGTAAAGAACTTCAGGTGATGTGTGCACATGCATGTGAGTGTGTGTGTGTGTGTGTGTGTGTGTGTGTGAGAGAGAGAGAGAGAGAGAGAGAGAGTGAGAGAGAAAGAGAGAGAGAGAGAAATTCCCCTCACAGGTGATACAGAAGAGGAGAGAGTCCTGTTCCTCATCTTCCCCTTGAACACCAGCTTTTTTGGGTCTCCAGACCTCTGGTGATCCCAATGAGTGGTAACTCATGGCCCAGATGAACCAGGGAAGAGAGACACCATCACCTGCCCAGATATTGGTCACAGGATTTATGAAACCACCTCCAAAGGATTCTGAAAAATATCTGCTAGGGAGCCACTGGGAAAGACTGAAGATCAGACTAAGCAGAAGGGCTGAAGGCCTGATATTCACCACTTGTTCCCAGCTTCATTTTTAGGGAAAATTCTTTGTTTGATGACAGGCTTAGGTTCACTGCCTTCCTTCTAGAGAAATTTTCCTTAAAGTCCTTCCCTGCATTTGCACTTCCCTTGGTGCTCCAAGTTTAAAGTCTAAAGCAGTATTTGGGAGGGGAGGCTTTGTGTTCTGAGCCCCAACACACTAGAAAGGAACACTAATAATCAAATTACTCAGCACTTGAATTTGCAGTACAGAGCATTCTTCTACTATGTAATCTAATGCTTTAGCTCAACACATTGCTCCCTCAATACACTTAAACATGGTTATGTTTATATTCAATTTGGGGAATTACTCTTTTTTATCTTATGCCAACAGCCTATCACTGCATAACAAATCTGTATAAAAGTTCTAGTCTTCAACTATGAAAATAGTACATTGGTCTAAAAGGAAAGGACTGGCTATACTAAGTGCTGACAGGGATACAGGGCAACTGGAACTCTCGCATCCTGTTAGACTGTAGCAGTACATGCATCTTGTGGGAATCAGTGGAAAATGGCTTAGAACGGCTTAAACATGCACCTAACATACAATCCAGCCAATCTACTCCTTCATATTTACTCAAGAGAAATGAAAGTAGACAGCCATGGAAAATCTGTGACTACTCACAGCAACTGTATAAACATACGCATCTGTGGGTGAATAAACAAAATACAAGATATTCTTACAATGCATACCTACTCAAGAAATAAAGAATGGACCAGTGACAATACCCAAAAATATGAAAAAAACACCTAAAAATACTGATGCTGAAAGAAACCAGCTTTAAAAAAGAAAAAAACACAACATATCAGTGCATTTGAATGAAATTCTAAAAGATGTAATTTAGTTGCATTATTACTGTCACATATACCTGAGATAACTTATTAGGAGGAAGCATTTCTTTGGCTTGCACTTTTGGAGGTTTCAGTCTCGGGACAATTGGCCCCATATGGGGGAGTATGCAATGAGGCAAACCCATTGTGGTGGGAGCTTGTAGTCGAACAAAACCACTCGCCTCATGGCAGTCAGGAAACAAGAAAAGAAAGGCGCCAGGTCTCAATACCTCCTTCAAAGGCATATTCTCCAATGACTTCACTGGCTTCCAGCAGTCTCTACCTCCTAAAGGTTACACCACTTCCAACAAATAGAGCAGTCTTAGAATACATGCCTCATCACATGGGATTTAAGAGGAGCATTCTATATCCAAACCATAACACTATAGTGACAGGAAATGGATTATTGTGTTTGGAAGGGAAGGGCAAAGGGAAAGATAATTGGGGGGGGGCATAAGGAAATTCCTTATGCTAACTCCTATAATCCTAGCTACTCACTAGGCGGAGATCTGAGGATCTTGGCTAGAAGCCAGACTGAACATACAAACCTTCAAGACTTGTATCACCAATTAATCACCAAAAAGCTGGAAGTGGAGCTGTAGCTCAAGTGGCAGAGTGATAGACTTGAACACAAAGCTCAGGGACAGCGTTCAGGTCTTGAGTTCAAGCTCCAGGACTAGCACCAAAGCAGAATGAGAGAGAGGAAGAGAGGAAAAAAAAGATAGAGATAGGGAGAGTAAGAGGTAGGGAAGAGGGAGGGAGGGAGGTTGGGAGATTGGGAGAGAGGAAGGAAGGAAGGAAGGAAGGAAGGAAGGAAGGAAGGAAGGAAGGATGGAAGGAAGGAGCAAGGGAGGGAGGGAGGGAGGGAGGGAGGGAGGGAAGGAGGGAGGTTGGGAGGTTGGGAAAGAGGAAAGAAGGAAGGAAGGAAGGTAGGAAGGAAGGAAGGAAGGAAAGACAAAGCCAAGTGAGAGCAAGAAGCCCTGAGTTCAAAGCCTTGTCTCATATCAGGGTATAGACATACAAATAATATTATTAATGTTCATTATCTTGATTGTGATATTACATTTACAGATACCAAATTGCACTGTGGATATTTTTTGGGATGATGTCTCTCTACATTGCCCAGGCTGGCCTTGAACTCCCAATCCTCTTGTGTCAGCCCTCTGAGCTGCTGAGATTACTTATAGGCACATGCCATGCCACTATGCCCAGCCAAGCTTGACACTTCAAATATATGCAGTCTACCATGTATAAAGTATGCTTCAAGTTTAAAAACTGTATGATATTTTAAAAGGCAGTATTAGAAATAAACAAGTTTAATGATTTAAAACTTTAAAGTGGGGCACACTTAATTTGCTCACAGATCTGTAAAGTGGGCATTATTTGGTAGGGAAGATTCAGCTTTGTTCCAGGTGACACTAGCTATGACAGCTAAGGTTTGGATTCGATCCAAAATGGTGCCTTCATATGTTGCCAAGATGGTGCCTGTAAGCTAGGAGCTCTGCCTGGGCAGAACCCGGGAGGCTGATGCTCTCTGCCTGAACATTTCACACAACCTGATCTTCCTGTTTAGGGACTAAGTTCAAAAAGCAAGTGTCCTGTGAATCAAAGAAGTTGCTTCACTTTTTATGGCTTAGCTTTAGCAAGCACGTCATGTCACTCCAGCCAAAGCCTAGTAATTGAGACAGCCACACAGGTACACCAAGGTTCAAATGTAAGGCATTCAAGAGTGCATGCACTCTTACCTCTTAATAGGACATGGTACATTCTGGAACACAATGACCTATGACCACAGCAATTCACAAGCAAAATACACACCTCACCCTTGATGAGACAAAGATCAGGCTTGAGGTCCAGGATCTCATTGTCTAATGCAAATCCAGTG
>NW_012267221.1:23528628-23554730 GCF_000151885.1 Dipodomys ordii
GGGGGAAAACAATGGAGGGGGTAACAATGCCCAATAGGAAGTGTACTCATTACCTTACTCATGTAACTATAACCCTCTGTATAGTATCTTGACAATAAAAAATTTAAAAAGAAAATATATACAATGAACTCGTGGCTAAGGAGCTGTTTAGTTTGAATTGCCAAAGTACCTTTGGATCTATGTATGATGATTCAACAGAAGTAAGGACAGGTGAGCACAAAAAGGGGATCTCTTTGATTTTCAAATTTGTAAAGAGTCCAGGACTTCTTGTATTTGAAAATAAAAGTGCTTTTCATTCCTAGTTTATCCAGATATCACACAATTCTCAAGCTAATAAATAACCTTGGAATTGAAACCTCTTTGTATAGCTACTTAAAAATAATCTTTTTTAAAAGAAAGAAAGAAAGAACCTCAGGCCAAATATCAACTCTAAAGTAGAAGCCCTCAGAATGAGCTAAGTCAGTGCTTCCTACAAACTTCCAGAGAGATCAGAGACTTTCTAAATACCTAAATGTCACTGATATTATTAAACAGAAGAACTTATAAAAGAATCTGAAGGTCATCACCCCTCACTATACTCTGCAGCAGTTTAAAGCAAAGAAGGACTTATCTCAGTGAGCTTTGTGAGCATCAACTTTTGTCTAGTGGGACCTTGCTGAGATTCCTAGGAAATCTACAAGATCTTAAGAGAATTATATCATTGCAAACAAAACCACCAAGAACTCAAGAAGGTATTGAAACTATAGAAAATAAGCCTGGGCATTCTCATTACATGGTGACTGGAATTCAAGACTTGGCATTCCTGATATAACAAAATTATCCTCAAAGTGGTATGTTAACTGGATTTCTGATTTAAAAAAAAAGAGAGAGAGAAAATAAATGACTAGACTTGTGTGACAGGGAGAAGACAGAGGCCTGCCATATGCATCCTTAATCTCACTAAGGTGCAGCCCCAGCTGTATGACTGGTTGTATGCAAATTTCAAACCAGTTCAAACTTGAAAATATGTCCCACCCATCTCTTACTTCTTTCCCCAGAATCTGCTATAGTTTGGGATACCTGTGGGGGCCCACATGATTCTCAGTCATTGTAATCCAGGGAAGCAGATGAGTTCATTAGGAAGAAGCTGATCAACAGGTAGATAATTCTCCTTTCTTTTTATTCCCTTGGCTGAGTAACTCTAAATATGTGGGGAGGGGAGGGGGGATTTCCAATTGAAACAGGCCCTTACTGAGTAACCTAGGCTAGCCTCTAGGTTTTAGATAATTCTGGCACAGGCTTTCAGGTGCTGGATTTACAGATGTGTGCCACCACACCCAACCTCTAAGTATATTCAATATAGTGCTCAGAAGGTGCTGGGAAATCAAGCACCAATCCTCTCCTCTCTAGCATGTTAGTTGGGGGTTTCTCATTTCCACAGCTCACTGTCCCTCCATCCTTACTCTTGCTCCCAGCGTCATTTCCTAGATAAACTACCTGTATGCTAGCCTTTGTCTCAGTACTTTTGGGAGGCTCAAGTATTGGAGAGTGCCCTGTAATAGCTGAACCTTAAACTAAACTTAAAATGGGGATTACTGAATTCCATTTGTTTTGCTTGTTTTTTGTTTGTTCGTTTGAAAAATAAGCCTTACTTTGTTTGCTGTTACTTGCAGCTGAAAGCATTCCTAACCAATACAGGCACATGAAAAGGAGAGATAGATGCTGGAGAAGTATAGAAGAGGACCACGTAGTCAAGGACGCTAGCCAGCAACCAAAGTATCTGTACGTTTCTCATTATGAATCCTGATTCTTGCCTAGTGACCGACTGGACTGACAATCTCCACTAGCACAGAAGAAAGTGTGGTTGGTAGACAGCTAATTTATTTAGCCTGGGTCACAATGCTACTAAACAGCCAGTGAGGGTTCAAGGCAAGAGCTATACATGAACAAATTTGATTTTTCTGAAGTTACTCACGTTTGTCTTTCCGCCAAAGATAATTCAGATGTATTGTACCTGCAAAGGCTTGCTTTTATAATGGTGCAAATACAATTTTATGATTAATTACTAACCATGAGCAATACAGTGTTAAAATTGCTTTATGTCACTTATAAAGAGCCATGTGAATTACCACTCTACTTTAGTTTCCAAGTTCTGAGAGACATAATCAACTTTTAAAGAGTTGGTTTTTTTTTTTTTTTAACTTCAGGGTTCTGCGGGATTCTTCTTAGCTGTTTTTATATGTGGTCCAACTGGCCAAAACATTCATCAAAAGCATGCATTCACATGACTTTGAATTAATAGTTCAGAGTCATGTTAAATCATACCCATATACGCACACTCCCTCATCCATACATTATAGCACACATATTAATTTGTTCTAGGTAGTGTATATAAGATATGCAATTCAATTGTCTTTATCAATAAAGGAACACAACCTTGTTCTCTCTACAAATGGCTGAATACAATGATTTGTACCTCATGGTTCATGCAAATTTCTCCTACAAGACTGACATGCAGAGACCTGGCTGTTTGCCCTCTTCCCCTATGGTGTTTATTGTGGTACAGAGCAAAGTCTGAACCCAATTCACTAATGTTAGAGCCACATCTGCCAGGAGAGCACTTGGAGGGAGCTGGACTCTGAGCTAGAGATGTAGACACAGTGATTGCCACTACTGGCTGACACTGACTCCAGGCCAAGAGAGAGGGGAGATGATCCAAGTCAGAATTGAAAGGGAAACTTAAAACTGAAGGAGTGAATAGACACTAGACAGTGAAGTAATAACAGAGACTAAGGAGAATCAGGAAAGACTGCTGTCACCCTGGGAGATCATTGACTCAAGAAGGAAGCCTCACATGAGTCTTAATGGCCTCAGGAAAGGCCATTAAGATTAATATTTGGCTGGGTGCTGGTGGCTCACACCTGTAATCCTAGCTACTCGGGAGGCTGAGATCTGAGGATCACAGTTCAAAGACAGCCTAGGCAGGAAGGTTCTAGAGACTCTTATCTCCAATTAACTACCAAAAAGCCAGAAATGGAGCCGTGACTCAAAGTGATAAAAGCACTAGACTTAAGCACAAATGCTCAGGGACATCAATCAGGCCCTGAGTTTAAGCCTCAGGAACAGCACAAAAAGAAAACAATTATATTTGGGGGTACAGTTTTAGCTCATGGGGGGGTCATAGGATCTGACTTCAGAGGGCTGAGGAGTGAATGACAGGGAAGAAGCTGACAACTGCCTTCCAGAAAGGTTGTCGGCAGAGGGAAGAAGAGAAAAAAACTGTAATTAGATGAGAGTATAGAGCAGACCAAGAAGTTGTCCAAATAGGAGAAATCCATATTTTACAGCGAAAGGAAATAAATCATAGAGGAGAAAAGGACAAACTGAAAATATTGTGAACTAAGATAGTTCCTCAGCCTAGATTCTAGAGAACCTGAGGAAAGGCGGAGTCTTGTTCAACCCAGAAATTCACTGCAACTGGGGGCAGGGGGTGGATATGGACTCAAAGACACCAGAAGGGATCATGGGGCAAAATTCAGCAGGTTGCCACCCAAATGCCTCATTTTCCCTAAGGCAGAGGGGACAGCTCACCACCTGATCCCAAGTTGCCACGTAACCTTACTCCCCCACCCACCAACCATCCCTAGGATGGATGGGCTTGCAGTCTTCTCAGCTGATTCAAAGTTCCCAGTTCCTCAGAGGAAAGCCTCACCTGCCTGGAGAAACAGAAGGGCAAAGGTGAGCTTGCATTCTGCAGCAGAATCTGGCTCCCCAAGTGGCCATCCTGGGAAGGTGGAGACTTAAATCAGAACCCCAGATAAGAAGAAAGTTAAGAAGAAAAAATGCCTAGGGGCTTACATTTGAAAGGATTTCTGAGAAGGCTCTCAAAGAATAGGAGGCATTTGGTGGAGACAGCTGGACAGAACATAAAGATATGCAGAGAAAGTCAATCCAATACAGTGGATTGGGTATAAACCAACACACTGATTGTGCTCCCTAAGCACAAGACTGCAAGGCTGAAAGCCCATTGAGCCTTTGGAGTTAGGCTGTCCTGGGTCAGGGCTCAGCTCCATCACTTACCAACCAGCATAACCAGTATTTATATACAGTGGCCTCCAAACTCCAGGACTCTTGTTATGACTCCATTAGATAATGCATTAAAGCAGCAAGCACAGCTCAGCAGAAGTTAAGTGCTTCTTAAGTGTTGCTGTATTCGCTACCAGGACACCCTGTGGGAAGCTTCAGAATTTGTGCTGAACATAGTAGGCAATGGCAACCCCTAAAGGTTTTCAAAGGTTAAGAAATATATACAGAGGCCTGTGGTCCAGGAAGACTTTGCCAGCAGCAATGAACAAAATGTGTCAGAATAGGGTAAACATGGAAGTGGTAGGTGAGCTAAATCCTTTCTATAGACCAGCAAGAAGGCAGTGGAACTTGTGCCCTTTGCTTCATATTTAGCAATTCCTATGTACAGTGACATACCTGTCTTTACAAGCACTGACTTATGAGGTCAAAATGAAGAGAAAGACATTTCCACACTAGTCAAAATCACAAAATGGTCATAGAAGGATAAAATGCAAGGTATAATCTATCACAGATGGAGACTCAATAAAGCAAAATGGAAGGAAAGGAGGGAGAGAGAGGGGGAGGGAGGGAGGGACTTTCCTGAGTCTCTAGGTTCCCCACTGCCAGTCCCTCTCACTATATCTAGTCTATAAAAAGCAAGAGCCATCTTCCTCCACACTGGAAGGAGATTTAAGGAAATTCTGCCTCCACCTTCCTTTGCAGAGCTCTGACTGGAAACAAAATGAGGATTCCTGACAATAGGCAGAATGGAAAGACTCCCTCCTCTGTAACAGGTTTTACTCCTCACTTTTCAGAAGGTAAAAAGGAAAGATTAACACTTTGAGAGTGGCTTGCATATACATAACTTTTATTGCCCAATTTAATCTTCCCAACAACTCTGTGAAGAGACTCAAAAAGGCTATAACTAAACTATTACTTTATGTAATGCTTCACTGGTCTTGTGAACTTGCCCTATTACTATATCCATTTTCCATATGAGAAAAGTAAGGAATATTAAGGATTAAACAAAACAAAACTCGTCCAAGGTTTTAAGATTAAGTTATGGTTGCTAGAATTTGAACCTCACCAGTCTTGATTCAAGGCCTATGTTTTTATTCCCTTGGTTAAAGGGGGCAGACACAAAAATCAGTCTGAGGGGCTCCCATGGCAAATTCAGAAGCAATTGAGCATATAGATAGGCAGATATTGATGGATAGGAAAGCTCTTGGGTACATTAGAAAGCTGACCAACAAATATAAAAGAAATGATAGGCTTAGAAAAATCACCATTTGATGGTTATCATGGTAACGATTGTTTTGAGGGAAAACCATAAAGTTAGTGGGTAAAAGTTTGAGGAATCACTGGATGTTTCCATAGACTCAAAGTATCTTACCACAATACTGATTTAATTACAAAGAGAAAATAGTAGATTTATAGTGGAGAGATTGGTAGTTAGCACCTTAATTAAAGGATCAAATTTCACATCTGCAGTAATGGTACCAAGGGACATTCCAGGCCTTCTGATTTGACTCACAGAAAAGAACACAAGATCATTTGTGTTATCTTCCTGCTAAAAATCCACAGCCTGAATCTAATCATGAGGAAGTTTTGACAAACCCAAATAGAGGGACATAAAATAGTTTGTCTGTACTCTTCAAAAATGCCAATGCCATGAAAGACCGAACAACTGATTCAGATTAAAATAGACTAACTAGACATGACAGTGAGAACAGTATACAGTCCAAAATTTTCTCTTGCTATAAAGGACATCACTGGGAACAACCAGAAAAATCTAAACAAAGCTAACAGATGAAACAATAGTATTATATCAGAGGGTTCTGACTTTGATAATGACATTGCGGTTATGTAGAATATACTTATTTCTAGGAAACACACTAAAGTAATTAGGAATAAAGGAATATTGGCTCTACAATTTACTCAATCCAGACAGGGAAAATTATATATATATGAGAGAGAGAGACTAAGATATGAGGAAACTTTACATTATTCTCACAACTTTTCCATAAATTTGAAATTGTATCAAACCAATAAAAATTTTGAAAAAAAAAGAAAGGAAGAAAAAGATATTAAGAACAGGATACAAATTCAGATACTCCTGTGGCTATTGACAGAAAATCCAATTCCAACAGTTTCAATCAAAATAAATGAATATAAATATTGCTCCACAATATTTGTATTTACTTATAATAAATATAAAGGCCCAGCTGTGCCAAAACCCAGTGCCATAAAGACTTGATTCTTCTCTATCTCTCTTCCCAATTTTTCTGTTTGCTTCATTCTCAGTCCCTACCTGGTGACCTCCAGCAGTCCCAGGCTCACGTCTTTCTTAAGTGTAGATCCAGTTATAAAGAAACAGTTCTCTTTCATCAGAACCAGTGAAGTCTTATTACATCTCATTGGCTCTGTTTGGGTAACATACATGATCCCAGAAACAATTTCAGAGGTCAGTTCTTCTGATCTGGCCACAATCAATGGAACTAGTGACCAAGTCAACACCATACAAAGAACAGACTTAAGAGAGGGATTGTTTCCTCCAAAGAAATAATAATTCACCAGATTTAGAGCACAAAAAGACACTGTCTTATCCATAGCTGTGTAACAAATTCCTCCAAAACGCAAATATGTGTTTGTTCAGCAATTTAGGCAAGACTCAGTAGGAACAGCTATGTCTGTTGCACATGGTAGCAGCTGGGTAGCTTGAGACTAGAGGGACTATTTCTAAGATGGCTTCCTCATAGGAATGATAAGTTGGTACTCACCATCAGCTGGGACAACAATTCTCTTCTACTGGGGCTTTTCCATGTAGCTGTATGGGCTTCTTGGTAGCATGGTGATAGGGTTCCAAGAGAAATGCCATCCAATGATGTCAGTCATCTGTAAGGTGAGCCCAACAAACCCTATATCCTACTGAGTCAAGTCAGAGGCCTAGAAGACATTTAAAGGAGGGGAGGATAGAATGTACTTCTCTTCAGGGAGACTGACAAAGAATTTGCCAATGTCTTTAACCTCCCATCAATACCCAATCTCCCATTTCTTGCATTAAGATTTTTGTCAGCTGTCTAAAGGTTTCATTGTCTTTCCATATGTGTCTATGGTTCACCCTGGTCAATGATCACCACGTTGATCACTCTCCCATACCCCTGTCCCCTCTTAAACAATTTCTTTTTTGCTTTATTTTCATACATATATAAATGACCTTGACCATATTTACCCTCATTTACCCTCTTCAGTTACCTTCTCCATCCTGCTGCTCCCTGCCCCCGGCCCCCTATAGATCCTACTGTTATACATAAGTTTCAATGTGAATTAATTGTACCAACGGGTTTCACTATGATATTTTACAGTGTGTTTATTACACTATACTCAGAATAATCCCTTCTATTGCTTTCTCTTCTCCCATTTTGATATACTTTATGTCCGGTGCTGATTCCATAATCCCTCAACTAACAGAATAAAACCTAGAGTTCTAAGCTTCCTAGTTTTTTTTCTAAACTCTGAGGAGTCTGTCCTGAATATATAAGAACAATCTCTTGTCACTAAAGCTGGGGATACAAATCAGATGCCTGTAGGGATCAGGCAAGTACCCCATGGAGTGATATAAGTAAGACCTTGTGAACATGTGAAAATACTCCCCTCCCCAATTTCATGCAATCTTTCATTTTTTGAAATATATAGGCTCTGTCTTTCTGTTGTTCTCTCACTTTTAATAAAGATTAAATACAGATATATACTCCTTTACTGTAGAGCAAGGTACGAACACATTGAAAGATCTTTAATACTAAGAATCGATACAGAATCCATGCCTCTTCTCTGGTCCGCTCCACTCAGTTCTGGCTGACATGAGTAGAATACAGATAGATCTCTATGACTCAAACTTAACATTCTCTAAGAGAAGCTGAAAAATTGGACTTCTATATTAAAGCTTCCTATATTAAAATGTTGGCTCATCTTTTCCAAAACACTGTAAAGGCAAACAAAATAGCCCTGAGGCATGTTCAGCCAATAGAGCTAAGCACATGACTAGAGCTATTAGAAAGATTTGGCATTTAGCTTAAAAACAAGCACTTTAAAAAAGCTTAAAGGAATTCATATAAAATCATTTAATTTTCAAAGCTAATGGTCAGAGCAAGATTAAGTTGAGTGATTCATTAAATATGAAGCCATATGAATTATTTTATCTTTTAAGGATATTTTATCTCTTAAGGTATTTCTAGCATCACCTATGGTAGATTAAAGATGGCCTTCAAGCAAAATTATAAACATAATAAAATAGCTGTGTGAAGGAGCTAAAGTCTAGGGTGATTTATTACACAGCAATAGATAACTGGACCATGAACTTAATGTACTTCCTCAGAAAAGTCAAATTTTACCTCGAAGTTTGTCTTGTCTGCTGGTAACATTATTTCCTTTTAGTTTTCATTCTGACCAATATTGTGATGAAGGTTCATGAATTCATTTTTTTAATGTAATGTCTAAGTGGATTAGTGGCATTATGCTTGACTAGCATGTATGAGGCCCTGGGTCCGATTCCTCAGTACCACATAAACAAAAATAAATAAATTAAAAGAGAAAATGTAATGTCTGAAACTTAGCTCTTTTGAGAGAAGAGCTGTTTTTCTGTTGTGATCATGAAAACATTTTTCTAGATTTATGCTGTATTTCTCTTGTTTGGAATATTATAGCCTTCCTAAGAACCTTTTTATAGAGAGGGAGGAAACAGACTGTATTTTGAAGAAAGGCAGATTTCAGGATTACTAATAATAAGTACTCAAAAGTAATAGAACATCTCATTACTAAGACTATGAACTGAAAAAAAAACCAAATAATTCAAAAATAAGTAAATAAATGCCCAGTCTTGTATATTCAGGATAATGAAGTTTTAAACTCTGCCTCTAGGGCCACATAAGGAGCTCATGGTGTACAAAGATAGCTGCTGAGTTTTATACATGTGTTTATAGGGGAATAATGTGTACCATTGCCATTTTGCAGTGACACATTCTTAGCTTGTATGTTGGGAAGGTAAGAGAATGAATCACTTAAGGAATAGTGGATACATATAAATGATCCTGAGCCCCTTTTCCATTTCCATTTTTAAAGGAATAAAAGTTCAAGACACTATAGGTACTGAGAAAAAGAGAATAAAATCCCAGAAAGGGATCTGTGAGCAAAACTTATTCTCTAAAGCTGAGTTCAAATGACCCAGTCATTAGGTAAAAAGGTGTCATGTATTCCTTTAAGAAGGGCCATCTGATTGGGCCAAAATAGCTCTTACCTTGGCAGGAAAGGCTTTCTCTTAAAGAACATTCCTCTAAACATAAGAAGGATTTATCACCCTGCTTAGACTATGAAAGGCCCATTTTAAATGGGGAAAAACCTGGGCTTGGTAACTTCTGACCTTGTCTCTGCAAAACCACGTTACAAAACACCTGGCCACCAAGAGGCAGTCTCAGTCCCTTCCCGTCCCTAGCAACACTGGCTCACTGAGAGGAGGTCCTGGGCCGTCAGTCATGTCAGACTCTTCCTTGTCTGGAGTAATGCTCGTCTTGTCTTCTGTAACCACTCATTTTGTACTAATTATATTGGCCACTTTCACATCTTTTAGCCTTGTTGAGGTCACTGCAAAGCTAATGGCTCCTGACAGGGAGCAGGCAGAGACTCAAGCCCCATCAGTCATAGGAAAAGCAGAACGGATGAAAAGGCTCAGACTCCAGCAAAACTCACCACTCCTGGTGTCAATGACTCATTTGTAGCATCCTGACCTTCTTGGCTTCAGAACAAAAACACAAAGCTGTTGTCTCACTCTATGAATAAGAGCACACACAGAGCTGGCAGGGAGGCTCATGCCATGCTAACCCTGTTAGTAATCCTCATATTGAAAACCTGGAGAGGGTGTTGGGTGAGCCCTACCCATCCTATGGTAGCAGTGAAAAGAGCACAGATGGAGAACTAATAAGAGCACCTGCAGGACACAATCAAGGACCCCTGAGAGTGAAAGGTGGTGGCACAGCATGCGGCCTCCCTGGGGTGGCCTAGCCCAGGCAGGTGTCCAGTTTTGACTGGAGCAACCCCATTGTGGAGGCATTGCTGGACAGCCCATCCACAAGCCCAGCATGGACCATGTGAGTGGGCTTCATGTTGCTTTTGTTCTGTTTTCTGAAGCATCTTCCCAGCTCCTCTGCCTTCCTTGAAGGTATAAGATTGTTGGGGTTGTTATCGGGTGCTTGGGAATGTTTCAGAGTATTGTGGCAGTACTTCTCATTGTCACAAATCACTGGATGAGAGAAGGCTTCTGTGTACTTGGAGCAGGCAGAGCCATGGCTGTGGAGTGTCATGCATCGCATCATCCTCTGACCACAGCCATCATGACATTTAAGAGATCCGCAGCACATGCATCTTGATGAACATTGTTTTTGTTCTTGAGCCTAGAGCTTTCCTTCCATGTGACATAAACAGAGAGGATTCTTTTCCTTTTGCATGATTTTATCATGCTCTGAATTTTCTAATTGGTTGGGGGAATTATTCTTTGCTGTGTTTGCTCCAGACAGGAATGCTACTCTAGGTACGTGAGGCTCCAGCGTAGCACACTTGTGTCTACCTGCCTCGGGAGCTACCACAGACATGGTAACCACACCTGGATTCTTACAGAGGCATATATAAGCACTTACATATTGAAATGAAGATTTTCTTTTGCATGACTTTTATTTCATAATTGGGTGTTCTATGTGTGGCTAGATTACATTACCTATAAATGTCATTTGGGAGGAGTAAGCAGAATGTTAACAAAACGTTTTGGGTGTCATGTTAGTCAGCTTTCTGTCATTATAACCACTGCCTGAGATAAGCCAACTTACAAAGAGAAAAGTTTGCTTTTGACTTATAGTCTTGGTTGGCTCTGTTGCTATGGTGAGACACCACATCATGACAGGAGCACATGGTGCGGAAACAGGAAAGAAAGAAGAGAAAAGGTCTGGGCTTCCACCCATCCTCCTTTAGATCATGCCCCAGTGACCTAGGGACCTCCTGCTAAGGGAAATCTTTCCACCTTTCAAAGCTTATACCACCTCCCAAAAGCACAGTGCAAGAACTGTCTTTAACCCATGGGTCTTTGGGACACGTTCCAGATCCAAACTAGAGCAGATGAGGTGTGAATGATCTCCAGGGCTAAGAACTTCTCTTACTCTGGGCAAGAACATGTAGGAACCCAGCTTTTCCTCCTTCTACCTAGTCTCAATAAAATGCTATGGAGATAGAAAGTAAGTCCCAAAGTTATCACCCACAGAGAAAAGGCCATGGAAAAAGTCCTGAATCCCACAATATCCACTGCAGCCTCCCTTGTTGGAAGTGATGGGGTTCAGGACAAACTACCTCAGGGTGGCAAATGGGTCACCATGACATTTGAGGAAACAGCAGATGCAGGAAGGCCACTCTCACCTTCCCACACCCTTCTTCTGAGGGGTAAGGGGAGTCATAAACCTAGGAAGATCATTCTCTGACCTCCTTCCAAAGACTATCACTGGGGGGGGGGCGGGGCAGGGAGAAGCTTCCCTCTACTCCAAAGAGAGAATGTCACCCTAAAAAAATCTGTACAGGAAGACTTAGCTGAGCTCCCCCCAAGTTTATGACCTTTAGATCAGATTCTGTTGTCTTCCAATCTCAGTTCTGCATGACTGTCCATAAAAATCCATGTTCATTGCTGCATGATTCACAATAGCCACGTTATGGAAACAATCCAGATGCCCTACAACAGATAAGTGGATCAATAAAATGTGCTATATATACACAATGGAATTTTACTCATCCATTAGAAAGAATAAGATTTTGTCATTTACAGGGGAAATGGATAGACCTAGAACAAATCATGCTAAGTGAGGTAATCCAAGCCATAAGACACAAATGGCACATGTGTTCCCCTCATATGTGGAAGCTAGATCTAAAATGAAACTTGATATGATAACCTAGGCAGGACTCTAGGCAATTACATACTGTCAGACCAAAGGAGGACACTCCTAGGAGAGGGATCCAAAGATGTAACTTCTCTGAACATTTAACTTCTCTGAACATATTTCTAGGAAATGGAAATATGGTTTTTTTAATTATTGTTGGTGGTGGTGGCAGTGGTAATAGTGTTTGTTTGTGCTTTGAGGTTTTTTCTTTTGGGGCGGTAGACCAGCTGTGCAGAAGGGGAAAGAGGAAGAGTAAACACATAAAATCATGTCATTCTGTATATACTACGGGGAAAATGACATGTAACTTGTAGGCAGGGACAGGAGAGAGAAACTGGGGGAAAGCAAAGGAAGGGGACATATTATCCCCACTGAAATGTACTCATTCCTTGACTTATGAAACGGTAGTCCTTTTGTACAACACATGAATAATAACAGTAAAATTGTATTCCAGGCGCCAGTGGCTCATGCCTATAATCCTAGCTACTCAGATCTGAGGATCATGGTTCGAAGCCAACTCAGGCAGGAAAGTCTGTGAGACTCTTATCTCCAATTAACCACCAGAAAACCAGAGTGGCTCTCTGGCTCAAGTGGTAGAGCGGTTGCCTTGAACTGAAGAGCTCAGGGACAGTGCCCAGGCCCAGAGTTCCAACCCCATGACCGACCTCCCCCCCAAAAAAATTATTTTCTGTGTCTCTTTGAGTCTTTATCTTTGAAGGCTTCTTGTCATAAAGAGTTTATGTTAAGTAAATTTGTTATACTTTTATCTGCATATTTTCTTTCTGTGCAGGTTCTGGGGCTTGAACTCAGGGCCCCCATGCTCTCCTTAGCTTTTTTGCTCAAGACTGGCATTCAACTATTTGAGCAAAAATGTTGGCTATGTACTTTCATCTTCGATCTCAGCCTCCTAAATAGCTAGAAAACAAGTGTGGACCGCCAGTGCCTGGCCGCTATTATCTTATGTTTTAGGGAGCTCAGCCATGTACCTGGCAATGAGCAAAACAAAGCTTTTCCTCCTCCACCAGCAAGCACCTATTGATTTCTTTTAGAACTACAATCTAGCTATACTACATTAAGATTCTCTTTATTGGGCCTCAAACTTTCTAACTTAAAGCCTAGATACCAGTTACCAGGCAAATCCAGATTTTGATTAGTTCCAAATCCAGAACGTTTCCTGTGATGTTCGTCCTTGGTTAAAAATTGAAGAAGACCTTGAAACCTTTAGTGTTTGCTCTAATCTCCTTTTTCCACCTGATCTGTATAACTAAGGACACACATCTTTGGGCCTTTTTCCTGTGACAAAGAAACACTCTTTGCTACTTGGATCAGCTTGATTTGGTGACAGCACAAATGACAGGATAATTCAGTTGTGACAAGAGCACCACAAGGGGACACACTTGTCAATGGGCCCATCTGTCTCCTGTCACTCCGCATCCCCTCCAATGCCGGCAAGATTGCTGGGCTGCTGAGAATGTTACAAGCAGGAAGAATGGCACTCACTTATCCTGCAGGTACAGCCACGGGAAGACCAAGCCATGACTCTAAGAGCTTTCAATGTCCCGAGTAATTGTAGGACATTACTATTACTTTTTGCTCATTGCCTTCATCTTTCTTAAGCTCTAGAATTACTCACAGAGAAGCCAAAAGAAATTGTGTTGTCTTGCACTTACTTATCAGATGTTTATTGATGACTACTGTGGAGATGGCAAAGGGCTGGGTATCATGGAAAAAGCAAAGCAGACTTAAGATCTGACTATAAAACCTACATTTTTCATAAGCGTTTGTCAAATAGTGGTATAAATCTCAAATCGCCACATAGCCACACAAGTTCAATGTTTTTCAATTTAGAATCAAATGTGGAGACCAAATCCTGCTATTACAAGTTCACTTCTTTGATACCCTGAATAATTCCCTCTGAACCCCAGCTGTACTTTGAGGTGCTCACCCCTACCCAGTCTGCCCCTACGAGATACGTTTGCTGTATGTCCTCCTCAGCCTGACCAGGGGCTCTCTAAAAGCATGACCTTGTCTCTCAGGTGTTTTGCAGGCTTCTCCATGTCTGGCATCATTTTTTTAGTAAAGACTACTTCTGTGTTCCCTTCTATACCTCCTGGCATGTCTTTCCACAGACATATAGCTGTGATTGCTCTATGTCTTCCCTGCTACCATGCAAGTTCTATGAGGGTAGGCGTTTTCTTGCTAATCCTGGTCTTCCAAGCAGCCAGCAGAACATTGGTTAGAAAAAAGAAGCAACTATTGCAGATAAATTTCAAAGTCATTGGAGAATGAGGATTGGTTAAACAGTTCAAAAAGTTATTTTTTTAATGATAAAGAAAACAAATAGTCGATGGTAAGAAGACAGAAATCCAGGCATGGTATTCATGCCTGTAATCTAGCTACTACTTAGGAGGTAGAAGTCAAGAGGCTTGAAACCAGCCTACACAAGTTCCGAAGACTTCATGTCAACCAATAGAAAGCTGGACACAGTAGCACATACTTATCATTTGAGCTACATGGGAAGAACAGGAAGGATTATAGGCCAGACCTCTCCTGGATATAAATAACCAAGACAAAAAGGACTGTGGGGATGGCTCCAATGGTTGAACTGCCTAACAAGTACAGGCCCTGAGTCCAAACCCCAGTACCATAAGGAGAAGATGGGTATACAGACAGGTTACATTGTCTGTATATATTTTTAAGCCAACTACCTGGTGCTGACTTGCAAATCACAGTGTGGATGCTGCCTACCTTTATTGACATCTGAAAAGCCAGGAGCTAAGTGCAAGACTTAGGTAGACCTATGAGTGGGTGCAGCTTCCCCGTGTACCTTCTTAGCCAAATCCGTTTTAAAGGTCCATCCAAATATAGGGAAGCACCATCACAGAACCACTCAGGGGCCTCCCAATCCACTGTGGAGCCACAGGCGCGGCTAGTGAAACCATGAATGTCTCAATCCCTATGGTCCCCCAGGAGACAAAATACAGAAAAGCAGAAGGCACAGCTGCCCACATTATTCTAAGGATGTGTTGTGGTTCACACTTACATATGCTGGACCATTGGCTAGGGTAGACCATTGAACAGCCTCTTCTGTCTTTGCTTTGTTATCCTGAGTTCTTTTGCTGGTTTGCTAGAAAAAGGGGTTGAGGAGGGAGAGCCAAATTTGGAATGTGGCCTGGAAGTGTACGGGTAAAGACAATGAAGTCCCACATATGCTGGTTTTGCTCCTTTCCATTATGATACACAGGCACTTGCATGTGTGCATGCACATGCACATACACACACGCACATGCGCGTGTGCACACACACACACACACAGAGATTCACACATCAAATGCCAAGGCAGACCTCATAATGCCAGGCCCAGATTCCAAACAGCTGGAGCAGAAAGCTGAAGTTGGCAGGAGCAGAGCAGAGCAAGAGACACAGTATTGAGTACAGACTGACATAGAGTTCTTGGCAGAACCACATGGCAACCCTTTTCAGAGCTAGCAGTTGCCAGCTTCCCCAGCCTTTCCCAGAGGGGTGAATCCTGGCCCTTGGATGGAAAGGGAAGACTTCATAGGTAAGACTGTTTGCCTCTGACTGCTTTCAAGCTGAACAGAATACTCTATATTTGTCTCAAAATGGAGTGTTCCCACATTAATATGAACAAAGGCATAAAAGTAACCAGGACCATTTCCTTAGATCAATTGTGATTTGAACCTTCTTTGAATCTTTGGGGTTATAACTTGTAGAGATCTCGAACATGGCTTATTTCTAATGCTTTTTGTTGGTGGTGGTGTCCACAGGGCTTGGATTCAGGGCCTGGGTGCTGTTCCTTTGCTGTCTTGCTCAAAGCGAGTGCTCTAACACTTCAGGTCACAGCTCCACTTCCAGTTTTCTGGAGGTTAATTGGAGATAAGAGTCTCACAGCCTTTCTTGCTGGAACTGGCCTTGAACCATGATCCCCACATCTCAGCTTCCTGAGTAACTAGGATTACAGGTGTGAGCCACAGCACCCAGCTTCTAATGCTTTCATGTTATAGTAGAGGAATGGTAAGTCTCCAGAAGTTATATTAACTTGATTAGAGGTCACACTTCTAGTTAGTGCAGAGTTCTTGCCCTGAATGCCAGGGAGCATCCCTTAGTCTCCTCCATGCTGTCCCTGTTAACTCATCTCACATTCATCATTAGCTCCAGTAACTGCTAACTCAGGATTTTGTAATATTGTATTCAGAGCTAAAAAAACATGCTGTGATCTCACAAATACAGTTGTGGGTTTTACCTCAGCTGTGGGACACACAAAGATGGCTAGAATGTGGGAGACCTGATAATGACTTCAGCAAATCAGGAGACAAGAGGCACCATAGCTTTCTTGGGGATTTTCTTCTGTTAGACATAGTTGAGAGCTGATGACTTTGTAGTTAGGATGATGGGTGTAAAGCTTGGGTTCACTATATCATAGTTCCATCCATTTTTCCTGAAAATGACATGTCATTCTAGTTTTTGAATAAGTAATTCTCCAATATATCATATTTTCTTTATCCATCCATCTGTTATTCGACACTTCAGCTGATTCCACAGCTCGGTCATTATGAACTGACCTGCAATAAATGTGGGTGTGTAAGTAATCTTTTTAGTTATTGATTTACTCTCCTTTAGCTATATGCCCAAGAGTCATGAGGTCATAGGATAGGTCTATTTTTAGTCTTTTGAGGATATTCCATACTGATCTCTATAGTGCTTGCACTGTTTTATATTCCCACGAATAGGTATAAGGGTGTCTTTTCTCTACTTCCTCATTGGCATGTATTGTTTGTTTTCTTGATGCTTGTCCTTCTGACTAAGGTGAGATAGAACCTTAGTATAGTTGAAGTTTGCATTTATCATTGAAGACGTCGGGCATTTCCTTATGTATTTATTACCCAATAAAATTTCATTTTCTGAGAACTGTCTAATCAATCATTTGTCCATTTATTAATAGATTGCTTGTACTTCTCCTGTGTAATTTTTTGAGCCCTTTGTAGATTCTGGATATTAATCCCTTATCCATTGAATAGCTGGGGAAGATTTTCTCTCATTCTGTGGGTTGTCTCTTGGTTCTGCTAATTGTTACTTTTGATTTGTGGAATATTTTTAATTTGATGCAATATCATACGTCAATTCTTGCTGTTATTTCCTGGGCAAGCAGAGTCCTATTCATGAAATAATTAGCTCTATCTAGCTATCTATCCATTTATCTTCCAGATTTTTCTCTATGTTTTCCTGTAATAGTTTCAATTTCAGGTCTTCCAATAAGGTCTTTGTTCTATTTGTAGTTGATTTTTGTACAGAGTGAATGATAGGCATCTAATTCTAATCTTCTGCAAGTAGATAATTTTTTCTAGCACCATTTATTAAACAATCTAGCTTTTCCCTATGCTTTTGGGCCTTTGTCAAAGATTAGATGGTCGTAGTTATATGTAGATCTTTCTTTCTGCTCATTGGTCTTCATATCTGTTTTATTACAGTACTGTGCTGGTTTTGTTACTAATTTGAAATCCAGAATTATGATACCTCCAGCATTGCTCATTTTCCTCAGGGATATTTTTTCTATTTGGGGTATCTTCTGTACATCCACATCAATCAATATGATTGATTTTTGTTTGTTTCTGTGAAGAATAACATTGAGATTTTGTTTCTATGGCTCTGTAGTATAATTTGAAGTCCAGTATCTCTAGCAATGCTCATTGTGTGCAGGATTACTTTTGCTATTTTGTATCTTTCATGCTTCCATTTGAATTTTAGGGTTGATTTACTGTTTCTATGAAGAATGTCATTGAGATTTTGGCCATTTTCATTTTAATTATTCTGCCAATGCAGCAATGTGAGATGTCTTTATATCTTCTGGTATCTTCAATTTCTTTCTTCAAGGATGTATAGTTTTCATTATACAATGATGTAGGTGCTCATCTGTAAACATTAGTCTTATCAGTGCCTTTGTTGTATCTCAGAAGCAATGATAGACTCTGCTATCACTTTCATTTGATTCTAGGAACTTTTAGCTTCTATTTCTTCAATGGTTCACTATGTGCTTGAACATTTTCTGTAGTTTCTTATGCTATTAAGCTTTAATTTAATTGTATTATGATTTGACAGAATGCAGGAAGTAACTTCATTTCTCTTATATTTGCTGAGACTCTCCCCCCTCCGATACTGGAGCTTGAAGTCAGAGCCTGGGTAATGTTCCTGAGCTTGTTTTGCTCAAGGCTAGCACTGTACCACTTGATCCATAACTCCATTTTTGGCTTTTTGGTAAGAGTCTCAGTAATTTTCTTGCCTGGGCAGGCTTCTAACTGCAATTCTCAGATCTCAGCCTCCTGAGTAGCTAGGATTATAGGCATGAGCCACCAGCACTCAGCTTAGTCAATTTTGGAGAAAATTCAATGGCCTTCTGGGGAAAATGTGTAGCCTACAGATGATGGATGAAATATTCTGTAGATGTCAGTTATGTCTATTTGGTCTACAGTGTCAGTAAGTTCTGAAGTTTCTTTGTTGATTTTTCATTTGGATAATCTATTATTAAGAGTGCAGTACTAGCCGGGCGCTGGTGGCTCACGCCTGTAATCCTAGCTACTCAGGAGGCTGAGATCTGAAGATCGCGGTTCAAAGCCAGCCCGGGCAGGAGAGACCGTGAGACTCCCATCTCCAATAAACCACCAGAAAACCGGAAGTGGCGCTGTAGCTCAAGTGGTAGAGCGCTCGCCTTGAGCTGAAGAGCTGAGGGACAGCGCCCAGGCCCAGAGTTCAAGCCCCAGGACCGACCAAAAAAAAAAAGTGGGTACTAAAGTCTTCCACTGTTATTGTGTTGGGGGCTATCAATGCTTGTTAAGTCGAGAAGTATTTGTTTAATGAACTTGGGTACACCATAATTTGGTGCGTATATATTAACAACTATTATTTCCTCTTGATGGATTGTCGGGTCTTTGTCCGTCCCACGAAAGATGAACTGGGTCCAAGGAAAGGTAAGTGTGGCCGCTCATCTGTTCCCCAGACTCCCTTAGCCCGGGAGACAATCAGACACAGCAGGGAGTCAACTCAAGCAGGAAAACTCTTTATTAACAGAGCAAACCCTTTTTAAAGCAAAAAAGAGCTGGTGGCATGGCAGGGGAGGAAGAGGAACCAATCACTGTCAAGGTCACACCCTATCATGCACCTAAGCTTCCGTGGGCTGGTTACACACTAAACTTAAAGCAAATCGAGCTCTGCCCATTCAACTCCCTCTCAGCACCATCTTTGCTGCCCATGTGGCCTACAATGGATAGTTCCCTTTATTAATACGAAGTGAATTTTCCTTGTCTTTTCTGACTAATTGTAGTTTAAGATATCTTTTTATCAAATACAGGTATTGCTGCTACTCCTGTCTGTTTTGGGGTCCATTTACTTGGAAAATCTTTTTCCATCTTTTCACCCCAAGCCTATATTTGTCTGTTAGTGAGACAAACTATTAACACAACTTTCCATTCTTTATCTTTTGATTGCAGAGTTATAATCATTAACAAGCAGTGCTACTATTGAAAAGAATGTAAGGTATGTTATAATTCCCAACAATTTTTTATTTTTATATTTATTTTTTACCTATTCCTCCTTTGTTATTGCATTCATTTATAATGGAGTTTATTTTTTTCTCCATTCTCTTATTTTCATTTGTCTTCCTCTTCTATGTATAGGATTGTTTTAAGTATCTTTGCAGTGCTGCTTTAGTGGTCATCACTTTCTATGCTTTCCTTGTATTTACAGTTTGTGTTGCAAATCTGTTCTATTTGAGTAGGCTTGCCTTTGTGTGTAACTTCTTACTTCTACTTTGTAGCTTTAAATATTCTCATATATATGGAAGAATATTAAATAGAACATATAACATATATATATGCATCATTAATTTAACTATTTGCTAGGGATGTTTCTTCTTCGATCTTTCCTGTTTGGTGTTTTATAAGCCTTCATTTCTCAAGGATAGGAAGTTTTCTGCTATTATTTTATTAAATATGTTAAATATACCTTTCATTTATACCTATTCCTCTTATTCTTTTTTCATGATTCATAGAGCTGATCTTTTGATAGCGTCCCAGAGTTTTTGTCTTATTCATATTGCCTTAGTATTTTCCCTTTGTTGCTGTCTGATTGATCTAGTTCATCTATTTTCAACATATTTCATTTTATTAGCAAGTCTTTTTACTGAGCTTTTTATTTGGCTTATAAAGTTTTTCATCTTGTCTTACAAAAAACACAAAAATTTCTATGCAGTTTCTCTCAGTATTTTTATATCTTGGTTGAATTTTCCTTTTGTATCCTATATTGTCTTCATTTCACTCACCTGTTTGTTGGAATTCTCTTTGAGTTCAGTCCATAGTTTAATTGTATCTTCCTTGATTGCAATCCAGTGTTTATATATCTTTTAATTGATCACTTGCCATTGGTCTTTTGAGCTCATTGTTTAGGATTTTACCTGCTTGACACCCTGAAAACATTACAGGAAGGAATAGGAGAAACCTTAGGGCTCCTTGGCATAGGCCAAAACTTTCTTAATAAAGACCTAGAACCACAACAAATCAAAGAAAGGCTAGACAAATGGGATTGCATGAAGCTGCATGGCAAAGGACATAGCTAGCAAGATCAATAGGAAGTCCACAGATTGGGAGAAGATCTTCACTAGCCATATAACAGACAAAGGTCTCATATTTAAAATATACTTAGAACTCAAAAAATTAAATCCCCCAACAATTACCCGATTAATAAATGGGATAAAGACTTGAAGAGAGACTTCTCTGAAGAAGAAATAACAATGGCCTTTAGACATATAAAGAAATGCTCATCTTCACTAGCCATAAAAGAAATGTAAATAAAGAAAACATTGAGATTCCAGCTTACCCCAGTTAGAATGACTATAATCAAGAAATCTAGTAACAACAGATGCTGGAGGAATGAGTGTAAACTTTGGAAAGCAGTATAGAGGTTACTCAAAAGACTCCACGCAGAGCTTTGCTATGACCCAGCAATCCCACTTTTGGGCATTTACCCAAACGATCACAAACAAGGTCATACCAAAGCTACCAGCACAACCATGTTTATCGCAGCATTATTCACCATAGCTAAGATATGGAACCAACCCAGATGCCTCTCAGTAGATGAATGGATCAAGAAAATGTGATATACATACACATATATATTATATATATATATATATATATATATATTATAATTCTATGCCTCCATCAGAAAGAATGACATCAGCCCATTCGCTAGGAAGTGAAAAGACTTGGAAAAATTATATTAAGTGAAGTAAGCTAGGCCCAAAGAAACATAGGTCCTATGGTTTCCCTTACTTGCATTAACTAGTACATGTCTAGGACAAGCAGAAAAGGTCAAAAGCTATGTACATATGACCATATAAGATGATGTTAAATAAAATGAACCCCAAGACAGGGACAGAAGTGGTTTTTTCTTGCTTGCTATTGTTTTTAACATACTTATAATGCACTATGTGATTCTTTTGTTTCTTTTGTATGCCCATCCTCCCTAGTATAACCCCTGCTTTCATTGTATCTGATTCCAGTGTCCTGCATCTTATATTTACATTTTTATAATTTGAGGAAGGGAAGGGACATACCAAAATGCTTAAATAAGGATACAGGTTGACCCATTGTAACAATGAAATGTATAAGACACTATGTTGAAAACGAATTTTACAATTTCCGAGGTGGGGAAGGGAGGAGTTGGGAAGGTGGGGAGAGAAGGGATGGTAGGAGAAAAACAAAGGAGAAGGTAACAATGCTGGATAGGAAATGTACTCATTACCCTACTCATGTAACTGTAACTCCTCTGTGCAGTAGTTTTACAACATATATATATATATATATATATAGAGAGAGAGAGAGAGAGAGAGAGAGAGAGCTGGGTGCTGGTGGCTCAAGCCTGTAATCCTAGCTACTCAGGAGGCTGAGATCTGAGGATCGTGGTTCAAAGCCAGCCCGGGCAGGAAAGTCCATGAGACTCTTACCTCCAATAAACCACCAGAAAACCGGAAGTGGCACTGTAGCTCAAGTGGTAAAGCGCTAGCCTTGAGCTGAAGTCCTGAGGGACAGCTCTCAGGCCCAGAGTTCAAGCCCCACAAATGACAAAAAATTAAAAAAGAAAGAAAAAAAAGAAAATGTGGTACATATATGTGTGTGTATATATATACATATATATATATATGTTTTCTTTTGTTGTTAATTTTTCTGTTCAAGAAATAAACTGTGGATGATGTGTTCAGAAAGAAGTTCATTATCTTCTTCATGAACATTGGCTAGCATTTTAGGCCCTTTCCTAGACTTTGTTCTATTTGGTTCTCTCAACAGTTCTGCACAGGTAGATATTGTTTTCCCATTTTGTGGATGATAGAATTCATATTCAGATAAATTATAGAGTTTGCTCAATGTCTGCAGTGCCCAAGTAAGTGAGATAGTCATGTGTCTTTGAAGTCACATTGCTGGTTTTATGACACAAACAACAAAACTTGCTTTCTTAGCAAAGCAATGGTCATTTGATTGCATCCAACTAGACAGGCCAAATCTTTTCTCCCACTCACTGGCTAAAGTCACAGGAAGTCTACTCTTTCAGCTTTTTGCTACGGATACCTTGACGTGGGGGGAGATGGAGAGGCTGGGAAATGTGGGTGGGAAGAAGAGCAAGAGCATTTGATTCCAAAGACTGCTGTCTCCCAGGAAGGAAATTAGAAGCCTATGGAGTGGCAGGCATGTTTTTGATCCAATATGGTGACTTACACAGATTCTAAATTGTGAACACATTATCTTTTATATCTCATTTTCTCATTCACAAAATTAAGTGATGACATCTGGGGGTGGAGGGGAGAAAAAGCTGCAGCATTGGCTATCCAGTGTGCAGTCGATGTCACTACAGGTAGCAGATTGCATTTAACAAGCCATATGGGTTGTAATTGTCTAAGTATGATTAATTCATAATGTTTGTTCATTTTATGTCTTATATTATGATTTGTTATTATTTCATTTAATTACAGTGTGAGTCCTTTTTCAAGGTGTTTTTTGGGAATCCCTTAGGGATTTTAATATTCCCTGAATGATAACAAATAACACCCCTTTATTTCTTGACATATCTGGGACTTGTCACTATCGGTGGAAGGTCCAGGAAGAAGGATGTGGGTTTGGAGCAGATGGTGCATCCGTCCATTGCTGAATCCAATTGCAGCCCTAGGGAAACCTTATACTGAAGGTGTAATAATGGCTTTCTGCTCAGTTTGTTGTAAATTCTAAATGGGGTGATTGAAGACTGGGCTGATCAGTGTTGTTGGATGCCTCTGACTTTAACATCTGGCAAATGCTTTTACTAGCTAACAGCCACTGGTCTGGGCATCATGGGTATCCTGACCAGATTTTGTGAGGTAAGTAGGCTAGGGATTATACTAGAAGCAAGTATCACTACTAGCAAGTGTCAAAATAACAATTTTATTCTCACAATTAACTTTACATGGTATATTTAGTAAGAACAACTATTTGAATATTGTTATAGAAATACTATATTTCTTATGCTCAGAACACAAGAGGTTTATTATGTTTTTAGATCAAGAGTTTAAATTGATATTCTAATCTGTAAGAGACAAATCCAAACTGCTAATGGTACAAGGTAAGTTTAGGAAAACTATGTCATGAGATCAGGTTCAAGCTGAATTAATGAAACTGAAACACTAAAGGGAGCAGTTGGATTTCTGGAGATAAGGAATGGAAGGGAAAGCAGTGGGAAGTATTGTACCTATTGTACTGTATACTGGAACTCTCAGTTTGTCTATAATTTAGAAGTACTGGAATTTAAAATACAACAATAACAAAAGCAAGGTGTTTGGAGTAAATATTAATTAAGACTATGCTACGATACTTTAAATCTAAGCTTTGGTTGAGTAATACATTTTGAATAAGAATTAAAATAATATTTGGAAAGGAAATGATCACTTGTGTTTCCTTTTTTTAAATACTATTCTTTATCAGCCTGGGAAGGGAACAGAATGGCACTCAGTACAGCAAACCCTAAACTTCCTGAGTGGAATAAAGAACTAGACCTAAGATCTTGAGCATGGTGGCCAAATTTTTTACTATGGGGCCACTTCTCACCTTCCAGGATAAACACAAGAAAATTCACTGCAACCTGCTACTATTCAGTTGTGATACCCAGGCACTGGGAAATCTCCAACTGAAAGATTGCAGGGATTAAACTATCCAACTAAAACGTAGACTTAGATACATAAATCCCAATATATAAAGATTAGTAAAAAGAAGGCACAAGGAAACACGTCTCCTCCAAATTCCAAAATTCTACAACAAAGGAATTGTGTGGAAGTAAAGCAGGTGAAATCTTTTTTAATATATATTTTTATTGTAAAGATACTGTACAGAGGGGTTACAGTTACATGAGTAAGGTATTGAGTACATTTCCTATCCATTGTCACCCCCTTCTTCGTTTTTCCCCTAGCATCCCTTCCCTCCCCACCTTCCCAACTCCTCCCTTCCCCCACCCTAGAGTTGTAAAGTTCATTTTCAACATAGTGTCTTGTACATCTCATTGTTACAATGGGTCAACCTGTATCCTTATTTAAGCATTTTGTTATGTCCCTTCCCCTCCCCAAATTATAAAAATGTATATACAAGATGCAGGACACCAGAATCAGATACAATGAAAGCTGGGATTATACTAGGGGGGAAGAACATACAAAAGAAACAAAAGAATCACATAGTGCATTATAAGTATGTTAAAAACAATAGCAAGAAAGAATAAACCACTTCTGTCCCTGTCTTGGGGTTTATTTTGTTTAACCTCATCTTATATGGTCATATGTACATAGCTTTTGACCTTTTCTGCTTGTCCTAGACATGTACTAGTTAATGAAAGTAAGGGAAACCATAAGACCTATGTTTCTTTGGGCCTGGCTTACTTCACTTAATATAATTTTTTCCAAGTCTTTTTATTTCCTAGCAAATGGGGCGATGTCGTTCTTTCTGATGGAGGCATAGAATTCCACACACACATCCTAAGGTGTTTCTGATAATGTTTTGGAAGGACATGGGTTATCTACTCACCTATAAGAAAAAACATGGCACTAAAAAAATTGGGAGGTGAACCAAATTCAGACCCAGCCTTGAGGTTTGGTGTATT
The DNA here is from genome assembly GCF_000151885.1 of Dipodomys ordii. Lineage (NCBI taxonomy): Eukaryota > Metazoa > Chordata > Mammalia > Rodentia > Heteromyidae > Dipodomys > Dipodomys ordii. The sequence goes on from NW_012267221.1 coordinate 23,553,816, forward strand.
TCAAAATCACCATGTCATCTACAACTAAAAAGTCCTAGAGAAATCTATAAGTACTTTTAGATCTCACTAGCCTTTGAGCTCAGAAGCAAGGAATGGGCCAAGCCAAGCTGACACTCCCAAGCAACTCTCTGAACATCAGCTGCATGGGCAACTCCAAGGATCATCTTCAAGAAGGATGAACTGTATGCTCTTTGCCTCTGAGGCCAGACACATGTTCTCCATCTTCAACTCCCCAGAGCCGAGCATCCAGACCTAGCCTCTACACGTGTTTGTGAATATAAGATCTGCCATCAGATCAAAAGAGGTAGAATGAACCATGAGTCTGACCCCAAAAGGGCCCAGCAGAATCAATCTCTGACTAAGCCATAATTAAGCAATTTTCATACTAGCCAGAGAAAGTCCTGTGAGGTTCATTTTACCATTTATCCTTACAATCAGGCACTTTGAGGAGTTCCATATCTCTGACAAAAAAAATTCCAAGGCTAATAACTCTTTGGACCAATGTCAATTACAGCAAAAACCTTGCTGGGTTCCAATCAGTTGTTCACACCATTTGGAAACTCAGAGGTTTCCTTAGCTAAATCAAGCCCAAACTCTGTATAGGCTACAATGGAGGGAGAATGACTCTTGGAATGAGGCCAGAGTTTGTAGCTGTTTCCTGTGTCCTGAGGGGTATCCACTCCTGATAGAAGACAAGTAAGAGTTGCTTCTCCTCTCTATTCATTCAACAAAATTTCAAGACACAATTGAGAATACCTAAATGACATTTAAGCATAATTTTTTTGGGGGGTCCGGTCGTGGGGCCTGAACTCTGGGCCTGGGCGCTGTCCCTCAGCTCTTCAGCTCAAGGCTAGCGCTCTACCACTTGAGCCACAGTGCCACTTCCGGCTTTTTTCTTTTTGCTTGTGTGGTGCT
>NW_012267221.1:23554780-23649270 GCF_000151885.1 Dipodomys ordii
CTTCAGCTCAAGGCTAGCGCTCTACCACTTGAGCCACAGTGCCACTTCCGGCTTTTTTCTTTTTGCTTATGTGGTGCTAAGGAATCGAACCCAGGCCTCAGGCATGCAAGGCAAGCGGTCTACCACTGAGCCACCTTCCCAGCCCCTTAGGAATAATTATAAGAACGTGGATAGAGCAAAAAGGAAAAGGAGAATTTGACATTCTGGAGCACAGATTCCAATCTTGCCACACCTTTGTGTACCTTGAGCAGGTACCTTCACCCTCTGATTATCACCTTGTGAGAATTAAATGAAAATATAAAATATACGTAAATTGCCCAGCATAATAGCCTGGTTGATAGTAGCTAAAACTCATTAGCTTTACTTTCATCATTTTATTTTCTGCAATATGTTATAATTTATTTCTCTTATTCTCCCTGATCAAGCTGCCACCATCCTCTCTTATTTGGTTTATCAAACTGGCTCTTCATTGTGTATGTTATGATTTGAATATGAAATGACCCCACCCCCACCCCCACACGGCTCCTACAGGAAACTATTTGCCATCCACCAGGTGGTGCTATTTGAGGAAGCTTGTAAATTTTGCAAGGTAGGAGGGAGTAGGTTACTGGGGGAGTATCTTTGAAGGTTATTCTGGGTCCCAAGTCTACTCTTTTTCTCTCTGCTTCCTGTCTGTCAAGGATTGAATAGTTTTTCTCCACCTCATATTTCTGCTACCATGATGTTCTCTCCAAGCAACAATGACTGAAACTGTGAGTCAAAATAAGTACTTCCTCGTTTAAGTTGTTTTTCTCAGATATCTGATCATAGATAAAGAGAAATCTAATGCACTGTTATTTTTGTTTAATCCACCATCTGGTATGCATGCTCAACAGAGCATACATAATGACTGTATAAGTTTCCTTTGCTGCTATAACAAATCACCACACTGTTGGTAGCTTGAAGCAATGTAAATTCGTTTTCACACAGTCTTGGAGGTTAAGTCCATCTCCAGTCCTAATTCCCCTCTGGCCTGTAATATAGCATATTAACAGGATCTGGGGCCAAGGCCTAGCAGAGTGATCCTGTGAAAACACAAGTCAGATACTGTTCCCCGCACCATAGCATTCACACAGAATGTGAGCCACACCCTCATTCTGGCCTCCCAGATCTTGTGTTTCTCCTGCTTCCTCTGCGGTCTCTTGCACTTCAATGATCCAGCCATACTGGCTTCTTGTTCATTGATTTACTGGAACACGTCAAGTAAGCAACCACATCAGGAGTTTTGCACAGACAAAAGCACATCATACACACAAGACATTTTTTAAGCATATGAAAATGCACTTGACTTTGTAAGTCATTAGAGAAATGATCTCATCAAAACCATGATAACAACATAAAGCTAATATGAAAAGATAGAAATGCCAAATGTTAGCAAGAATCTGTACCTATAAGGATCTACGCTTACTTCTGGTAGGAGTCTTAACTTGTTACAACTACTTTGGAAAATTGCTTAGCAGTATTAACTAAAGCTGAATAGACACATATCCTAAGACCTAGAAATTTACCTTATAGTTTAATTGTTTGGTAGAACGTTATTGTCTGATATTCTGAAAGGTAGACATTGTCTGGTACAGTTAACTCCCAGGACAGTAGCTGGTATACAATATACACTCAAGAAATGTTCAACACATGAATGAGTGAAGGCATTTCAGAGCCCTTCAAGGATTACAACAGATCCTCTAGGGGCACCTATCACCCTATGGTCCTGCCATCACTAGCTCTTAATGTTTTGGTTAGATGTTTTCAAATAAATGATCAAATTTTCTTAAAATATATCTTCCTCTCTGCAAAGCTATCAAAATCCTGGTCTCTCTTCTGAGTTTGCCCAGCACCTGACTTTGCCCCATAAAATATTCAAGTGACTAAGAGAGTGAATAGATTTTCAAGTGAAAAGCCACAGTGGAAAGATGTCTTCAATTCATAGGCTCTTGGCCTTTCTTGGACTCCTGAAGCTCCCCTTAACCCAGTTACTTCTGGAAGTCTCCAGACAGTGTCTCTGTGATCGTAGGCACCTCCTCTCTGTAACTGCATGGCCGCTGTTGTTTATCTGTCTGTTGTGCTCAGCTCTTGTCAAGGCAGAGTCTGCCCCATGCAAAGCTCGTTACTGCTTAAAACTCATTACTGCTCCCCAGGTTCACCCATGACAGCCTTCTGCCAGGTGTCATCACTGCCCCTCAAGCCCCACTGCCATCAGGGACACCCTATGGGTTCCCAGGCACCCAGCCAGTATTCTGTTCTCTGAATCCTACGGCAATGAAGTCCTTCCTTTCACCTGCAGGAGCGAGGGGTTGAAACTCCCTTTTGTGTGATATATGGTCACCTGTCCATATACTCACCCTCCCCCCGGGAAAAAAATCCACTTCAGTGACATCTACCTATAGCATCTATCCTCTCAAGATTCAGGCACAATATAACCTCTGTGATACCTACACAGTCCCCTCCCCCTGTCCCAACTCCACAACCTCTGTAATATCAGATAATAATTGAAGGTGTTACATACTGTTCATCATTTAATCATTACCATAACCTTCAAGATTGCTTCTGTTTTTGCCTCCATTTGACAGATGAGAAAACTAAGACACTGACAGATTGAAGAACTCTGAAACCATGCAGCCAGAAAGGGCTAGAGATAGAATTGAGGTTAAAGTAAGTCTTGTATACACTGATGCCATATATATATATATATATATCACAGCACCATCAGTTAGAAACAGGAGTGGAAGAGGAAGGAAAGACAAGGCTGGCTCTGCTTTCCAAGCACTTTCTAGCTAATGTCTTTTAGATATCCTAGTAAGAAAGGACTATTATAATCTTTCTTCTACTTTCTCTCCCCCAACCCCATCATTCTCCTCTTCTTTTTCTTATTTGTTCATTTTGTTGAGTCAGAGTCTCACTGTGTTCATTGAGCCAGACTGCCCTCAAATCCACAATCCTCCTGCCTCAGCCTCTGAGCATGATGGTTACAAGAATGCACCATTTTATCTGAACTTGTTTTGATATTTTCTATAGAGAGGAAGAATCTGATTGCCCGAACTCACATCATCGTTACATGAGAAGTCAGATTTTGAACACAGGCAGGCCTCTGACTTGAGAGCTCAGAATTGCCATGTGGCCTTGCCAGGAGGATCACAGCAGGTTCTGAGTGTCAGGTGAGTGATGGCAGATCACTGAGAATGTCTGAACATCCTTAACTCCCACTGGTGCCCACGGCCTTAGACTATGGTGAGAAGACCTGCTGTACTAGGACATGTGCTACGTTAAAATAATAAAATCCTATTTTTCTCCATGTTTTTATGGATCCTTTAAATACACTAAAAGTCTCTAAGGGCATGAAGGCATCTTTCTCCCCTTCCTTCCTTTAAACATTAGCAAGAATAAATGCCAGAGCTGAGAGTTCAGGACAGCTATCAAACTTGTGCAAATCATGAAAGATTCCAGTTGCCTCCTCTTGGCGTTCTGTCCCGACTCCACAAAGTACAACTTCTGCCAAGACTGCTCCAAGGGAAAAGAAATAGCTTTCCAGTTTCAGAGCACATAGACCTTCTTCCCTGTTCCTAGCAGGAGAGAGTTTCCCTTCTTGTTCCCAACCCTACCATCAGGAAGAGGCCACAGTGCACTTTCCCCAACAGTTGCTCCATTTGGAGCTCCAGGAGCAGCTAGTCATGCAATAACTTGAGCCAACATGTTCAAGGTAAACAAGACTCCTCATAACCAGACAAGTTTGGTGTTTGTTACAATGCCACTGATAAGATACAGAGTTTAAAATAAATTTGATACAAGGGAGGGACAAGAGGTCACACCTGTCACCTGCTGAGAAGACAATTGCCGACAACAAAGTGCATGGAACCAGATAAACTTTCTGGCACACATCCCAGAACCCCGAAGGTCCTTTGCCAATAGACAATTTCCCATGAACTCTCAGTTCTTAGAATCCCAGCACTGTAAATCACTTCTATGCACAATTCTAAAAGGAAGTGCCAAACTCTTGCTGCTTTATAGATGCAGTAAGCATAAATAATACGATAAGACTATTTTGTTCTGTAACACTACACTACAATTAAGGCCCAAAGGAATGATTTAACTTAAATCCTCTTTCAAAATGAAACATCATAAATAATGGACTGTCTTGTGGCCCATCGCCTAAAGAATTGCTCACATTGTAAGGCATTAGGATTCAGAGAAGGTGCTAAGAAGCTCATCTCCACTTGCTACCATTCCATCACCACTGGTTGCGTGTCTCCTGTAACATAGGCTTTGTAGGTATTGTGAATGGCATACACTGATTTTTAAATGTTATGATTGAACATTAAATGGAGAAGAAAATATTAAATAATTCTTACCTTAAAGGTAAAGAACTGTACCTTCAGAAGTTTTCAGAATGAAGGGTCAGGAGTGGTAGGCTGTGTATATAATCCCAGCAAGCAGAAGGCTGAGACAGGAGGATCAGGAGTTTGAGACCAATCTGAGTTGGATTACCTGGTGAGTTCCATGGAATCCTGGGCTATAAAGGCAGAGAAGTAAAAAAATGTTTTCAAAAGAAACAAGATCAAAGAGGGCCCTCACATCTGCTAACAGGTAGAGACAAAGGCATAGCCTTCTTGAGAGGTTCATTCTCAGCTTTTAGGATCTAGCCCAGAAAATATGGATGTTGACATTCTTTGAATGGCGTCTTAAGATACTATTGTGTAGGCCATTTTAATGGTCATTGCTTTAAATAATTACTTGAAAATTTTAAAACAAAAGGAAAGACTTAAACCTTTATTCTGTCTGAATTATATGAGCTAATAACCAACTAGTGCTTGGTTGATAAAAGAAAGCTTGCTTTTTTTTTCAGAACTCCAGCTCATATATAATAAAAACAATAGACACTTAAAAGCATCATGGTATAACCTTTAATGTAATAACTAATTAGGACAGTAAGCATCCACAAATGTAAAGGAAAATGAGATGGAGAACTACATGTTTTCAGATGATTTCTAGTCAGAACAGAAACCCACAATGTGCCAAAGGAAGAAAGGGTCTGTCTGAACTCACTGACAATCTTGACTTCACTAAGCTTGGACTAGCCAGTACTTTTTGCATTCAGCATGAAACAAGGTAAAGGAAAACATAAAATATAACACCTCTGTATAGTCAAGCCTTTAGAGTGAAAAGAAACACAATGGCATGATCAGTAATATCAGCTAAGTCTAGAATGAGGACTTTCCAAAGACAATGGTCTGAATAAAAACTAAGATAGAGGAGAAGTATTCTAGATTTAAAGAGATTTAAAAGATCTATAACCAAAGGCAACTTGCAGAATTTTCTGGGATCCCATTCTGGCCAAATAACTAAAACAAAAGTTGAATGTAGACACAGCAGTCACACTGGAAATATCTGAGATGTGTTACAGTTTGGATATAAAAGATCCTTTGTTGAATGCTTAATCACTTGCTGATGATGCTACTTTGAGGTGGGAGAAAGTTTAGGAGGGATTCTGGCTGGAGGAAGTTGGTCACGAGGGTTCGTCTTTGAGTGCTACTCTCTGCTTTCTAACTGCCATGAGGGGAGCTACTCGGCTCTGCTAGACCCTTCAGCAGGACAGTTGTGGTACCACAGGCCCACTGCAATGGAACCGATGACCAGGGGCTGAAACTTAGGAAAAAAACATGTTTCAGAGCTCAAACTAATCTTTCCCCCTTTAAGTTGTTTATTTGTCACAGCAATGCAAAGTCTAACATGGGGTGCCATAAATGTATAAGGAAAAGTCTTAGTGGCGTAGAGATGCCTTCTGAAGTATTTGAGGTGAATTTTTTTTAAAGTTTATCATTGCTGAAAGCCAGTGTTCATGCCTGTAATCCATGCCTGAGAATCATGGTTTGAAGCTACCTTGGGTAGGAAACTCCATGAGACTCTTAATTCCAGCTAACTAGAAAAAAGGCAGAAGTGGAGCTGTCTGCTAGCCTTAAGAAAGAAAAAAAAAGCAGCTATAGGGTAGCACCCAGGCCCTGAGTTCAAGCCCCAGTACCAACAAAAGAACAGTTTGTCATATATGTTAGGATTTTCAGCAAGAGTGAAGACTGGTAAATCAACTATGGCAAAAAGAGGAGAAACTGTGAAGCAATGGACACATTGGGACTCATTATTGTCCCTTGTCTTGAATGTATAATTCAGCTTTTAAAAAATATTTTAAAAATTGGGCTAAATTTCTGATTTCATGCTCCATGACTAAAGGAATACATAACAATGGAGTAAAACTTTTCAAATGAAATGGGAAAGCAAATTCTTAGACCCAACACTGCTACTGATCCTGAAATTTCACTTTCAAAGAATTAACAAACTTCTAAAGTTTGATATAAACAATATTAAAACAGAGCTATAAAATTATAATTTCTTGAAATATGTACTTTTTGTCTCGGAGTTTTTTATGAAGAAAAATTGTTCGGGCCGGGAATGTGGCTTGGTGGTAGAGTGCTTGCCTATCATGCATGAAGCCCTGGGTTTGATTTCTCAGTACCACATAGAAAGAGCCAGGAGTGGTGCTGTGGCTATAGTGGCAGAGTGCTAACCTTGAGCAAAAGTAGCTCAGTGTGGCTGGGAAGGTGGCTCAGTAGTAAAGTGCTTGCCTTGCATACATGAGGCCCTGGGTTTGATTCCTCAGTAGCACATAAGCAGAAGAAAAAAAAAGCCGGAAGGGACATTGTGGCTCAAGTGGTAGAATACCAGCCTTGATCTGAAGAGCTGAAGGACAGTGCCCAGGCCCATAGTTCAGGCCCCACAAAAAGAACCAAAAGAGAAAAAAAAAGTAGCTCAGGGACAGCATGTAGGCCCTGAGTTCAAGCCCAGAACTGGGAAAAATAAATAAATAATAAAGTTTATTCCTTTAATCAACATATTCTTTAAAAAAAGAATAACTGTTCTCCAGTTGACCAGCTGATCATGAGTAAAATGAAAAATGGACACTTACTGGGCCATTAGAAAAAAATCTAAAATTACATTCAATTCTCACCCAAAATGAGCCTGAGGAGTCTCTATAAGTTTAATGCTGTTCACATATCAGGGCTGACAGTTATACATAGCCCACTGTAGCTTTCAGTGCTCTCATTTTGCCTAAACATTTTAAACTAGAGATAAGAACATAGTGTCAGCTAGTTGATCAGTTAAATCTCCATTCTATTTTTGAAAAGGTGTGCCTGCTGAAAACTGAAAAGCATTATGAAAGATACATTTTCTGTTCAATTCATGAAATTAGTAGCTTTGATTTCATTACATGCACAAGTATTGATGGAGGGTTTCAAGTAAATCTGGTTGCAAATAAGTCTTTATAGTCCTCCCTGGCCTTAAACAGTGCTGTGTTGGTCTTCATGTTAGAAAAGAACTCACAGATGCACTGTTAATGTAATTGAGAGTTACCCACATGTGCCTTAGTTTATCTCTGAAATAACAATAAAGATGCTTCCTTCCCCTGTCTCAACACGCCTTCTTGTGAAGCAGAGAGAGAAGGATCACAGTTTGAAGCCAGTGCAGTAAAAGAAAAAAAAATGTAATAAGACCATCTCAAATAACTGTGTGGGTAGGGTAGTACATACCTGACTTCTGGAATTGAAACCCCTTTGTTACCACTACTTAGTATACATACATACATACATACATTCATAAGATTATCTTTCAAATATAGATTCTGAATACAAATCACTTCTCCTTCATTTCTCTGACTTGCTTTATAGAGCATCCTATGTGATGCTGTTAACCATACACCACAAGAAGTGGATGAACCCATGCCCTCAGTACCATGGTCTCCAGACATTTCCGACCAGGGATGTGCATGGAAGAGAAGGAGAATGAGCAGGAATGCCTTCTGATGTCCAGTGATCAGAACAGGGACATACAATTCTCCCCAAAATGAAACCATTATAGGCTCCTGCTGACTGGGGCATCAAACCTACCCACTCTATGACTTAAAGGAAATCAAAGCCTTCCTTAGAAGAAGTCTGCAAGTCTGTATTGGAGATAGAGCACAGCAGATCCAATTGCATATTCTTCAGAAACTTAAGCAAAAAACTTAAAGAAAGTAGGCCGAATCCAAATGCAATTCTCCTTTCTGACCTGAATTATATTTAGGGGTGGAGCAGTAGAGAGTTTCTGGTTCCCTGGGTGATCTGAGAACATCTGCTTTGGGTGGGTGGCCAGGTCCTATGAGTTTGGGAGTTCCACAAGAGAAAGAATTGAAATGGTATCATGTGGAGGAGATACCAGCCAGTAAAATATCTGTGCGTCTAAAGACAGCAATTGGAGAACACGAGTGAATGCTGGACCGTTTTTACTGTCCGTCACATATCTTCATCAGCTTATTACTTATTTAGACTGGCTCATCTCTGCCTTCCAAGGACATGCAGTAATTGAGCAACTGAAATCCCTTTTCCCTTCTTAAACAAAATTAGGCCCCAGCTTCTCTACTTTGTAGTAGAAGCAGAGTGGGGATTTAGAGGGGAGTCAGCTGAATTGGCAAGGACTCACCCTTCCACTGTGCATGGACCACAGCCATTTGCATTTTTCTAATTTTGGATTCCTGCTCCAATAGACACAGAGGACATTCTTGAGGATATCTTGGCAATCCACAGCTATGTTCATGTGTGAAGGTGCCTAGTCCCAGGTTGACTAATCCACTTGTCTAAATTACATGTCAGGTGACAAGGGATTTGCTGATTGTGTTCTGTTTGGTATAGGGCTTTTCAACATTTCCAGTTGCATGAAGCATATGTTAGAATAAATCGACTGACTTCTGCTGCTAGGTTTTGGCTCTGTTTCCTAAATGTTTCTGGGGGAAAATGGAATATGCACTCACTCAGTATGCAAGATCCTTTCCTCTCAGCTGGACTTGAAGTAGAGAAAGAAAGCAAGGAAGTTGAACCTGCTCTGTCCTCTGCTCTCTGGTATGCTGGAAGTTGAAAGGCAAAGGAAGCAAGAGGGAAAGGAGTCACAGTAATAAAAATAAATAAAACTTTTCCTATGGGATCGAGGAATATGGCTTCAAGCTATATAATGTCCCACATTCTTGGATATCTTAAATTCCCTCTCTAAGAATGAAGTAGCTTTCACCAATAGAAATCCAGACTTCAAGGTGCAAATATCCATAGAAGGATCTATATTGCTTATTTCTTGAAGGATGAGTCAGGTAGTGTCCTAAGCTGCTTCCCACAGAGATCCATGCATCTAATAATTTACATCTGGCCTGAGAGGTCAGTGGGAGTTAAGGAAAATACAGCAACATTTGACAGCCAGCAACACTGAGGAGCTGACCCATGAGTGAGGAATGGAGAATGGAGGAGCCACAATGCAAAGGAAACACCAGTGCCCCAACAAAATAATTCCTCAGCCAATAGCCTGAGACTGGAAAAGTCTGGTAATGTTGAACACTCTATAGAGAACCTCTATGACTTCATGACTTAAGCATTGATGGATTGTTTCTGCTCTGGAGAGGGAAAAAATGTAGCCTTAAACCATTTGCTTTTGCAGGTGCAGCGGCTGAAGATGCTTAACTTGTAGAGTTGTGACATTTTTAGTTTGGTGAACCTGAACTGGAACTTCTTTCCAATGCAGTGCAAGCCAGAGAGAGCCTTCTACTCAGAGCCTTGAAGAAGGAGCAGTGAGGACTGTGACCAGCTCTAACCCTAAGTACGGCCAGTAGGGCTCAGGGATTCTCAGAAGCATTGTTATACACAGGCAGGCTCACAAAACACTAGCATCTCTGAGTCCCATAAGTCAGTAGTGATGTGACTGAGCTCAATAGTCCTCCCAGTCAGTGAAGACCAAGATATTTGAGTTAGGCCTGGGAGAAATCATTTAGCACTTATAAAACTCCTGGTGCTTTTAGTAACTTTCCTATTTTCCTATCAGAGACTAGACAATATTGAGCATTTTCCTGGTTGCAGAGTTGTACCAGTATAGGTACAATTCCCTTTCGTAATACAGGAGAGAGAAGCTAGAAACACAGGAGCTTGTGCCTTTTGAAAGAACCTGCTCATGAATAAAAACTACCAAAGATGCTTTTAACTCACTGTAAAGTTGAGAGAGCTCAGACCGCCAACAGGAAAGCCCCCAAAGGGCCAAGAATCCACAGGAGAGCACATATATTTTTCACAGTGTTCAATCAGGCACCAAGTCCTCCTCACACAGGGAAGAAAGAAGGGAAAGAAGGAAGGAAAGGAGGGAGGGAAGGAGGGAGGGAGGGAAGAAATACCTAATCAAGATCCATAGAACTCTAAATATTTTAGTCAATTCTTGACACTTAAGCTGACCTTGCCAGGCATCATAGATAAATAACTAAAATATATACTCTACCAATCTCTTGGATGCTTCCCAAGGCATTGGAAATGACCTTTTTCCATTCTTTTTCCATTCTCTGATGGGTTCCTGTATGTCACAAAAATGGTTCTAAGAATCTGAGGTGGAATTCCTGTAGCCAATGTGTAATTCTGGTGTACAGTTTGGTGTACGGCTTTTATTTAAGCTTTTCACACTGTCCCATGGGCTAAAGAGCAGCAGAACCAAGAAACATGGCTATTTGGGGTTGCAAGAACATGAATGATAACATTCTTAAATCAAATGTGTCTCTTTCATGTCAAACTACCATCATTATTTTATTTTAAAAATCCATCTTTGTAGATTAAGCACTGAATCTATCAGGCAATTATGGGTACATTTTTATGCTCTAAGAAAAACAAAAACAAAAACAACTAATGTCTAGAAGGGGGTCATTTTGCTCTTTAGTTTTTTCACAGAATTGGACTAAATCATGGCAATTAGTGTAACGGAAATGTTTACAGCAATCTCCGATGGCAGTTTCACTAATGTAATGATTTAGCTCAAGCCAAGTAAAACATGAACATGTATCATTAGGATGAATCAGAATCAAAAGCAAAGCAACTTTTCACATATAGTAATTCAACATACATCATCTCATCAGCAATACCAACTAAAAAATTAAGGATATACAATTAGTCAATCAGACAGTTCCTGAATTAATTAATTAAGCAAAGAAAATTAGCAAGCAAGGACAGTACTACATCCAACAACATACTTCTCCCTCCTACAGAAATATTTTCCATTAATTTTAATCTAGTTAACCAAAAAGCCACAGGTCTCAGCCTAATACCAGTGACACCAGTGATTGAGACATCTTCCAGATCAGCTACCATGTTGATGTGCCATAAACTTACCTTCTAAAAGGTCACTTGGCTTTGCTTCTATCTCTGATCCTTATTTGCTTTTTTTAAAAATCTGCCTGGCAAAGCCACATCTCGAATAACCCCCAAATATTGAATCAAGGGCTGCCAATGGAACTGTTGAGAAACAGTGTTAAATATACTCCTTATTAGGGGGAAAGGAAAGAATTTCAGTGATTTTGAAACTTAGATTCCAAGATAAGACATCTAAATAGCCATAGTCTTTTTTCTTTCCTCCCCCACCCCCCTACCCTGGCAATACTGGAGCTGGAACTCAGATCCCTGTACTTGCTAGGCAAATGCACGACCACTTGAGTCACACCCCAGACCTCTTTAGTTATATTTTAGGTAGACTCTTGTGGTTTTTCCCAGGGCTGACTTCTGACAGTGATCCTCCCATCTAGGGGCTAGCCTGCAGTATAGCTTGGGTGACAAACAGTACAATCAATTATTGGCTGAGATAGGGTTCTCACTAGCTTTGCCTATAGTTGGCTGGTCTTGAACTTAGGTCCTCATGAGTAGCTTGAAGAATACCTCACAAAATGAATTTTACAACTTTGAGGGGAGCGGAGGAGGAAAGAGGAGGAAAGTGGGGAGGAAAGGGATGGTAGGGGAAAAATAAAGAAGGGTGTAACAATGCTTGATAGGAAATGGACTCACTACCTTGCTCATGTAACTGTAACCCCTCTGTACAGTATCTTTACAATAAAAAATATATATTAAAAAAGAATACCTCACAAAGTTACAAAACACATGAAGCAAAAGCTAACAATGGAAGAGAAAATTGATAATTGCACAATCATTTTTGAAGCACAATCATGTTTCAATTACAACCATTCTTTAAAGAAAATATTAGAAAGGAATAATCAGTAACATTAGAAAGTTTAATACTATATTGTAAAAAACTACATACCCTTATTAAAGTATGATCATAAAAGTCTGCTCGCTATTTTTCAAAATAGTATATTTTTCAAAATATACTATGCTATATATCTGCAAATGTAGATGCATAAGTACCAAATCAATAACAATGGTATCCCTATGGAACAGCTGTGAAGAAATTTATTTTCTCCTCTGTATTTTCCTGTGTCTCCTTATATTGAACTGTATTATTTTTATTGTCACTCCAAATAATAATTAAGACCCATTTTTGAAAATATAAATTTTACACACATAAAAGTATACATTACTGGTCTGACCAAAAGAAAATCAGACATGTACTTATTGCTAAATGAACACATGATCAAGTTACAACAAATAGCTTGATAGTTAGATTGGAAACTAGTCTGTACAAGATGCTTTTCAATTCTTTAATTTAATCAGCAAGATTCTTTCTTTAATTAGCACCCTTTCCAAAGGAAATCAACATTTGCTTACAAAGACAGAGCACAGCATCCCACTTTTATTGTCCAGGAGAGTATAAGACAGCAGAAGGCATGAGGCTCTGGCAAGTTTACAGAGAGCAGTTACATGCTGCAGCAAAGAGGTATTACCCAGACTCAAGTGACCTGGCTCTCTCCCAGCCACTTAGTCCAACCACCAGGACATCTCCCCACAGTCTTACTTAGTATTAAACTGGTAGCAGGCAGAGAAGAAGTTTGAGGACCCCCATAAACAGAGTGCCTCAGGGGGTGATTTGGGTAAAGAGGGATAAAGGAAATGCCCTGTGGCCAGAACCCAATGACCAGGGAGAGTGGAGAAAATTGGGGAATGCCAGAAAATGAACTGAATCCCCCCTCCCCCAGCCACACACATACTCTTTCCAAATTGGGGAATTCCTGGGGAATTTTAAATGTAAAGCCACTAATGGCAGAAAGCCAAGTTAGACAAAGGAAGGAATTTGCTCAAGGCCACACCATTGGTGTATATATTTGGGCTGAAATCTGAAGTCAAGCCTGTTTTCTTTGTTTTTTGTGTGTTTGTTTAAATTTTTTTTCCCAAATGCTTAAGTGCTTCAACAGAGAAGTTGAGTCAGGTGGTACCTTTCTTCCAACTCTAGACCACCAGGACACCATACAAAATGCTGAGGGCACCAGTAAAGATGGTGTTGCTCTTCTAGCAGCCAAATGCCAAAATTTCAGAAGAAAAACCATGACAAAACTATATCCTACCTATTCTAGTCCTTGTGGGGGGAAAAAAAGACAAAAGCTGGTGCTTTGACTCACATCTGTAATTCTGAGATTTGAGGACAGTGGTTCAAAGCAGACAAATCCAAGAGACTCTTATCCCCAATTAACCAGCAAAAATCCAAAATGGAGGTGTGACTCAGCCTTGAACAGAAAGCAAGAATGCAAGGGCATGCGTTCAAATCTTATTACTGGGGGTACAAGGTGGGGGGGGGAAGGGTGGAAGAGGTAGAAGGAGACAGAAGATGACAAAGGAACAAAGGAGAAAGACGAGGAAACCAAGGCAGTTGTTAGGATATCTAACTGATGAAATAAAAGTTATGGTTGAAGATGTTTGTTAAGGATCAGAGGGACCTCTGATGCTCAGCATCCGGGGACATGGGTTTCATTGGACATTGCTCCCAGTATTGTGCCACATGGCCTTTTTCTTTTGTTGCTATAGGCAGCTTTTATTTAAAAGTCTGCTAGAAGCCCAGAGTGGTGGCAAATGCCTATAATTACAGCACTTTCAAAGCTAAGGCAGGAGGATCACAAGTGCAAGGTAAGCCATGTCTACATAGCAAGACAAAATACAAATATAAGTACATGTATATATGCTTATATAGGCAATCATTATATATAATTAAGTAATCAATTAAAAGTATTAGGAAAAGAACTAATCATCTTCGCGCCTTCTCAATTCAGATAAATACTTCACAGCAAAAACAAAGTATAAGAAATATTTCAGTATTGGTTAGAAAGTTTAGATTGAGCATTGTTTAGATTAAGTGTTATTTCTACCTTTGTCACAGTTCAAGATGCTCAGTCTTTCAAATGAGTGTTCATGACTACAACAGTTTGCGTGTACCTGAAAGAGTGATGTACTGGCTTTCACAGAGTTTTTGTTTTAAATTGTTGTTTGAGCTACAAACGGTTGTAAAGGAGGTTACAAGTTAACACGTTGATTTGTACGTCCAATGCACCGTGACCAGTCACAACTTCACTCTTCTACTACCCCTACCCTCCCAAACAGTCACATCGTTTCCCACTTCCTTCATATATATATATATATATATATATATATATATATATATATATATGTATATATATATATATATGTATATATGTATATCAAGTGTCATTACTGTGTTCATTTGCCATTTCCTTTTGCGTTTATCAGCTCCCCTCCCCCACTTCCTCCCCACTCACAGATTATTGAAAATTCAGGATTTTGTGCTAACAGTTGTAATCAAATGTTTAGGATAAACTTATTTTACAACTTCGATTTGTTTTGTGTTTCTGGGGTTTTAAACTCAGCCCCTTGTGCTTCCTAGACAGGTGCTCTACCACTTCAGTCACACTGCCAGCTCTTTTTACTTTAGTTGGTTTTCAACTAGAGTCTTGAATTTTTGCCTACAGCCAGTTTCAGATTGTGATCTTTCTACTCCTTCATAGCTTAGACCCTATGTTCAGATTATTGATTAAGATTCAGTTTTTAACTCTATGCGTGAGCAGGTCTTGAACCCAGATCCTCCTGATCTCAACCTCCTGAGTAGCTGGGATTATAGACTTGAGTCACCACACCTTTTGTCAGGAGCTCTACCACCTACGCCACATCCTGCATTTTTTAACTAGGTCAAATAAAACTCACAAATGTGCAATGTGGTAGATCACATTAGTCATGAGCCAGGGAGGGTGGGAGAGTCTCTTCAACAATATAAAACATTATCTTCAGAAACATTCTAGATGTCATATTCTTAAATAAGATTTTTATTTAAATATGATGATGTTCTACAAATGGTAGACCCATTGGCTAGAAGGATTAGGTCCCAGAACTTTCTATGTGAGCCAGGGGTTCTTCTCCCGTATTCTCTAGGACACCTTACATCAGAGCCTTTCTATTCACCACAGCCCACTTAGGAAACAAGTCAGGCTAATGTCCTTGTGTCTGTGCAGAGCTCTGGGCACTAGTCTAACACTGCTTGAGTTGGTTTGGGGTTTGTTATTATATATAGCTTTGCAGAATATAAGGATGATATATAAATTCATTATACACATTAATTTTTTCCAAGTAATGAAGAATTTTTTCTTTCTTATGTTTGGTCATTTTAATCAAAAACATTGACAAAGAGGTATATAACTTAAACATCTAAATGTAATGCATTTTAATTTACACATGTTACTTGTGTTGGGCTTTTTATACATTGTTAATTAATTTCATTCCTATATACTCATACAGGTGTATAATGTACTTTGATCACGCTCATGTCTCATTACCCTCTCTTGTCCCTGCTCCTCAATTTTTCTCAAACAGCAAAGGACTTTTTCTCCAGAGCAAGGCAGATGTTTTATAAGGGACATTTTACACTTTTCCTTCAGTTTGAAGAGTTAAGTCCTAACCATTTGTGGCCTCTGGTCTCTCCTGTCCCTTCTCCATGGTTGGATGAAGACAATACAGGGGAACACATCAATCAGTAGGCTTGGGGACAAGGGTAAGATATTTGATGTGGAAAAGAGATTTGTAACTATTTTATTACAGATGCCAAGGGATTTCTAGAACATAACAAAGCCAAAACTCTTAGCCTATGACTGAAGAAATGGACATTCAGTCAGTCATTATTGAGCTCTGACAGAAACACACAAATATCAATTCATCATCCTGCCTACTTTTATAATTCTAGGATTCACAACAAATGATCAAGAAGTTTCCAGTAGAACAAATTGCAGCAATTAATGAGCACTGAGGGGAGCCTCACCCGCGCTCCTGTCTGCCAAAATATCATGGAGCAGGGCCTAGCAAGTGGATGAGAGTCTAGGCAAGACAGATTACTCAAGTGTGGTATGAGACATTTTGTTTTCAAAGTTCATTAAAACTGCAAATTAGTTTAACTCTGAGACACCCACAAAGTGAAATCAAGCATGGTACAATTGTTTTTTTTCAAGATCTAATGAGGAATCATTAACAAAGCTTGACTGTATCATGGAAAGCACCTGAGCCCACTTTGGTCAGCAATGTGGTTGATTCAGTGTGTCTTTGATGTTTCAGGCTACTCCCTCATGTATAGATTAGGGAACTGAGACTCAGAGTGACCCAATGCTTTGCCCAAAGTTTCCCAGCTAATTAGGGATTGGGTGAAACAAGAATGTGGGTTTTCCTCTGACATCTATGAAACACTCTCAACACCCAAGGCAGGTCGGATCACTGCCTCTTTAGGTGGTCCTCAACCCCTGCACTAATGCCAGCTGTAGTTCCTATCAGGTAAAGTTGCAGTTGTTTCCTTGTCTCCTTAGACCACATATAATGTATTATTCACCTTTTGATCCAGTACCTAGCACAGTACTTACCAGATACCCTGTAATACTACTAATAGCAGCTACTCACTGCCAGTAGTTCACTGGTTCGTATCAGGCCCATGCTACCTGCCCAACACATTACTTTGGTCCCAACTGTATGCTTTGAGGCAAGTACTATTACTGATTCTCTTTAAACTCAGGAATTGTCCTTTGAGAAGAGGACAGTGTGTCAAGGGTCTGGCAGGGGCTCGATTCCTTCTCAGGTCTGGCATCACTCCAGAAATCTTTGTTCCATGAGTGAATGAAGGGATGAATGGATGAGCCCGATGTCAGGCACTATGCCCTTAACCTCACTTTGGCTTTGGCATTTTATAAGTGCTGACACTGCAAGAAATGAAGCCATTGACTCCTTTTATCTCCACAGCATAAAGTGGGAGATCATACATGTAGACAAACGTGGCTGGGAAAACTTGTCAATGTTTCACCCATCAGTGATGAAACTGCTTCATTGTTGAAGTGCTCAACATTTTAAAACACAGATACATACCAGAAACAACATAATTATTTTATGTGTTCAAACTTGGCAGTGAAGCCTGTGGCCTCATGTAACCTCCTCTGAGAATAATGTCAATTGTAAATGTTAAGATTTCACAAATGTGATCACAGCAACAATAGGTCTTCTGTGCCAGCCCTGTGATAAGTCCCCATTAGTCTTAAATCCACTTGCTCTCGTTTATTTGGAAAAGTGTTGCTATTTTTTTTCAGGAAAGCATTTACTGTAATTAATAATCATTAATTGTGTTAAATAGTTATATCAACCCTTGAATGTCATTGAGGCAAGAAAAGAAAATACCTTTCTATCAAAGTTATCCCTCATCCCACACCCATTTAACAGACTAGAGATCCAAGTGGTGGTCTCAGCATAACGAATGCCCAGCTTCACTGTTCCTCCATTCCAGAAGGTTCTACAAGTGACAGCTATTGAGAAAACTGCAGTGCTAACAGCCACACATGATGCCATCCTGAGTTTCCAGTAAGGTATCACTGAAGTTACTATATGCAGAAAGGGGCTAAGTCCTTACAAGCTAATGAAGAAACTTCATTAAGACACAATTGTTGTAATTGATTCTGTAACAGTCTAGATCTGGAATGTACCCAAAGGCCTCTGTTAGCACTGTTAGCATAGATTCATTGCATGAAACAACAGTTTGATACACGCGCATCACAAAATTTGATCATATTCATCCTCCACTAGCCTCATTTGTCCTTCATCCCCTTATCCCCTTCATCTCCCCAGACAGTCCTCCTTCTATATCCATGTCTTTTTTGTCTCCCTAGATTCCATCTATGAGACAAAATGTGATGTTTGTCATTCTGAGTCTGGCTTATTTCAGTTAATATGAGGATCTCCAGTTCTATCCATTTTTCTGCAAATGACATTCTTTCATTCCTCTTCCTCTTCCTCCTCCTCCTCCTCCTCCTCCTCCTCCTCCTCATGCTTCTCTTCCTCCTCCTCTTCCTTCTCCTTGTCCTCTTCTTCTTCCCTACCCTCATAGTATAGGGATTTGAATGCAGAGCCTTGCTCTTACTAAACAGAAACTCTACTACTTGAGTCATGCTCTTCAGCCCTTTTGACAGTTATTTTTCAAATAGGATTTTATGTTTTTGCCCAAGACTGCTGGATCATGATTCTCCTACTTATACCTCTCACATATCTGAGATGACAAGTGCATATTACCATACCCAGCTTTATTTATTAGTTGAGATGAGTGAGTCTCACACTATTTTTTTTGCCTGAACTAGCTTCAAACTATGATCCCCTGAATCTTAACCAAAATGAGTGGTGCTAGTGGGGCGCTGGTGGCTCACGCCTGTAATCCTAGCTACTCAGGAGGCTGAGATCTGAGGATCGCGGTTCAAAACCAGCCCAGGCAAGGAAGTCCGTGAGACTCTTATCTCCAATAAACCACCAGAAAACCGGAAGTGGTGCTGTGGCTCAAGTGGTAGAGCACTTGCCTTGAGCTGAAGAGTGCAGGGACAGCATCTAGGCCCAGAGTTCAAACCCTACAACCGACACCCCCCCCCCAAAAAAAGAGTGGTGCTATGAACTGAACTGTGTAACTCCTAATTCCTCTATGAAAGCCCTCTCAACTTGATGGTGCCTAGAGCTAGAGTTTTAGGGAGATCATTCCGTTCAGATGAGCTCACCAGGGTAGGGCCCTCATCATGGAAACTGTGCCTGTAACAAAAGAGATACTGGAGAGCTGTTGTGCTTGTGCATACATTGCTCATCCTGCAGTCTCCCCTTTCCCCTAGCCTACTTGTTCTGCCTATCACAAGTGCTGTTGGTAAAATTGTCCCTAAAATCCTCTCCAGCTGCAAATTCTTTGAACCTATATGTCATGTATAAAAATCTGCTTTGGTTGCTATGGGCAGTAGATGGCAGGAGATGGATGCTGAGTGTGGAAGGGATGAAATTGTTAGAATCAGATAATGAGAAACCATGAAAGAATGCTAAGTTATCCTAACTCTCCATAGATAGTCAAGTACTACCTGAGAGGAATATACAACCATGACCTCTTCAAATGTGAGGTACCACCCTGACCACTTTCTGATTTGCTGGCCAACTTTTTCATGCTTCAGTCCTGAAAAGTTAAGTGCTCCTTTACCTAAAGCAAAAGACTGCTTCATTGTCTGGTATACAACATAAGCTTCTTCTCAAATATGCATGTACATTATGAATTACAGACATTAGGTACACTATTAAGATTAACATAGCTGGTGACAGGCTAATAGGGTAGTGGGGCTGGGTGGGATATAAAGCCTACAGATCACTTGGAGCTGGCTGTGCAGCTCAGTGACTGGATATATGAGGGCTCTTCTTCTTTTGACCCCACTCCACCTACACACACATACACCCTCAATCACATGGCGTAAAAAGGTATAGGGGGAGAAAAGTAGATCTGTGGTTGCTGATAGCTAAGGAGGAAGGATGAGGGGATTTGAGACAATAGCAGAAAGGAAAAAAAACATACACTGGATCTAAAGAAACTAGTTTCTTTTGGAGGTGATAAAAATGTCCTAAAATCAACTGTGGTAATGAGTGTACCTCTCTATAAGTGTATAAAAACCTCTGAGTTATAGTCTTCTTTTATTGTTATTATAAAGGTGATGTGAGGAAGGTTTGTAGTTAGATAAGGCAGGTAAAGAGTACACTTCCTTTTGTACAATGTCACCCCTCCCTTGCTCTCTCCCAATTTTTCTCTCTCGCCCTCACCCACAAGTTGTACAGTTCATTTCCAACATAGTGTCCAGTGAGTTCCACTGTTGCACTTGTTCATGCTTTGTCCCTCCATTTTTGTGGCCCCCCCTTGCCCTTCCAAAGACAGATTCATGAACAAACAAGACAAAAAGAAAAACAAAAACAGCAATGAAGAAAAAAAAACACCTCCCTTGCATTTGAATTATATTCTTTAAATTAGTGAATCGTGTTGTAATATGTAACTGTTACAAATCAATAGAACCATTTTAAATACATAAAGATATAGACTGGGAATGTGGTTTAGTGGTAGAGTGCTTGCCTTACATGCATGAAACCCCGGGGTTTGATTCCTCAGTACCACATACACAGAAAAAGCCAGAAGTGGCACTGTGACTCAAGTGGTAGAACAAAAGAAGCAACAGTGCCCAGGCCCAGAGTCCTAGTCCCAGTACTGGCAGAAAAAAAAAAGTATCTGTATTTGTATACGTATATGTATATATGTAGAGAAAGATACCTATTTCTCTCTATATCTATCTATCTATATACCTATGTATCAATGTAGATATCTAGAAAGATAGATAGATAGATAGATAGATAGATAGATAGATAGATAGATAGATAGATAGATAGATAGATAGATAGATAGATAGATAGATAGATAGATAGAAGATAGATAGATAGATAGATAGATAGATAGATAGATAGATAGATAGATAGATAGATAGATAGATAGATAGATAGATAGATAGATAGATAGCTCTGGGGCCAGGCTTTGTGGCACAAACCTATAATCCCAGTAGACAGATTGTAATCTAAGAAAGTCTGGTAAAGGTAGCATGGAAAAAAACTGAGAACAAAAGGACTGGAGGTATGGGTTATATGGTAGAGTTCTTGCCTAGTATGCATGAGATCCTAAATTCAACAAAAATAGACAAACAAATAAATAATATACCTGGGTTGACTTGGAATGTCCACTGTTGAGGGTGTGTTAATAAATAGAGAACGGTAGAGTGCTAGCCTTGAGCTGAAGAGCTCAGGGAAGGCACTCAGGCCCAGAGTTCAAACCCCATAACCGCTAAAAATAAATAAATAAGGAAGCTATGAAAGGGTACTTGAGCAGCTAAAGCCATACCTCATGGGCTAGACTTGCCAATGGGGAAACAGATGCCTATTCATGGTCTCTGTGTTGGTTTCCCCACTAAGCCTTCCCTCTTTGGAGCTCCAAGTCATAGTACTCAGGCTTCACAAATGCCCTTCCACCTCCTACAGAATAAACCCCTTCCCAAGCAACTGAGTGCAGTAGCAAGCCCCTACCCGAATGAACTTGATGGAAGACTCCATGCAGATGGGGTGGAGGAGAGCATCAAGTCTCAGAAGCTGAACTGAAGCAGGGGGCAGGGCCCTGGCTGCCTCTCCCATGGATGAGGCATTAACATGCAGATCTAGCAGTACACTTTCCCCTCGTCCTTGCAACCCACCTCCTGCCAGAATCCCATCCAAAATTCTAATTAATAGCAATCCATATTTTCACACAGCTCTGGCAGTGTGAATATGCAAAGTGTCTATTCAGTGCTCGGGAGACCTTGCACACGCTTTCAGAGCACACAGCTCTCTCTCTCTCTGTAAGGGCTCTGGTGTCTGCGATGGAGACCAGTGCCTCATGGCCACGCTCCCCACAGCATGGCAGCTGTGCTCCCCAAAGCCAACAAAGTGGGGCCTCTGTGCAGAAGACATGGCTCAGCCACCAGCCACCATCTGCCTGGTTGATGGGTGCAGACCCTCAGCACAAGGAGACAGCTGCCCTTGACAATGGGGAAAAAACATTTCCTCCGTTCTTTTGGCAACAAGGAAAAACCGTCTAGAGAAAGATGAAAATTGCTGCAAATTTCAGATGCGGCTGCCATTATGCCTTCTCACAGCTAAACGATCACGCAGAAGGCTGGGTTGTGTTTAGCAACTGCAACAATTAGGCACATTGATATAGAATAAGACGTTAACAAGGCTAAAAGACTATTGTCCTCCACAAAAAACTCCCTCTCACAGAAACTCCCAGAATAAAGGGTTCCTCTCAAAAAAAAATTTTTTTTGAAGACCCATTTTTTAAGCAAAATTACTATCACTAATTACTTTGTCATGAGCGCAAATAAAAATTACTTTCCTCAAAACTTCTAAGTCTAAATAAATATCTCTAGTCACAAAGACGTCTGTGATGAATTCCTTACTAAGTTATAAATTCCAAGTGATCACTCTCAGGGAAGTTATTTACCACTTAGTTTCATAATGAGAATATTTACTTTAAAAGTTGTAAAATTTAAAGAATTAACAATCCAAGGATTATTTATAAATGTGGGGGGGGGAGGAATCTATGCACACTAGCCAAGCCCCAGTGGCTCTTAACTGTAATCCTAGCTATTCAGAAGGCTGAGATCTGAGGATGAAGGTGTGAAACCAGCCTAGTCAGGAAAGTCCCTGAGACTCCTATCTCCAATTAACCACCAAAAAGACTGATGTGGAGAAGTGGCTCAATAGTAAAGTGCCAGCCTTGGGTAAAAACCTAAGGGACAGCATCTAGGTCCTGAGTTCAAGCCCCAGTACTAGCTCGCGTGTGCGCGCGCGCATACACACACACACACACACACACACACACGTGTGCATACACACAATTATCGGTATGAAGAATTCAGCATCTGATAGCCACCAACATCTGTAGCCTCACCTAGAAGCTTGGGAGAACACTTACTTGCTCACAATGCATATTTCCATCTTAGGATTCCCAGGATAACTAATGGACCCCGGCCACTGGTCCCCAATGAGTTAGGCATAAAATAATCCACCAGGGGCCTGGATTTAAACATTATTTAAATATTTAAATGACTATTAGTAATTGCATCTCTTTTTTTTTGTTGTTAGTCATGGAGCTTGAACTCTGGGTCTAAGCGCTGTTCTTCAGCTCTTCAGCTCAAGGCTAGTGCTCTATCACTTGAGCTACAGTGCCACTTCCAGTTTTCTGGTGGTTTTTTTTTTTATTATTATTATTGGAAATAAGAGTTTCACGGCTTTATCTGCCCAGGCTGGCTTTAAAACACAATCTTCAGATCTCAGCCTTCCGGGTAGCTAGGATTACAGGCGTGAGCCACCAGCGAAAGGCTTGTAATTGTATCTTTTAAAGTCTATGTTTATATATTCTCTAAGGCCGCACACTCGGATTTGTATAAAATTTACTTATAACTAAGTACATAATAGAGAATTTTCTTATAATCACATCAGTTTTTGTGGGCACACTTAGAAAAGTCTGCAGACTCCCACTCTGGAAGGCACCTAAGGTTCTGGGAGGCTGGGAGGGGCATGATCGGACTTATAGTTGACAGATATCACTGGCAGGGGTGTGGTAGGTTGATGGGAGGTAGAGAGACCTGCTAGTTTTGATAGAGATGATTGGATTTGAAAATATGCCCCTGCTGAGAAAAGAAAATTTGAGCCTCAGCAGACCCAAGAAGCCAGCCCTGACTCCATGGGTGAGCAGACAGTCCCAGAGCTGTCAGGGCACAAACATGTGCCCAGGTCCTCCTGGCCCACCTCCACCCTCAGAGGAGGAGCTCAGCATGGTGGAGAGTGCAGGATGTGCTTTTGGCACTGAGAGTGAGGGACCAGCCACTGCCCTGGCACACGCAGCAGTATCTGCACGCTGCATGTAAATATTCCCAACATTCCTGGGTAAACCAGAGAGAGAACCTATGTGGTTCAGACACCCATCCATTCCAATGGAAGCCAGCCTGGCTGGGACAGAACTGTTCAGGAAGGCATGCATCGTTTGCCGGATGCATTGCACAGTCACTTGGAGGTGTCAGGGACACCGAAAGCCTCCAAGGGAGTATATTTTTTGTTCACATGTCAACAAATATTTCTATATTTCAACCACCAGTACAGCATACAAGTGTATGAGCATATCAGGTGAATGAGGGGGCCCAAATAGATAGACAGCATTTGGCTCTTAAAATGGGACAATATTGTCTCATTTTTCCTCTCTATTATTACTATTGTTGTACGGCAAGAAAACAAAAAAGCCATATTTTGAGAGATAGAATCCAAAGTCCTTATTAGAAAGCTAGCAAGCGCAGGGGGACTCTTGTCAGCCCAGCAAATATACTTAACATTGTCAGAAAACAGAGCCATGAGAGGAGGAGAGAAATGAAAGAGTAGAAAAACTGTAAGGTATATTAAATAGGTAGGTTTCATTAGGTAGCTGATGAAGAGAATACCACGCGCTATTCAGGCAGGAGAAGATGTTTATTTACTGAACTGCTGCCCACACCATGCATGGTGGAGAGGCACCACTAAAAAGAAAAGGGGCGACCCACCCCAGGCCAGGACTTATCTAGGCCAGGGACAGGAAGAGGTGTGGCCAGGTGGGGAGGAAGGTGTGGCCACACTGGATCTGGATGTGACCTCAAGGTCTGGGAGCCTCCTAAGGTCAGATGGGAGGCATGTGACCAGAGGTGGCCCAGGATGTGACCTAGCAGGAGGGGAAGGTGACTGCTTCCAGGTGTACCAGTTACCTAGGTAACAGATACTGGGCAGAAACTTAGCCAAAAGGTAGGGAAGTGTCCCTGTGCAGACTTTACAAAAACAATACCAACAAATCAGATCAGCTCTGATAGGATGCCATGTTGACCAGAGGAGAGCCAAGAGATCAGACCTGAGCATATAGGAGACAAGTGGCAGTTGTAATGGCATCTAAGCTGGTCTGAGCCTAAATAGGGTCAGGTCACAGGGAGCTTAAGAGTTCATAACCCAAGATTGGCAGGTCCAGTAACCTATTACCCAAGTCCCCACCCATCAGGCACACCCATCACCTAGGAGGTGGGTCTTCCCTGCCTCCATCATAAAGACAAGATGGCACCAGTTAAACCCAATCCTGTCATCCACTACGTGGCCGAGATGGCCCAGGCTAGACTAAACCACTGTGGGCTTTACCCACTGCAGTCATTACTAGAGAAACTAAGTACAGTACCCATATCCATACAATCTTTCTGAGCAAACATAGAACTATTATAAGGTGAATCATCCCAGAAGCCACATTTTGAAATATAGAATATTAGAGTCTTTATTATACAGTTAACAGGCTGCAGGCAGCCAGTTGTTACAAAGGCCTGAAGCACACAAATACACATAACACAGCTAGGAAACATACTAAAGAGGAAAGAAAGAACAAAAACAATACCAACAAGCCAACTCAGCTCCAATGGAGAGCTAAACTGGAAACGGGCCAGGAGACAGGAGACGGACATGATCACAGAGACACATGTGTCATGGAGTCCTGGCGGCTAGGCTGGTCTGGGCCTAAATAGGTCGACTCAGGGGGCAGATCCTCAGGAAATTCCCAAGCCCAGGCACAGGACTGACAGATTCAGTAACCTATCAGCCAAGTGCCCACCCCTGCCAGGATCCCACCCCTGCCAGGACCTGGGCACACCCATTACCTGGGAGGCAGGTGATGGGCAGGGGGTTTTCTTCCCCCAGCATGAAGACAAGATGCCAGACCCTACAATCTACCACATGGCCAATATGGTGCCCGCTAGACCTGACTTCCTTACTTCAGAACTACTTTAAAAAAAAAATCATGTAGCTGGGTGCGGGTGGCTCAAGCTTATAATCCTAGCTACTCAAGAAGCTGAGATCAGAGGATACCAGTTCAAAGTCGGCCTAGGCAGACAAATGCAAGAAACTCTTATCTCCAATGAAGCAGCAAAGAGCCAGAAGTGGAGCTATGGCTAAAGTGGTAGAGAAACATACAAGAGCAAAAAACATAAGGCCAGGAGTTCAAGCCCCAGTACTCATGCACACATGCACACACACAAAGTCATGTACTCCACAAACCTGACTCTCTTGCTAGCACTGAATAAATGTACATTTTTCCATCCTAATTGTTTTCAGACCACTGACTAGAATTACAGTCTAAAAAGGCCGCTGTCAGGTTCAGTATACATTTTTAATAGACATCTTTAAACATTTAGACAAAATATTATTTTAAATGGCAATTCTTTAACTGGTAAATGTAATTATCTAACTTTAAAGAGGGGGGGAAAAAGCCCTGACAATCAAAATATTCTGTCACTGCTTTACCGAAGCACCTAAAATATCTTTTCAGCAAATGAAATGATTCTTTATTTTATGCTTTTAAAAATGCATTAGGGTAATTGCACTGCAACAGACCACCTTTTCTGCTCCAAGCCTGTCTAGTACCTCCCTCACATGTCCATCAACTGTGCCCATTGTCATGATAACCTGATGATCGCCAGGGGCAAGTCCCCCCAACAGCGTGTTTATAAGGGTATTCAGCTGAGCAATCTACAAAACAATTATATTTCAATGGAGATATTATACTGTGAAAAAAAAATCTATTAGATGTCAAGTGCTAAATGAAGCATTTATAGAACCAAGACACATTTATTGGTGCTTTTAATCAAAGCAAATGACTTTTGCAAGCTGATCATTCTATCGTTTTCTGCCGATTTGAATTTGCTTCTTTAATAACAAAAATAGGCCTTGCAACTGGCAGGCTCCACTTCACTTTGGGATGAACAAAACATCATTTATTCTTGGCACATTCTTGATTTACCATCTTCATATAGTTGGAATCTGTTTGCCCAAAGTCCTAAGGCAAAAAAAAGAAAAAGAAAAGAAAGAAGAAAGGAAGAAAGAAAAGGAAAAAGAAAAAAATGTACAGAAACTAGTCTCCTTACAAAGGCTGTCGGAAGTCCACGTTTTCCTTAAGTCCAAAGAGAGACTAAGAAACCTTTAACCCCATCTGTTGGTGGCAGAGGAGCGGAGGAACTTTTGCTCCCATGTGATTTATTTGTTCCTCTGTAAAGGTGAAAGGTCAAGCAAAGTAAGTTCTTTGTAGGCTTTGCATTAAATACAAAGTACATTTTCTTTCAACATGCCAGTCATTTCCACCAGAGCAGCAGGAGACCGAAGCTACTTCTCAGAATTCAATTTCAAAAGGTACATTTGTATTGCCAGGAAATTGTGCACGCATGCACACCTGTGCATGCGCACATGCGCGCGCGCACGCGCACACACACACACACACACACACACACACACACACACCCGTACTGGGCTTGAATTCAGGACCTCACACTCTCATTTGCATTTTTCCACTTAAGGCTAATGCTCTACCACTTCAGCCATACCTTCACTTCTAGCTCTTTGCTGGTTATGTGGAAATAAGTCTTCCAGTCTTATCTTCCCAGTCTGGCTTTGAACCACAATCCTGAAATCTCAGCCTCCTGAGTAGCTAGGAGTCTAGGAATGAGCTACCAACAGCCAAACAGGAAATGTTGAGACTACAAAGAGATAACTCTTAAACCTCCACATGTAATATAAGCCATGGACATTGACAATGAATCTCCTTATATCTCAGCAAACTTGTTGCAAACACTTTGTTGTCCATATAATACTAGTGGACTCCTCAGGAAAAGTATAGGCCACACTTCCCAAAACCTTACACCAAGATGTGGTGAAAACATCCGTGAACGTTCCCTCCCTTACCCCAATAGTTCTGTGAAATAATCCAGTCATCATCCTAATTTACAGATGATGAACCAAAAACTAAAGAGATGAAGGAACTTGCCCAGCCAGCAGCTAGTTTTCCTGATTTCCCTGACAGCAGCCAAGTCCTACCTTGTCCAGAATGTGGTAGCCCCCTGTAGGAGAGTGATGGCCAGTCTCTAGGACAGGAAATTTATCCCTAATCCTGAGGTCCAGGGATCTTGACATCCTTTTCTCCAAGGCTCAACAAGCCCTGGCCTGCAGGAACATTTTGGATGGGTTGCCTTTTTCCTTATGCCTTTTAGTTGAAAAAAAAAATCGATTTGAAATTTTGTCTAAATCTCACGGTAGGATTTCCCTTTGTACTATCTGCCTGTTTTCCAAGCAGGAAGTGTAGCTAATCACAACATTGTGATTGGAAGAGCCTATGGAGGGCTCTCGGTGCCTGGCTCTGATTACACTCCATGCTCCTTCAGACTCCAGCAAGCAGGACCAGCACTGGGAAGGGCCCCCCCCCCCACCTCACCCTCAATCCTGGCTCTGAAGGCCACAGCAAAGAAAGAAGGGGTATTCTGGCTCCAGCCATCCAGCTCTACTCTCTCCCCCTCCTGCTGCTACCCTCTAGCCACCAGCCTACCCCTTTTGTAAGAGACTCATGGTCTCACCCCTATTTCAGTTCAGTATAAATGTGGGGAAGGAGAGTGATGCTTCAAAGCTTGTCCAGAACAAAGTCCAACCATTCCAAGTCCTAGGGAGAAAGGCTTCATGGGAATGGCAGACAGGTCTGCAAGTGAGTCTGATGGAGTATGAAAGCATGTGTGCTTGCCTGAGAGAGGGAGCAGGCGAGTTCGTATGTGTGTGTACACACTGTGCATAATATGGGAGCATGTGCATGCATTAAGACTACAGAAGAAACAGTTCCAGGAATGGAACCAGTCATCTGATCTCATCTTCTCAGGATGAATGATGGGAGAAATAACACTGTATGGAATTGAAGAAAGCTTCTTTTGCTGTAGAAACTATTAAAGTTTAGATGAGCAACTTTCTGTTCAGTGGGGTGCCAGCAACTCCTATAATCCTAGCTATTCAGAAAGCTGAGATCTGAGAATCACAGTTCCAAATTAGCCCAGGCAGGAAAGTCATGAGACTTTTATCTCAATAAACTATTTTTAAAAAAAGAAAGAAAAATAAAGAAAGGAAGAAGAAAAAAACTGGAAGTGATAGAGAACTACCCTTGAGCAAAAAAAGCTCAGGGACAGCACTCAGGTCCTGAGTTCAAGCACAGGACCTACAAAAAAAAAACTTCTCAAGATCGCAAGAGTGAGGCCTCTTTCTATCATCTTGCACACTAAATACAGGTCTGATTGTATAAGCATTTCACACAAATCCCAACATATATCCTATAAAATGTATGGTATTATCTTTACAGATAAGAAAATTCAGAGGATAGGCTATTTCCTCAATGTCACACAGCTAATAAATGATGAAGCACAAAGTCAAATTGGGTCATTTGGTGACAGATCTGGTCTACACTCCATTCTAGTACTTCATTTCACACTGTTGACATCCAATACCACCATTTTCACCTCCAGACACCAAATGTTTCACAACAGCCCAGAGCCCAGGTCAAAGGTTATCACATGTTGGTGGTTAAATCTTACCTGAGAGCTTTGTAAAAGACAGTCTATTCTAGGGTGGTGTAGCTCACTGGTTGAACACATACTCAATGTATAGGGGCCTTGGGTTTCATTCCCAACAATGAAGCAGAAATATAGCCTTTGCTACATCCTAGGAATCCTAATTCTTATCTGGGAATTTGCATTTTCAGCTGAAATTCTTTTGGATTCTGGAACAAGATGCAGACCCTCATCTTCCACAAGCCCAAAACCACACATCAAAGGCCAGGTACAGGTGGCTCCCACCAGTAGCTACTCAGGAGGCTGAGATTTGAGGCTCACACTTCTAAGCCAGCCCAGGTAGAAAAGTCTGAGAGACTCTTATCTCCAATTAACCACAAAAACAAAACAAATAAAAAGCTGGAAGTGGGTTCAAGAGGTAGAGTGCCAGCCTTGAGCAAAAAAGCTAAGGAATATCATCTTAAGTTCAAGCCCCAGCAGAGGCAGAGAGAGAGAGAAGAGGAAGGGGAGAGGGGGAAAGGGAGAGAAAGAGGGAGGGAGGGAGGGAGGGAGGGAGGGAAGGACTGCACATCTAGATAACTTGAAGGTCCCTGTCCTCACTAACCCCCAGTAGCACCCACCCATCTCACCATCTCTAGAACACTCACCAGGGCCAGGTGTATACAAGTATAAGACTCAATCAAGATCTTTTTTCCATTCAAAGAAATTTGGTTTTGCTGCACTAAAATTAGGGGGCGGGAAGAATATCCATTTCCCTAGCGTATACCAAAAAAATAAAAACTGAGCCCATTTATTTGAAGACATTGTTAAGTTCTGTGAGAATAGTCACCATACCTGGTCCCTACTAGGCATGCTAGTGAATGTGTGGAAAGATGAATGAGTACAGAATGAAGTCAATTTTCTCATAATTTGGGGACATTTCTTCTAACAAAGAAACTTGGAATCTGTAAAGCAGGTTTTCCCAATCCCCTCCCTGTTCGTATTTTGAAGCTGACATTGTTTGGGAGGAATTCCTAGACATAATAGTGGTTTATCAACATTCCTGGTGTGTTAGACAGCTCTTCATTGCTGTGACAGAATACCTGAGAAGGAAACTTCATGGAAGAAGGGTTTATTTGGCTCAGAGAGCAGTGGTTTTAGTCCATGGCCACTAGGCCTCATTGCTGTGGTGAGACAGAGCATCATGGTAGAGAGTATGCAGAGGAGGAAGGCTGCTCACCTTGTGGTGGCTGAAAAGCAGAGAGAGCAGAGAGAAGGACCGGGGACAAGGTACATCCTTCAGAGTCAATGTCCCAGTGACCTATTCCTCCAACCAGGCCCCAACCTAGTGCTATCACCTCGCAATAATGCAATCAAATTATGACTCCATCAAGGAATTAATACATAACTGAGGTACTGATTTAATGTATATTCTGTGCCAGTATTAGGGTTTGAACTCAGGGTCTGAGCACTGTCCCTGAGCTTTTCTGGTCACTTGAGCCACAGCTCCAAATTTGGCTCTTTGCTGGTTAAGAGTCTTGTAGACTTTCTTTCCTGGCTTCAAACCATGATCCTCAGATCTCAATCTCCTGAGTAGCTAGGTCTACAGGCATGAGCCACCTGCTCCTGGCCTATGTTTCAATTTCCAAAAATTGGATCAGCTGATAACCAAGCTTTTAATAAATGAACTTTTTGGAGGAGGCTTTATATCCTAACTACAACACTTAGTCTCCACCTACCACATTCCAGAGCATCTCTCCCTGTTCAATCATGCCAGCTAAAAATACCTCCAGATATTTCCAAGAGACTCCTTTAAAACAAAATCATCCCTGTTAAGAATGTCTATAAAGTCTGATACCTCCTGAATTATTATTTGCAATAGCCTCCATCAATCTTCCCCAAAAGGAATATTTTTTTAATGATCTCAGAATTTCTGAAAACTTTGTACTTCTTTTCTAACATATTTTTTGAATGGAGATTTAAAGATATAACAAGATTAAATATCAGAACACTGGGAATACCATAAACATGAGATTTTTCAAAATAAAAAATTACATATAAAAATAAAAAATTACATACAAAAACAGAGCAATCAATCAAGCACGGTGGTACATACCTGTAATTCAAACACTAAACAGATTAAAGTAGGAGGATTCTTAGTTCAAGGACAGCCTGGCTATCCAGTGAAAACCTGCTTCAAAAAATACTCTCTCTCTCTCATAGATTGAGAGAAAGAGAAATCAAAATGATATAAGACTTCTTCTAGATGCTAGAAGACAAAGTCAAAGTCAGCACTTGTTATGCATAGCCAATAGCTTTTTAAGCCTTGGACATCCGGTCTCTGACAGCACAGGACAAGGACAAGTAACAGACTAACATAATAAAGAATGTACAAGCACTTGACCAAAGTCCCCAGGGAAACTGCGCTATTATCTGTCTGGTTTGTACCTGCAGGAATTTAATTTACGGTGACTGAGTGACAACACAAAGGCAATGCCACTGACAGTAGAATGTCTCTCTTAACATTTCCCAAGAGGAGGGGAAGTGTCCCATACCAACCAGGTGGCACATTAGGAGGCACCATTAGGTCAAGAGGTCAGGCGTGATGGGGAGGCAGAGTCAGGCCTTTTATTCTTATTGTTGGGGGCGGAGCTTGTTTTGTTTTTGTTTTAGGGAAAATCAGGACAGGGCTAGGCAGACAAAATGGCTTAGGACTATGAGGTTTAAATAATGTTTGGGACTATAAGGGTGATATCTAGTTGTCTGGTACCTGTCTCTGAGTGGTTTTGGGCAGAAATACTAGCCAGTGTGTTAAAAATGAGATAGGGGCTGGGAAGGTGGCTCAGTGGTAGAGCGCTTGCCTTGGCATGCTCAAGGCCCTGGGTTCGATTCCTCAGCACCACATAAGCAAAAAGAAAAAAGCCAGAAGTGGCACTGTGGCTCAAGTGGTAGAGCACTAGCCTTGAGCTGAAGAGCTGAGGGACAGTGCCCAGGCCCAGAGTTCAGGCCCCACGACTAAAAAACAAAAAACAAAAGAAAGTATAGTATCTTGGAGTTTGTCCCTGCTCAGACGCTCTCATTGAGTTGTATTTCTGTGCCAGTGTGGTTTCTACTTATGGACTGTGAGATTGAGTAGGTCAACATGCACTGGTTGGGTAGGCTGTGACCAACTCCATGTTTATTCCTCTGGCACTCCAAGAAACACAATAGAGTCAGAAGATCCTGAGATTTGTACCAAGAATATAAACAGTGATGAGGGGAAAACATTAAGAATGACTGGGTTGAACCAATCAAATGATGGCTCCTCTGGGCCACAATCCTAGAATACAGAAAATAAAGTCACAGGCCTACACTCAGGTACCCATGGGTCTTTGAGGATGGAGGACCATACCCTTTATTTTTCCATGTCAGAGAAAGACTCTTGGTTTCAAAGGCAAGGGACTGGCTGGAGGGCCCATGAGGAAGAAGCCAGAACATAGTGCTCAGACCAAGCCTTTGAACTTAACAGGGCAAGCAATAGGGAGCTACCGAGGGAGGAATGACTGACAAAAAGCAGTCCACGGAGCAGATTGGGACGAGATAAGTGCCATTTGCAGATGAGGCTCTCAAAAGAATCTAGGCCTAAGGCAAAAACCACAGGGGAATAGACAGCCCCTGCAGGCATTTTAAAGAGAAGGCTAAGCCAGTGTTCTAAGTAAGGGCCAGGTCCCCATTCCTGGTTAAGGGAATGCACTGTGGCCTCAGGAGACCTAAGAATCATCTGCTCACTACTGACAACTAGCTGACCTTGGCAGTGATTTATCTGAGAAATGTACAATGACCCCTGCCTCATGTGAGGGAGGAAGGGAGAAAGGAGTCATGAAGATTAAAAGCATGGATGTATGTTAGCTCAAGTCTGGCAGAATGAGAGTTTGATAAATACAGCATGGTTTTAAATCTTCACAAATGTTACATTGGCTTTATGAGAAAAGACTGGAGATAAGTTCTCCATTTTAGCACAGGAGGCTAGGTTGGCACAGGCAGACCTGCAAGAAGAATCGACCACAGGAGGTGGGCAGTAGGTGGGGTAACAGAGTTGCAGAGGGGGAGTGGGTTGACAGAGGACCCAGAAGGAGGTCTTAGGTGATTAAAATGCTACAGTGTAAACCAGCTCATG
Organism: Dipodomys ordii; assembly: GCF_000151885.1. Taxonomy (NCBI): domain Eukaryota; kingdom Metazoa; phylum Chordata; class Mammalia; order Rodentia; family Heteromyidae; genus Dipodomys; species Dipodomys ordii. Next base: position 23,588,014 of record NW_012267221.1, read on the forward strand.
CCTGTAATCCTCGCTGCTCTGGAGGCTGAAGTCTGAGGTCTGAGGATGGAGGTTTGAAGCCAGCCTGGGAAGGAAGGCCCATGAGATTCTTAATCTTCAATTAACTACTGAAAAGCTAGAAAGTAGACCTGTGATTCAAGTGGCAGAGTGCCCGCTTTGCGTGCGTGATAGAGCTGCCATCCAGGTCTTGAGTTTAAGCCCCAGTACTGGCAAAAGATGTTACAGTTTAAATCTAGGACTCAGAAATGAAACCCATTATGCAGGGGAAATGGCTAAGCTTTACTTCTAACTTATTCCTCACAAAACATGGCTGAAAAGCATGTTTGGCATGGTGATAAGATTTTAAAGAAATTTGAACTTGAAGAGCCCTGTAGTTTAAAAATAAGAAAACGTTCCTGAAATTTGGTCACTCAGTTTGAGAGTTATACTGGACAATTGAATAATTTCTCCTTTTTTCTGGAGGTGTTTTTCTATTTCTGTCCTTCTGTATTAAAAGTTTACAGCAGTCAATTTTCAATTAGCTTTGTTCACAGAGAGGAGAGGTGACACAGATTAAAAAAAAAACCAACAACAACAAACTGCAGATGACATTAAAATGATTCACTGGATCACAGGTTCACCTTTTGGCCCCTGTACCTTCCCTTTCCCAAGGCCTCCAATCAACATCTGTAGCCCCCCTCCCCCACATCCAGCATGGTATCAGAAGGGGACAGTGGGTCATACAGATAATCTAACTCAAGGGTAATGGATTTGACTACAATTTAGCATTGATTAATTATAGTGTCCAATTTTAATTCAGTGCTATTCACTAACTAATTAGGTAAGGTTTTTTCCACATTCTATTTTTGGTACAGAAAATTCTAAGCATAGGTACTTTAAAATTAGTAGGTGCCATTGAAAATTAATAATCACTCATACTCAGCCCCACAATAAGTGTTGTATGAGGGTCAGGAGACCTAGAGTCTCCCAGTCCTCCTCACAGCAGAGACTTTGTGCCCCCCCCCATTAGAAACTTGGTCTTTCTGGGTATTTTCTGGTGTGTGAAGTGGAGGTCTGAGCCTGCTTCCACAACTGGTATTTTAGTCTGGGTCACAGGTATGATGCATGTTGGCCCATAGACCTGCACATTCATGGCAGCAGAACTCAGCCAGGGGCAGACAGCTGGCAAGGTCTGGAGATGTTTTGGTTATCATGCTCGTGGGGACAGGAGTAGGAGTGGTGTGTGCTATTGTGATCTGTGGGTGGAGGCTAACCACTGCGCAATGGTCAGGACAGTCTTCCAAATGCCAAGTGCTACGTAGAGCTATTTAAACACAGGACAGTAGCCCCAAGTACTAACCATTATGAAAGAGAAATAAAAACATAATAGGATAATAGAATATCGAATTTAAAGTCAATGGAGGATCTGATGACTCTATAAATAGGAAATTCTAAAATGAGAGAGTCTACCACAATGTGAAAGCATCAGAGTTATAAAAATTGGGTAGCCTTAAACCTGCAAAGGGGATATCACATGGTTCAAGAGTGACATTTTAAAAACAGGTGTAAAAGGTACTCTTTTGCAGAAAGCTGCCGCCCTGTGGTCACCAAATCATACATCTCTCCACTAGGGAAAGGTTAGGCTGCAGCCATCATGGATATTGCTCCAGAGATTCACCTGGGAGCAATGCATTTCAAAGTCTGGGGAGAGGGGGAGTAGGAAGGAAGGGTGGGGAGGAGAACAAAGTATGGGAAGAATAACCTGCATACTCCATCTCCAGCCTGACATTGCAGGGACCCTGCAGTGGAAACTGACAAAGCACCAGCATCCTCGGGAAAGATTCACCTTGGCCATCTGCCAGACCTGGACAGCACAAGCCACTCACAACCAGCTCTCAAGTAAGAATTCCACTCCACCTCTCAACTCAATGCCTTCCCTTCCTTCCTACCTCACACTAGTGCTTACCTAGAGAAGCCTAGAAGATAGAAATGGAGAATGAAGAACGAAGAAGCCACCAATTCCTGCTAAATGGTAGATGGTCTGTGACTAGGGCAACAAAAGAAGCTGTTAGTATATTTTGAAACATTGCTTATATACATTAGACTTGATTCTATTCATAAATCAAGACTGTGTTTCAAATTAAGTTAATGGTAGAACTTTCTACTCCTTAAGTGACTACAGTATTCTAACATCTGTCAGAGCTTTTATCCAAGCAAAACCTCACCCACTGAATAAGTTTTAAAGAGCACTGGAAGTCAGAAATACATTTCATTCCAATTACCTCTTACTCATCACAGTTGTTCAACATACCAGTTATATAAACAAACTTAGATTGTGTTCCTCTAGGAATGTAATCAAGACTTCTTATGTGCTCTTTGCCTAACTGAAAAAGGAGGAGGAGGAGGAGGAGTAAAAGGAGAAGGAGAAAGAGCCTTCCCATGTTTAAATGAGATACTAAAAATTTCATAAAGTATTTTCAGTTCCTAATTTTTAATCAATTTTATTGAACTCTGTTCTGAGGAAGAAATCATCTCACCTGCTCATCAGACTCACCAATACAAAGCTTTACAATTAACACATAGTAATGTGTTCTTCTGGCACTTATGAGGCCTGGCTTTTATGATCTCAGATTGACAAAAAATTGAGTTAATAACATGAGCATGTGTCATATATTCAGCTATTGGCATATAGTAAGCACTTCAGCTGCCCTTTTGTTAATGATCCATTTGTAAACAATAGAATCTTTTCTTATATTTTGGGGAGCCTCAAGTAATTTCTCCTGATTATCACCAAGGGCACAATGGCAAAGAAATCATGCACAGCTGGGCACTGGTGCCTGTAATCCTAGCAACTCAGGAGGCTGAGAACTAAGGATTACAGGTCTAACCAAGCCAGGTAGAAAAGTCCACGAGACTCTTATCTCCAATAAACCACTCAGAAAAAGCCAGAAGTGGTGCTGTGGCTCTAGTGGCAGAGCTCTAGTCTTGAGTGAAAAAAGGCTCAGGGACCCCAGACCCTGAGTTCAAGCCCCAGGACTGGCAAAAGTAAAAGAAAAAAGAGGTAACCATGCATAGTTGGAAAGATGATTTGACATTTATTTCAGCAGCAACTCCAAATAATGCCTCATCTAGAGATTTTGGAGGGGAATTGAATACCATTTTTTTAAATTTTTAAAAATATTTCCCCTCATGTGATTATAACTGAAAAGCTGGGTATGGTGATGCACACCTGTGATTGCAGCACTAAGGAGGCTGAGGCAGGAGAACTCAGAGTGGGGGGGGGAGGGAGAGGGAGAAAGAAGGAGAAGGAGGAGGGGAGGTAGGGAGGAAGAGAGAGAGAGGGAGGGAGGGAGGGAGGCTAAGCAGAATACAAACTCCAAAGCCTATGCCAAGTTGAAGACAAACACAGAAACATGTACACAAGTGGCAAGAGGGCAGCTGCCCCCAACTTAGCACTGGCATTCCTAAACAGTTCTTCAAGACACTAGTGTGTCTTGGGCTGCCTATTCTAAACTAACAGAAGGCTCCACACTTGTATTTCCTTATCAAGGAATGTCATTTCTGAACTAGAGCTGAGCCTGGAAGAAATAAATTGCAAAGCCAAGAATATCCTAAGAAAAATGTTAAAACATAACTTTTTAAATGTCAGATACATAGATAGATGTTCAGAGCTCAGGGCTTTTCTTCTCCTCTAAACTCATGTTGTTATCAGACTTCTGTCCTAGAAATGGTCTTAGAAAATGTGCAATTTCCAATCAGCCTCAGGAGCATGAGCTTAGGATTCAGTGGGTGCTATTTCAGTAAAATCACTGTGAGCACAGATTTCAAGGTATGAGTTTTGGTGTTGGGTTTTTTCAAATGACCCTTTCCATTTTGTTACACTTTGAGAAATGAAAAAAAAATCTCATTTGGATCCATATTTTTTTGTTTTCTTCTGTCTTGGGTAATGGGGTTTGAACTCAGGGCTTTGTACTTGGTGACATGCCACTTGAGCCATGCCTCTAGCCCTTTTAATTAAGTTACTTCTCAAATAGGCTTTTATATTTTTGCCTAGCTGGTCTATTTATATCTCCTGAATAGCATGAACTACCATGCACTGGGATTGGTTGAGATAGGGGATTTCAACTTTTATTCGCTAAGATGGGGGCTCCTCAAACCTTTTACCTAGAGGAGTTTCAAACTGTGATCTTCTGGATCTTAGCCTCCTGAGTAACTAGGATCATAGCTGGGAGCCACCATACCTGACCTGACTTCAGTTTTAAGAAGAAATCACCTATTAATGAATATGGGATTAATAGTATGGCTTAGTGGTAGAGCCATGAGGTTGTCTGGCTAAGTAATATTGATCTTACAGGAATAAAATAAGACTCACACTCCAGAGAATCCAATAATAAACTAACAGTAAAAAAAAATGCAACAATCTTTCCACAGCATGTCCAAGACTTAGAAGATAAATTAAGGAGTTATTTTAACCCCTAATCTATGGCCCATATTTGTTCACCATGGTTCACAGGGAGAGTCTGCATCCTGACTTTTAGGAAGAAAGTAATACAACAAAGTAAAATAAAATACAATATTGCCTACTACCCCATGATGGCAAGAAGACCATGATACTTCCATATTTCATTCAAGGGGCTTTTTCCAAGGTCAATGTGAGCTTCACTGTATGGATTGTATTTATATATAAGATACAAGCACTTTTTAAACTGTCTGAAAATACTGGTAATCTGAAAACTATGACTTGCTTAAAATCATACACTCTGTGATATCTTTTCAATAGTCCCTGTGATCTTCTAATATGGGGAAGTGGTTTTTACCAAGCTAACCACCAGCCTTGAAATACCTAATGATGCCCTGAGACTGAGGGAATCATTCCAAATTGCTCTAAATTGAACTTCCCATGGTAAGAACAAAGGGTGACACTTAACTCAAGGCCAACAGCCACAGGCCTTGGGGGGTCCAATTTTCCACTCAGGACTCCAGTCTTGGGAACTTCAGGATTTTAAAATACACTCCTCTCAATCTGGCATGCAGAGTGAACTTGCCCATTTACCCCAAGAAAGAGCCTGTGTGGTGGTTTGCAATTTTTCTGAGATTCCTCTCCCCTCCCCACTTTTATTTTACTACAAGCTGGAGACCTCCAGGCTACAAATGGAGTGAACTAATGATCAAGTCATTGCCATTTGTCATCCTTTACCTAGACACAGACATATTTCAAAGTGCTTCCCTTAAAGATACTCCACCTCATTCTCAAAATGTATATGTTCCCTCTATGTCAGATCTGTTACAGCCCATAAGAAGTAATGGAGCAAATTGATCCCCTCTGGGAAGAACTATGCTTTATTAGTTTTTTTTTCTTGGTTGCAAAAGACAGAACTTCATTGGAGCTAGCTTAAGCAAAGAAAGGTTGTACTGTAAGATTTTTAAAGGTATTTTAGGGAATTTGAGAGTAGTTAGAAAGTCAAGCTTCAAAAAAAGTGAGATATGGAACGCTGCAGAGAACCACGAAGTCCTTTCAACTCAGCATCCGTTCCTTCTGTTGCCCAATCTTCCTGGGGGAAATGGCACTTCTGCATTGATGTGCTCTCCATTCAAGGCAGCACTAACCCCAGTTCCACTCTCCCAAAGAAGGCATCTGATTGGCTCAGCTTGGAAGAGGGGTTGTCACTCAGCCAACCAATTGTGGTTTGAGGGAGGGGTCATTTGTTCAAACATATCCACTCCCATTGAAACAGAGGGATGGAAAAAGACTAGGATGCACAGATTCAGCAGATCAACTAAAAAAATGAGTAATTCTTTAGTACTAGTAAATCCTGTGCAGGGCATCTGCATACTATAAGAGAGCTATTTCATAATTTTTCTTCAAATGATTTTAAAGTGTTGCTGGTGGCTCACATGTACAATCCTAACTACTCAGGAGACTGAGATCTGAGGATTGTAGTTTGAAGCCAACCCTGAGCAAAAAAGTACATGAGACTCTTTTCTCTAATTAAATAGCAAAAAGGCAGAAGTGGAGTAGTGGTTTAAGTGGTAGAGCACTAGTCTTGAGCACAAAAACTCAGGGACTATGCCAGAACTTGAGTTCAAGCCCCAGGTCGTGCACAAAACAAAACAAAATAAAACAAAAAAAGATATAGTGAGTTTTCAAAGGGTATTAGGATGAGTATTTACTACGAACCAGGAACAAAATTCAGCAGAGGAATTCACAGAACTTTGAAAACACCAACATACAAACTATGACTCTCCAAGAGGGGAAAAGGACCAGACTATACTTTCCAACCTCCCCGAGCATGGAAAAGACACCAAATGCCCAGTGCTGCTCAGAACCCCGCCTGAAAAATGCTGGTGTAAGGTAAAATACCAACCAAGTAAAACCTAACCAGAGGTGAGGGCAGGAGAGAAAAGACGAGAAGAAGATGAATCGCTCCGGCTAGCAACCAGCTCCCAACAATTGTGGTCTCTCATGGGAAATGTATCTTCAAGAGCTCTGCAACCTGCCTCCTAGAGTTCCAAACCTGATCATTTCTCCTTTGCATACACACTAGCATACATTTGGCTTAAAGTGACAGCACTTTATTTACTTATTTATTTCAGCTTCTTTTTCATAAAGCTTTTAGAGTCTTTTCTGAACTTTATCCCCCACCAAAATCTGTACACTCTGAATACTGTTTGATGGCCCAGAAATTCATTCCATGTGGACAGTGATACTGCCAAGAAAAGACAAAAACATGGATCTTGTGCTGTGGCACACCCCTGTAATCCCAACTACTCTGGAGATGGAGATAGAAGAATCATATTTGGGCTGGGAAGGTGGCTCAGTGGTAGAGCGCTTGCCTTGCATGCCTGAGGCCCTGGGTTCGATTCCTCAGCACTACATAAGCAAAAAGAAAAAAAGGCAGAAGTGGCACTGTGGCTCAAGTGAGTGGTAGAGCGCTAGCCTTGAGCTGAAGAGCTGAGGGACAGCGCCCAGGCCCAGAGTTCAGGCCCCACGACCGGACCAAAAAAAAAGAAGAAGAAGAATCATATTTAAGACTAGTCCAAGTGAAAATTCAGGGACCCCCACCCAACTCAAAAATAAGCCAGTTGGCAGTGGACACATCTGTGATCTCATCTATGAAGGAGTTGAAGGTAGAAGGATTACCAACATGGCTGGTGAAGCAAAAAGTCAAGACCCCATCTCAAAAAAAAAAACCCACTAAAATCAAAAGATCATGTTAGATCACTTGCTATTTAAATGCATTTCACTGGAAATATGAGCACTGGAGGGTAATTGATAATGCTAACATTTTACTGAAGGGTGTGGATCTCTCGAGAGCTCTCCTAGTTGCTGTCCCTTCCTTGCCACCTTCTTGATCCCATATTGAAGTGAGAGGAGGTGTTCCCCCAACCGATTAAGCAGGAGTGCCTTTCTGAGAGGAGCACAGCTTGAACAGAGCTCTCTTCATAGTGACAGTTCCTGGGGGACAGTCTGAAATCTGGTCAGCAGCTGCAAACCAGGAGCACCATGTACATTTAACCAAAACCAAGTACTGACGGTGGTTCTGGCCCACCACTAGGTCTCGTTCCCATGTGGTAAAAGGTGGCTGCTCAATGACCCTACCTAACACCTTCAGACAGAGGCTACTTTCTGGCTCTGCTCAGATGTTTTGTTTAAAAGACAAGCACCCATTCTAGCTGATTTAAGCATGGAAGGGTTCACTGAAAAGACATGTGCCTACACTTCTGGATTCTCCAAGAAAAGCATGTTCACAAAACTGGCAGGAACAGAGTAGGAGACTTTCCTGGGGCACAGTTATAAGTCACTGCCCCACATTTATACACCAAAAGTGCTTCTGACATAGACCCTTGTCCTAGAGGCTGCCAGGCTCTCCCTTCCAAGTCCAAGTCCAAGTTGGGACAGGTGTCAGTGACTCACACCTGTAATCCTAGGTACCCGGGAGACTGAGATCTAATGATCTGCATTTGAAGCCAACAGAGGCAAACAAATCTGTGAGACTCATCTCTAATTAATCAGCAAAAAGCTGGAAGTGGAGGGATGGCTCAACTGGCAAAATGCTAGCCTTCCCTAAAAAGCCTAGTAAGAGTATGATAGCCTGAGTTTAAGCCCTTGTGCACATAAAATAGTGTCCAAATTGGTGGTATTTAATAGGTTTTTCAGAGGATATTCTCATGCCTTGCCTTCTAAAATGGGATGATCATCTTAGTCTGCTTTCTGTTGCTTTAACAAAATACTTGAGAATGGATCACTTTGAGAGAATAGAAGTTGATGAAGCTAATGGTGGAGGCTAGAACATCCTAGAGCATGCTGTCAGCATGTGCTGTGCTTCTGGTGGAGGGCCTTGTGCTGCCTTGAGCCTGGTGGAGGGCAGATGTGATGAGACCAAGCGAGTGGGCTAGCTGGGTTTCTTCATCTTCTAAAGTCACTACAGAAGCCACAGGGGCCATGTTCATGGTCGCATCTGATTCTCAATGTCCCCAACACCCTATCTTCAAACACCATTAACAAATGATTGGGAGGGGACTCAGTTTCAACACATGACTTATGTGTTCTCACACATAGCCTGAACCTGCTCCATGACATGAGCCTGGGTTGCTGAGCAAGTCTGAACTCTTCATTTAGAATACTGTACAGCTCACAGATGGAGTCATCCACTATTACGTCTTGGACTACTTCAGAATTAAGTCTACAGATGTGGATGAGTATAGCAAACATGAACTGCGTGCTTCCAAATGCTGACTTCATTCATATCAAGGAGCAGTGCCTTCTGGGGCTGCACTTAGACTCTACTTGACCCCTTACCTGACACGTATAATTTGTCATGTCATTTGACTGCTTCAGTGTGGCTCAAGGCGTTAATGAAGTGATCCCGCTGTCCTTCATGAGGGTGCTTGCCTTCCCTGGGCCAAGAGGATAGTCATTGGAAATCCTGCTGAGTCCATGCTTTCTCTCATAGCCTGAGCTAAAGTTTATAGGCGTTTACTTTTGCAGCCTATGCTTTCCAGGGTTAGGTCATGGCTAGTTCTATCTAAAAATAAAGATGCTAACAAAGTCTACTAGGGTCTTGTCAAAATGATTCAGGAGCTACCTTGAAGAGCTCTCACCAATCTAAGTTATCATGCAATTTGAGTGTGAGACAGGAGAAAGTCCACAAGTCATTGATATTCCTTACATCCATGAATTAGAAGGGTCATTCACAAATCACAATAGTGCACTAGTCGCACTGGGAGGCTGCTGGAGAACCAACCGGCTATTTTGAAAACAGATAAAACAAGTATTTGTGCCCCTTTCTTCATTCAAGCTGTACTGGTGGATCATCAAACAATAGATGGAGGAAAATATCTCTTCCTAGATATATTCTGGCTTAAAGAATAAAGGTTTATGACAGAATTAGAAAACCATCCCTTTGCAACAAATGACTAGTCAATGAATGAATGGAGGCCATGATCACCAGTGGCTACTCTCATCACAAAGTTGCATACCATGCAGCACCTAACAAAGGGTGTGAGCGCCATGGACAATGTAGCCCTCTCCAGAAGACAGGATGAAGCATGGAGCCGACAAAGTTGGCCCTGATGGCCCATTTATAAGAGGCACAGCTCAGAGGACTATTTTAAATGACATTTTAATGTTGCAATCCCTGGGATCTAGACTTTGGAAAACTCTACAGGATAAACAATAAGTTGTTCCACAGTAACAAAACCTCTAACTAGGGCTAGAGTAGAATTGCACCCATTTCCAGGTTGTACCCACATACAGGGACAACACACTGATGAATCAGTCTGAAGGTTTATTCTCCTACACTTATGGCAATGACTGCCAGTACAATAGTGGTGATTGATACAAGACCTTGGGCTACCTGTGCATATAGCTTGCTTATGTCCTCTGGCCTGGCCTGAGTTTGATCCCAAATCTTCCACTTTTGTTTTGTAAAGGATGGTTACTGGGCCTGTCCAGTCCTTTGACTTGGAAGAACTGATAGAATCCAGTACAAGCCAGCTGCGTGATCATTCACCACCATGTTGTGACATTCAGCCTCTATTAGGACCCAGCAGCAACCCCAGCATTGTTATTCAAAGGCCTCTGATCAAACTAGAATTCTAGGGATCAGCATAGCAATTGCCAAAAAGTAATCCACACAGTATCTTTTCCCACCACCTATACACCTAATGCCATTGGGACTACTGGATCCTGGGACAAGCATAGGCAAAGCCTGAACTACCAGCCTGGACCAGCATCAGAGCCCCTTCCTGCTCTAAGAATCACTCTGAAAGCATTTTATGTCACCTAGTAGATGGATCACGAATAGAACATGTGACTTCTAGGACCTGAAAAGACTTCCCAGATGTTATCCTTCTTTCTTTGTAGTGCCACATACAAGAACTTGATCTAAATTATAAACATATATAAAAATACAAGCAGGACCATATGCATATATACACAGAGACATTGCCTAAAGTTTGGTATAGGCAGGGAAGGATTCCAATGATGCAACTCCTTTGGACAGCCAGCTTACAGTTTAACAAAATGAATCCAGGAAGCTGAAAAATGTGTTAGAAGGGTCAAGGGGAGGAGGGATGGGAGAGGCAGGTCTTATACAGTCAAAATATTCAGTGCATACATGTGAAAATGGAAGCAGGTAACAAAGTGGGGCTGACAGAGATGGAGGAGAATGAAGGAAGGGCTGACATTGAGCAAGATGCATGGTACTCATAACTTGACATGGTGAATTGAAACCCCTTTATATAACTACTTAAATTTTTTTAAATTAAAAGGTACAATAGGTGACATTGTCCAAAAAGAAATGTACTCATTACCTGACTTAGGTAACTGCAACTCTCTGTATATCACCTATTTATATCACCTATTTAAAACTATTAAAAATAATTTGTAAAAAGATACAATAACTTATTCTTTAGTTTGAATGGGATATCGAGCACACCCATGATCATTGATCTATTGAAATTTTACTTACATAGCAAGCTCCTAAATTGCCAAAAAGTTTACCTCCTAGTCTCACATATTTATTTCCAAGTTCTCCAATGCAGCATTCTGTAGGATGGTCAGTGGGATAGATTTCTTTAAACTGTATTATGATCAAGACTAGGAGAGTGAACCTGGTATTGGGACAAGGCTCTAACTGTATACTAATGTTGGCTCCATTGAATGAAAACTATACCTGACCATCTCTTTTGATTGCGATTAAAAAGACAAATCTTAGCTACTCAAGAGGCTGAGATCTGAGGATTGCAGTTCAAAGCAACCTAGGCAGGAAAGTCCAGGAGACCCTGATCTCCACTAAAATCTATTAAAGAAAAAAAAAAGCCACAAGTAGAGCTGTGGATCCAGAGTTAGGGTGCTATCCTTGAGCAAAAGAAACTCAGTTACAGCACCCAGACCCTGAGTTCAAGTCCCAGGATTAGCACCAAATAATAATAATAATAACAACAACAACAACAACAAAAGACATTACCAAAGCGGTAGCCAGGCCATGTACCACAAACCTGAGGCCATGTTAATCTTCCCTAGCAAACATACCATCTTCAGCACAGTAGGATACAATGTACCTGTGGGGATACTTCTTGGTGGAGTTTGTAGAACCTTGCTGTCATTCTTCAGAATTCCCTTGGATAAGTCAATTATATATTCAGGACAAGCACAATCTCATCTGCATTTTATTTACCTTTAAGGGTGGTATGAATTTCCATGTATCTCCCAGAATATATTGCTTTTTACTTTCTGTCTTGACAGCATCAGAGTAGGGGGAGAGAGTTGGTTTCAAAAACTTCACCTGATCTTGACTACCATGACAGTTCTACCATATAGGTCCAAGGCCCGAGTGGGCTTCTGTAAACTGACAAAATATATTCATTTAAGTATATCTTCCAGAACTGGAGAATGACACTGAATGGGACCAGTAAGATGCATGGGTTCCAAACTTTGTCCAGTGTACAACTATTACAGAGCCCCATTGGTGGGCCTCTAGTAGGTGGCTCACACCTGTGATGTGATCTACTCAGGAAGTAGAAATCAGTAGGGTTATGGTTCAAGGCCAGGCAGAAAAGTTAGCAAGACACACTCTCTAATCTCAACCAATAAGCAGAATATCACGATCCAGATATGTAATTTCAGTTGCACAAGAGGCATGGATCAAGGTCCAATGCCAGCCACAGGCAAAAAAGTTGAGACCTAAGTCGGAAACACAACAAAAACAAAATTGGACTGGAGGCATGGCTCTAGTGGTAGAGTACCTACCTGGCAAGCATAAGGCCCTGAGCTCAACTCTTAGCACCATCTAAATAAATAAGTAAATTTAAAAAAAAATAAACCAAACACTTTAAGAAACTGGATATGTGCAGAATGCATGCATAGAGATATGGGCACATTCAAATTCATCCCAGCTGCTCAGCAAGCAGCACTTGGCGGGGGAGGGGTGTGTGTGTATTAGCTCTTCTGGGATCTCTCATATTTCAGGCCCCCACACTTCCATGTTAAAATTGAGCAGATAGAGCAGCTGGAGGGGGTGGCAGCTTCATTCCAACTGAGCAGCTTCAAAGCACTAACAACATGCTTTTAATAGAAAGCTACGACCGACTGCAGCAGAGGTGCAGAGCATGCTCTCAGGTGGAGACTTGCAAGATACTTGCAGCCAATGACACATGGGCCCCCACGTGTCAGAAACTTGACCTCACCACTGACAGCCCAATGCTGTCTTGAGAATGCATGCTCCGCTTCCCTGGCAAAACACTGCTTCCTAAGTGAGGTAGGAGACACCGGCAGGGTAGACTCCTCTAGACTTGGGGACAGCTTAGTTAAGGCTGTCCCAAAGAGGGGAGGAGGTCAAAGTTGGGCACTTGTGATTCAGTGGCCTCTGACCGTGGAGGACACACGGGATGTGGGAAGCCGTGGTGTGGCTGAATCAGACTCTGATTACACTCAGGAGGAGCCCTGTGTGCTGTTTTCAAAGAATGGGGGTCCACTTACTGTAGCTTGGATTACTTCTGAGCAATTGACTAAGGGCAAGTCACTGTCCCACTGTGTCCTGGCTTCTGGACCTTCCCCTACCCCCAACCCATTTGCTGGCTTAGGTTTGTCTTCCTCATACTGTTCTGCCTCTCATTCACACAAGTATGCCACCCAGTGTGTATTCAAATTTCTTACACAATTCTATAATGCTCCTCCCTACTTGAGGCTGAGTGTGGTGTCTGTATCTATGGAGAGAAGAAGAGATGTAGAAAGGGGGAAAGAAAGAGGAAGCAATGCCTATAATCCTAGCTCCTCTGGAGGCTGAGATCTGAGGATCAAGGTTCAAGGCCAGCTGGGTCAGGAAGTTCCTGACACTCTAATCTCCAATAACCAGCAAAAAGCTGAATGTGGAGCTGTGGATAAAATGGCAGAATGTTAGGCTTGAGGGGGAAGAAAAACAACTAAGAGGAAATGCCCAAGCACTTAGTTCAAGACAGACAGACAGACAGACACACACACACACACACACACACACACACAGAGAGAAAGCAAATTTGAGAAAATCCTTTAACAAACTTCTTTTGATGCTAAAAGTGTTGTTGACAAGTTGGTTGGAATACCTTTGATTTAGAAAAGCACTTCGGAGTCCTTTTTCTCTTTTAAGGATTTACATATTAGTGAATATGATCACAAACTGGTTTGAAAGACCACTAAGTGGGTTTGGAAGAACTAATGAATGCTCTTTTAATAAACCTGGATTTTCTCCAAGTTCCACAAGACTTAATTGAATTCAGCTTTGCTATCAGACGCCGCTTCCTTCAGTATTTCCAAGTTGCTTAGAGTTCACTGGGGAAAACGGATGGCTCTCACAGCCACCGGCTGTACAGCTGGATTTGTCTCACAAGTACCAAGTACTCTATTTCTCATTCATTCAACAAGCAAGACTAAAGATGATGGACATGGGCCCTGCTTTCCAGTACCTGAGGATTCAGAGCAACCCAAGGTGGGTGGACACAGTAAAAGACCAATACCTTTTTTTGAATCAGGGTTTCCAGGCTTGTAGAAGGTAGTACTTAGACTGAGTTCTTTGGTATTTGCCTGGTAGACAAAGTGAAGTCAATTCATTCACAAGATGGGATGAGGCCGGAGTGATCTCACAGACGCATTGCACTATTTGGGACCTGAAGCCATTCTTGTGGCTGGGGAATAAAGCTGGGTAGAGCTGGTAAGAGAAACAGGTGAGGGCAACATGTAGGACTCTGCTTTATTCTAAGAACAATAGGGTGCCTCTCAATGTGTAAAGCCAAGGGGGACAAGACAAATATGGAACAATACAGAAGACAGTTCTGAAAGCCCAGCAAAGGGGCAGGAAGGGCAACAGGAAGCCATGGGAATTCCGTGCAGGGATGGCGAGAAGCATGGTGGCAACAATAGGACAAAGAGAGACGGCACAGAGATGTCAAGGAGACAAAGTAGATGGAACCCATCCTCTCTATGGCAGGCCTGGAGGTCTGGGGGTCTTAGCTAAGCTGATTGGACCACAATGTGTCTTTCCCCAAAGCAGGGAGCATGGGGAACAATGACATTGTGTGGAAGGAGGGTGGGGGGATAAGGCACTCCCTTCCTGATTTCTCAGCGTGGAGCAGGTCACTTCCAGCCATGGAACTGACAAAGAAGGAACAGGACATGTGGAGCTGATGCTTGAGACAGCCCGGGCTGGATATAGGGAGTCGCTGTGTTTGGAAGTCGAAGGGAAGGAAATGGAGGTGCACTCTTGGTGCTCCTCTATGCCCTGCACAACTGGTTTTCATAGTCACTTCCTACTTAGGTCATACACCCAGTACTTGCCTTTATTTATTTATAAGAAAACTCTATAGCATTCCAATATATTGTGAAATATCACTTGCTAGGAATAGAAAATATAAAAATAATAACAATTACATAGCTACATAATCTCATAAATATATATGCAAAATATATTCAGTCAAGTTATAAAAAAAAAAGAAAAGAAAAACCACCAAATCCATCACTGTAGTGGAATATTTGGGCACACTTCCTGAATACATAATAAATCCAATAGATCTGAAAGTAGTAAGCATTCAAATACTACCCATTCTTGTGAAAGTGTGAAACTATAACACTAGCTTTTCCCCTACAGCTAAGGTGAGCTAATAATAAAATAAAATAAAACAAAAAATTATTGAACTAAAAATTCAAACAAGAATATAGGAGAAAAACACAAAAGTAAAACTTCAAAATCCCTTGAATGCAAAGAAAACAATGAAGAGCAAAAATTAATAAACTATAAAAAGAAAACAAAAGTTGAGTGATTCAGACTAATAAAAGAGATAAAGTTTTTGCAAGATGAATAACTTTTGTTAGAAAAAGAATGAAGATTGGGAGAAGAAAGGGTGTACTTTTATACAGAAATGTGAAATTAAGAACTTTATACTGATAACACTAAACAATTAAACAAATATGAGTCATTTCTCAGAAAAAATAACAAAATGAACAAAAAAGGAAAAACAATAAACATAACAGCTACTTTGATAACTGAAACACACTCAGATACTACACAATATCATTTTAAACATTGCCAACAATCAAAGTAATTCTTAGACAAAGATATATTATAATACCATAAATGTATTAAGGTAGGAATAAATCCAACAAAAAAAACACACAAGAGAGAATTATAAAGCTTTGACAAAGGATATAAAGAAGAGCTATATAACATCCACCCTGCTCATAAAAAAGAAGATTTGATGCATAAAACTGATAATTCTCCCCAAATCATTCTATAAATTCAATATTCCCCTAGTCAGAATCCTAAAAGAGCAATTCACATAAGTTGACAAGGTGACCTTGAAATTTAGAAAGAGAATTGTAAAGAATAACCAAGAAAAATCTAAATATACATTTGATTCACCCTCTAAGAAAGATTATTATAAAGTAACACTTAAGCCCAGAGCCGGTGGTTCATACCTGCTACTTGCACCTTGCTACTCAAAAGAAATCTGAGGATCTCAAAGCCAGCCCAGCAGGAAAGTCCATGAATCCCTTCAATTAGCCACCAAAAAGCAGGAAGTAGAAGCATGGCTGAAGTAGTACAGCAACAGCCTTGAGCAAAAAGCCAAGCAAGAGCAAAAAAGCCAAGCAAGTACACAAGTTCAAGCCTCTCTCTCTCTCTCTCTCCTTCCCTCTCCCTCTCTCTCTCATACACACACACAAACACACTCACACACACACACACACACACACACACACACACACACGATACTTGAGACAGTATAAATAAGAGCAAAGAAAAAAAACAGTCCAGAAAAAAAGCCCTACCTATATTAACTGGGAGTCTGTTCCACAGTGGAATGATTGCTTAGTAACACAAGGACAACAACCCATAAACAGATTCCCACCTTCCTCCTACCCCTTCCTGCAGGGTTAACAGCATGCAGGTAAGAGGCATCAGACACATTTCTATTAGGATAGGGGAAGATTTCTTAAACTTAAAGCCAAAGCCCAATCCATAAAGAGTGATGGGAGATGTGATTATTAAAATAAAAAGTCTGAGCTGAGATGCAGCTCAGTAGTAGACCACTTCCTAGCATGTGCAAGGCTCTGGCTTTGATTCCTGATACTACAAAAAAAATAAAAATTGTTAGACCCAAAGATGTAGCTCAGTGGTCAAGCCTGTGATTAGCATGCCCAAGGCCCTGGGTTTGATCCCCAGTACCCCAGAAAAAACAGATGTCTGCTCCTTATATATTACTAACAAAAGATTAATGTCTAGAACTTTTGTAAGCCCCCAATATATATACACATATATTTGTATATATGTATTGTATATACATACAATGTATGTATGTATATAATGTATGTATGTATATATAATACATATATGAATATTTATGTATATATATATACAATTAAAAAATAAAATAGAGCCAGGTGTGGTGGTAGATACTTATAATTCCAGCACTCAGGAGGTAGAAGGACAAAGACTTGACTCTAAGCCCCCCTGGACTACATAGCAAAACTTTGTTTCTGAACACACACACACACAGAGACATACACACACACACACACACACACACACAGAGACACAGAGAGAGAGAGAGAACAGGAGATAAACATGAAAATGTATAAATGAGCATATCTAAATGACCAATAAACACAAGAAAATATATTCAACCTCACGTAAAATTTAAAAAAACACAGAAATTTAAAATATAATAATAAACTACTCTTTTCAACCCATAAGATTAGCAAAAGTTCACAAATCTTAAAGCAAGACTTTTTTTAAAATTAACAAAAATTAAGGAGAAAAAATGAACAAATCCTAAATCCTGTGTGTGGCGGGGAGGGGACAAATAAATCTCCTGTTTTGGGGAGTGTAAATAGGCACAAATAGGAACAACTCCCTGGCTACCTTGTAACCACCAACCTGCTTCTCAGGAATCTCAGAAAACACACCTGGGCTCAAGTTCACAGATACTCATTGCATATTATTGTCATAAGAACAGAAATGTGGAAGTAAGCCCTTGTGGAGTCTGATATCCCAAAACATGGCACTTTGGCATATTAAATATTTTAGGTGAAACTAAGAAAACCACAGAAGTCCAAAGTCACTTTGACTTCTCTTCTTTCTCCCTCATGTAAGCCATAAAAGATTCCCTGAACTTTCTCCCCACAAAGTATGTCAAGACCTTTATCTAGAAGGGTCCTACTCTATACCCAGCAGCCAAAAGAATGGCCCTGCCAAGTCCCTAGCTCCTTGCCATTGTCCACACCTCCTCATCTCTGAGCCACACCTCTGCACAATTATCACAAAGATACTTAGTTTTCCTGGGTTCATTGGGTCTTCCGTGTCACACAAAACTTACACAAATTGGTTGTGATTTTCTCTTGTTTTTCTGTCAAAGAGTTTTGAAGGAGGCTGCAAGAGGAGGGATTGTATTTATTTTTCTTGGCATGCTGGGGATTCAAAGCCTCTTGCTTGCTAAGCAAGTAGCTACCTTTTGAGCCATGCCCCTGGCTTAGTGTTTTAATGTTACTTTTACAAAAAGAAAAAAATCTGGGCTGGAGGTGTGGCTTCAGTGGTAGAGTCCCTGCCTAGCAAGCACAAGGCAGAAAAAGAGAGAAAGTCAAGAGAGGGGAAGAGGAAGAGGAGGAAAAGGAAAAAAGAGAGCAGAGAGGATAGAAGAGAAACCACATCATAGCCTAAACATAGGACATTACGTCTGCCAGTCTCATCTTCTCTTGAGCTCATGAATCCCAATCACTGCATTCCTAAAATATTATGCTGTCAATAGAATGCTTCCTTTCACAGCACCACTGTCAAGAACAGATGCATGGATAAGCTGAGCTGTCATACGTAGAGTAGATGTCCCTACCCAGCATAGCTGAAGATGGACAAGGGAGAGTGTGACATCACCACACCTATCGGAGGCCAGAAAGAACAGCCGTTGGAAGAGTCTCACATACCATTGGAGATAAGCTGAGCCACTCCTGGTCTGTTTGGACACACAGCACAGAGTCTGTAAAGGAGGTAGGATGAGCACCTTCAGCACCAACTGGGATTGCCACATAGGCAAAGAAAACCCACCACCACACCTGCCATCTTCAGTTCCATAGGCCAAAGTAACACCACAGTTAGAGCCAACATGCACAACTCAAGGCTAGTCAGCCATGGAGTAGCAGTAACCCAGAGTCAAAATCCTATCCTCAGCTTCAACGTAAGAGTCACCCCAAACCAGTTTGGTAGCACCATCCTGGCTGCCCAATCTCATCAGATCCAATGGCTAAACTACTGCAGTAGCTGACAAGGGAACCTTGCTTGAGAGGAGACCCTCCTGGAAAGATCACCCCAGGTGCACAAGGCCTGGAGAATCTCTGGGCATGACTTCAACCCTGTGGTAGGGGTAGAAGACAAGAAAGAAAAGCAGCCAATAAAAGTCCTGGTTCTGGCTCAGGGCAGCCCCACCTGAAGCCCTCAAGCCAACTGTCTCAGGCCCTACAGAGGGACCTGGAACTTTCTAAGGAAGCCCTCTAAAGAATGGGGCATGAGTCTGTAGGCCACTTGGCTCTCTCTAAAGGTAGAATCTAACCCTACTTTTTATAATCTGTACTTACCTTGTGAGTACCTATTTGCATTCTACCTTGATTGAGAATTCTTTGAAGAGAAGGCTTACATCACACGTTTTTTTTTGTATGATGTTAGACTCATACCATATGCCCAGTGGGTAACTACTGACTCAGGGACTGGCAAGATCCTTTCCCTGGAAGCAAAGGATCAGTGAAATGCTGGCCTATATGTGACACTGGTAAAATGAATTCCTCACAAGAAGCTGATCTTTAAGCAAAATTGCCTCTTTTCTGTGTAACCCCTTAGTCTTGTGCATAAGCGATTGCCCTTTACAATTACTACAACTCCTGTTCATCTGTATGCTTTCTCATTCCCATTCTGAAATATCTTTTCAAAGATATAGATACTTGGCCAACCACTGGTGACTCACATCTGTGATCCTAACTACTCAGGAGGTTGAGACCTGAGGATCAAGGTTTGAAGTCAGCCCAGGCAGAAAAGTCTATGAGACTCTTACTTCCATTTAACCAGCAAAAAAGCCAGAAATTGAGCTGTGGCTCAAGTGGTAGAGCAACAATCTAGAAGAAAAAAGCTAAGCAAGAGCATGATATTCTGAGTTCAAGCCCCAGTACTGGCACACACATACACACACAAAAATGTACACTATCTTGCAGTCTACTGATATGATTTTAAAAGTCCCTAAAAGGTGAACTTAATCATCAATGCAACCAATGCAGCCCTCTGTTTTCAGAAATTAGATCTTGAGGGCTTGATGGGTATGAGTTATCAGCATGAGAATGGGTTTATTTTAACTTGGCCTTCCACCTTTTCCTTCCCTCTTTCTCTCCCTCCATTTTTTTCCTGTCACTGATAACCCTGAGGCCCTTACCAATTGCTAAAACCTTTACTTTGGACTTCACAGCTTCTAAAACTGTGAGAAACACATTTCTCTTCATTACAAATTACCTGATCTGTGGTACTCTGTTACAGAAATACAAAATGGTCAAGCAGAAAAGGTCAGATAAGTTGATGTTAGGGAAATGAACCCTAAGATATGTATTTAAATGTTTTTTCTTTCATATGATTGTTTCTAACATATTTTTAAGATGATTTCTTTGTTGCTTTGTATGTCCCTCCCCCATGGTATAACCCCTGCTTTCACTGTATTTGATGTCGGTATAATTTGTGGAGGGGAAGGGAAAAAACAAATCGCTTAACTAGGGATACAGGTGGACCCATTGCAACAATGAGATGTACAAGTCGTTATTGGTGGGGGGGGAGGGTTTTGTGGGAGGGTGGGGGGAAGGATGGGATGGGAAGGGGAAACAAAGGAGGAGGCAACAATGCTTGATAAGAAATGTACTCATTATCTTGCCCATTAATTGTAACCCCTCTGTACAGTATTTTCACAATAAAAAAAAGAAATACAAAATGGACTAAGGTATCTAGATTCCTTTTTATTTTCTAGAAATCTTTCTGTAGCCTTGTACAAATAACATTAATTCATCATTCTGCAACATGTGTATGTGCACACGCTTGTGTGTATGCGTGCGCATATGTCTTCCACTGGTCTTTAGTGAGAAAACACTAGAATAATTCAACCCTCTCATTCTCAGTCATATTCTTGGTCATCTCACCAATCCAGCCTTTCCCTCTCATTTTGCCTTTTCTCATGAAACAGCAAGGTTTCCACTTTTGAGTGTCATTTCATTAAGTTTCCGAAGCAGCTATCCTTCATCCTCAAATTAGCTCAGAGGGGAAGTGTAAATGGCTTATCAGTGCATAATACACGTTTTAAAAAAAAATCCTCTCAGTAATGTATATTTCCCTTTTGTTGTGTTTGGGGACATCAATTAATGTCAGAAGCCTTACAATTCTCAGAATACATGCCTTTGACTAGAGATGCTGGACTGACATATGCTGACACCTGGGCCATGCTTTCTTCTCATGTCTCAGTCCTCTTGCCGTTGATCCCCATGACTCTCTGCTGCTAGGCCCCCATTTCCTTCACCTTCGGAGGACAGACTATAAAAGAGTGAGCCCTTAGCAGGCTAGACATCCTACAACATGTCTTTCTCTTTTCCTATCTTTGTTTTCTGTAAGAAATCTACTCAGACCTGAACAATGGTCTAACAATACCATTATAACCCTCTACCCCACATTCCTATAGTCACAAAATGATCGGCATTTTCAAGAAAGTCCTCAACTATATAAACCTCAAAGAAATGACAACACTTCAGCATTAAAAGACAAGAGTTTAAGTGGTATTTTCTCCTTTCCTTTTCTTTCTATGAATAAGAATTACATGAAACTAAATGAAGCTCCATTTTCAAAGAAAACACACAAGATACTCATCTAGTATTAGACATCAAGATGAGGAAGACCCATCCTAGTGGGTTAGAAGGGCTGGGCAGAACTACAGAGAAATAAGGCTTTTTTTTTTTTTTTTTTTTTTGATGGTCGTGTGGCCTGAACTCAGCCTGGGCACTGTCCTTCAGCTCTTCAGCTCAAGGCTAGCGCTCTATCACTTGAGCCACAGCACCACTTCCAGCTTTTTCTGCTTATGTGGTGCTGAGGAATTGAACCCAGGGCCTCTTGCATGCAAGGCAAGCACTCTACCACTGAGCCACCTTCCCAGCCTACAGAACTAAGGCTTTCTTACTTCATACACAGAATTTGTGTTGGGTCCCAAATGGAGAAGCCGTTCACAGATAGGTTGCACAGGAATACTGTAACCTAGGCTCAAATGGGCCTCAGGTAGCATTTTTTGGCTCCACAAAAATCATTGACCCAGGCTAACTGCATGTTTGGTGGTACCCTGGCCTCATGTCTGAGAACAGGTGCATCCTCACCTGCGCTTTCCATGTGGAGTGTCAGGGGGAGCCAGTTAGTCACAAAGGCATATACCAAGCCCTGTGGGAAAGTCAAACACATTCTTTGAGCAGTGGAATTGTTTCCTAACAGCACAGCCTATCTATCCTGAGAGGAACAGAAACACAAGCCAATCTAAAATCATCTAAAGGAAAAAATGCTACTCTAAATACCTGGAGGGAATTCTATTGCATCCCTACAGAGTCGACGTGAGGGGGTTGGGGGGAAATACAGCTCGCTTAGAAGAATCCGACCTTGAGATTTTCACAAAAGACGCAAAAGGGGTCATCTGTAAGGAAATGCCTTTTACATTTTTAATATCACTTTTGTAAATGGGCCTAGGCAAAGTGAGCTAAGAGATCAGGAATTTTATTTTATTTTTCTCCTAAGAATCAGTTTAGCTGTACCACTCTTGAGCTGACCACTGTTAAACATGCTTCTGCTTTTTAGATAAACTTGAAGGAGAGGGAGAGAGAGAGAGAGAGAGAGAGAGAGAGAGAGAGAGAGAGAGAATGGGGAAGCTAGAAGGATTATGGTTTTAAGTGTTCAAAGCCTTTTCCTCTTAAGCACCAATTCTAATGAACATTTAAAGGGTATTCCAGAGCAATTCTTCCAAAACCAAACCATAATGACAACCCAAAGCAGCAAGAGATACACCCGTCTGCAGTCCAAGAAGGATTAGAGGCAAGCCCAAGAAAAAAATCTCTGTGGTGACAAACTGCACCAGCGCCTTCACCTTTAAGCCCCAGAGGAACACTCTTGACTGAGAAATGGCAATATTGTAAGGCAGTCTGAGCACCAGCAAAACATTTCCCCAGCCTTCCCCAAGTTTATAAATCCAGGAAAAGATCTCAAAGAATTTATCAGGACAGTATTTCCACAAATCAACCTTGGCACTGGTCCCCTGGGCAGATCACAGGTGGTCCAGTGCCCAGTATTATCTTGGAACAGGTTTCTGCTTTGATATTCTGCCCTGTTCATATACCTGGAGCCCATCTACATATATCAACAGGGGGAAAAAAAGCGGATTCTATTAACAATAACAACTGCGTCCTATTCAGTGATTGAAAACTGCAACTATGTTTTCCAATCTGCTCTCCGAGATGGAAGTGTCATCATGTGGAATGAAGCCAGAGGATTACAGCTCCTGCGCCTATATGCCCACGAGGTCCCCTGTTTGCAGCAAACCCAGCGATGACTTGATTTTTAAATTGGTTTCTGAACTCCTGCCTGGAAAGCAGGCATGGTGTATTTATTCAAGGAGAGCTCTGCAGAGGTGAAGCAGGTGAAGCACAGACAGACTCCACCAGAACTTGCCCCAAACTGCCTGTCATTCATTAAACATGTTTCATCTCATGGTCCATGAATCATTTCATTTTTAAGCACTCTTTTATTTCCTTGAAATTTATCTAAAACTTTATTAGATTCAACTGGCACAGTCCTGACAGACAGCCTGCGTACATTTCCCACCTTCCCAGCGGAGACACATAAAACATTTAAAATCTATATTTGATCTGACAACAGCGGCTCTGTGTTTGAATTAGAAACAGATTAGACATAATTGAAGATAAAGAAGACGCAAGCACCACTCCCATTTTGATGAAGTGGGCTTTAAATGATCAGATTCATCCAGAATATATTACCAAGAAACATTGAATTGTTATCTTTAGACAGCCTTTTCTAAGAGTTTACAATTTCTCAGTTCAGTGAAGCTTACTACCAGCTTGTTATCAGAACAAAAAACGAAAAATCATTCGGTTCAGGGCACAGACCGATTGCACCTCAAAAAAGTACACATTTCCTTCTGATAACAGACACTTCATTGGACAGCCAAAGGGCCTTTCATGCACAACCCTTGCTGTCCGTTCTCTTCCGAGGTCATTCCTGGGTAGACGGCCCACAGGACAGACTGTGTTTACCAGTAGGGCTCTCTGCCAAGCCCCTGCTTCTGTCCCTTCATTAAACACCACAATCAGGGTGCATGCGCGTGCGCGCGCACACACACACACACACACACACACACACACACACATTTTCTTAAAACCATCTTTGATTTCCCAGAGTTCTTTTATCTTTCCCATTAGTATTGTACAGTTGAATTTATAGTATTTAATTAAAGGACATTAAATAAATTAAGTTTGGATACCACAGCATGTTGGGGTTGCATTTGTTTGGTTTTGTACAAGATAAGATTTGGGAGGAAAAAAAAACCAGACCAACACAACTACTTCTTCTAAAAGGCAACTGACCTATCTAGGATATTTTCTTCTCATTAAACATATTTATACTCATTTTCAGTATAGAACATAAACACTATTATGAAACATCAAATCTCAAGTTTTGTAGAAACAAAAATGAGGAAAGGAAGGGCTGGGACTGGAGTAGATGGATCAGTAGTAAGGGCTTGCCTAATTGGACAGACTCCTAGGTTCCATCCCCAACACCTCAAAAAAAAAAAGAGAGAGCGCAAGATTAAAGGGAAGGCACTGAATTAGCTTGAAAAAAATTCGAGAAGGGTGGGATCCATTCAAATCACAAAAAGCTCAACTAAGTCAAATTTTGAACTTTCTTTTTCCAACCAAAAGTTCCTGGCATCCCACAACCGACCAAAAAAAAAAAAAAAGTTCCTGGCATGGGAAAACAATACATTTTATAAGCAACTAAAAAATTATTGTATTCTGTCTTTGTCTCTCTCCTCCTTCTCCCTCTTTCTCTCTCCCTTTCTCTCTCCCTCTCTCTCTTTCTCTCTCTCTATTTCTGTTCTTTGTTGTTGTTGTTGTTGTTGTTGTTTTTCCAGTCCTGGGGCTTGAACTCAGGGCCTGGGCACTGTCCTTGAGCTTCTTTTGATCGAGGCTAGCACACTACCACTTGAGCCACAGCACCACTTCTGCCTTTTGCTGTTTATGTGGTACTGCCAAATTGAACACAGGGCTTCATGCATGCTAGACAAGCACTCGACCACTAAGCTACATTACCAGCTATCTCTTTCTGTTCTTGTATTGTACTTTTCCTTCTCCCTCTTTTTGTGATTCTGCCCAGTGTTACAGAGAAGCTAAGACACTTTGGAAATCTGCTTTGTGAGAAGCAATAGGCCTGGCACACAGTAGGCATCCAGTAAGTACTGGTGGAGTTAAATGACTAATCTAGTGATTACCTGGCTTTACTTTAACTGTCTGCTATCCATACTTTGGTATACCCTAGCTCTTCTTCTAAAGCACATGCGTTTATTTTATGTGATACTTTGTTCCCTGTGAGCATTTCTTTTAATTCAAAGAAGAGAGAAAACTTTAAAATGTTTTGTGATTTCCAAATAATTCAAATTAAATAGTGACAATTAAAATCTGGGAAGATCTTCAAGACCTAAGAGGAAGACTGAATACAGGAGACCAGGTGACAGGTGTATGTAAGCTCAGAGGCAGGAAGTATTTTTAACCATGTAATTCCTGGAAAGCAGAAAAGAACACAGATTTAGGAACCAGATAGACCTATGTTGAATACTAATTTTCAGCTTTTAACCAGCTGTGTGAACAAGGCAAATTACTGGACCTGCTCTCCTCCGTCCCCACTCCCAACAAAGCCCCTGCAGAGCCGCTCTATTAAACGAGGTCACTTCCATTAAAATAGCTTAGTACTACAAACTTGAAAATAGAGAGGTAATTTAGAACCTTACATAGTATTCATATGATATTAAAAATTGGGGTTATGTTTCTCAAATGCCTTTAAATAGCAATATCAAAATGAGAATGAAACAAAAATAAAGCCATTTTGAAAATCAATGTTTGCCTAACACACATGATTTTATAAACATGCTTTTAAAACATAAAGAACAAACTCAGATAATTAAATTCTTTTGTTTGGGGGGGGTCCAGTTGTGGGGCCTGGACTCTGGGCTTGGGCACTGTCCCTTAGCTCTTCCGCTCAAGGCTAGCGCTCTACCACTTGAGCCACAGCACCATTTCCGGCTTTTTTCTTTTTGCTATGTGGTGCTGAGGAATCAAACCCAGGGTCTCATGCATGCAAGGCAAGCGCTCTACCACTGAGCCACCTTCCCAGCCCCAAGATATTAAATTATTATACTAAGTTTTTTCTTTTGAAGGAGTTTTGGACATTGGACCAGGTGAATTTTGTACAACATGATGAGTTTGAGAACTAGCCACTTGCCTTTCCCAGTGAATCTGTGGTTCTGGTAAGATTCTTGATAAGTCTGAGGACTTTGGGGGTACATTTAAATTAGGTTCTGAAGCACCAGGAGCTGGTAGCTCCTGCCTGTAATCTTAGCTACTTAGGAAGCTGAAATCTGAGGATTGAGGTTCAAAGCAAGCCTGGGCAGAAAAATCTGTGAAGCTCTTATCTCCTATCAACTAGCCATAAAGCCAGAAATGGAGTTGTGACTCAAGTGGTAGATCACCAGCCTTGAGTATAAAGGCCAAGTGAGAGCACAAGGCCCTGAGTTTAAGCCCCAATACTGACATTAAAAAAATTTTAAAAGATAGACAGATAGATAATAGATAGCAGGTCTGGAATTCCCTCAACTGTGATTGGTGATGGAGAATAATGCTTGCTGGAGTGTCCCTGGGAAGCCATACACTTCCATCACTCACTCTGCAACTCTGCCAAGGCTTTGCCACACCCCTCATCCACCCCTTCCCTTTCTGAAGTTATATAAAGTCCTTTCCCTGGGGGAATCAACATTCCCTTTGTTCTCCCTGAAAACACCTTCCTGTAATGCTTCTGGGAGTCTGTTCTTCAGCCTAGAAAAAAAATGTACTTGCCAAATTTGGTACTTAGTTCCTTAGACATATGAATTAGTACCTCCAGCCACCCATTCAGGCATGCCAAAAGTTTTCCACTTCACAAACCTTCCCATCACACATTCTTAACACACACACACACACACACACACACTTTTCACTCCTTTAAATATTTGCTCATGTCCTTCAAAATCCCACTCACCATTTGAAATTGCAGGCTAGATTGCCTGCTTTGACAGACACATCGAGGTGACTAACACATCACACTTTATTTATGTATGGATTTCTTCTTCTTTTTTTTTTTTTTGCCAGTCATGGTGCCTGAACTCTGGGCCTGGGCACTGTCCCTCAGCTCTTCAGCTCAAGGCGAGTGCTCTACCACTTGAGCCACAGCACCACTTCCAGCTTTTTTTGCTTATGTGGTGCTGAGGAATCGAACCCAGGGCCTCATGCATGCAAGGCAAGCACTCTTCCACTGAGCCATCTTCCCAGCCCCTGGATTTCTTCTTCTTAAACATATTGAAAAGTAAAATAATTTCAACATTTGGAGCAACTTTGGGAGAGGGAGAGACAAAGCCATAGGGAGGGAATGGGGGGGGGAGGGAATGAAGGAAGGAAAGAGGGAGAGAGGGCTATAATGGTTCCTTGTGAAGATAACTTCAGAATCACCTCCAACAACATCACTTCCAATGGGATGAGACTCCAGAAGTTTAAATGACAGTCTAAGCAGTGGTGATTATGAATCAAGCATGAATTGATGGAACTAATTAAGTGGCCATCAAGTAAGTACTGTCGGGTACCTTTAATTTTTTATTATAGTAACTTCCTATTTTGCAGGTGGCAAGTTGTTTCAGTATTCTAAAAAAAGAGAATAGGATTTATATTTAGGAAAGGACTTTTTATTTAATGTGGACTGATGGTTTTAATGAGGCTTTTAGTCAGGCAAATATAATGCAAAATCTTACCATTTGTCTGGAAAGACTGAGTACAGAAGTAACTTGGTGCTCGGGCTTCAGGTTGAGAGGCTGAGTACCCCACTGGTAGCATCTACTGTGTTCCTTGGCTAGACAGCAAGGCTGTCCCCCACCCAGAGTTAGGCCACTACAGCTTGAGAAGTGGCGGTGCCTTTTGTGTCCTGTTGCTTCTTCTTGTAAAGCTGGGACTTAAGGCTATTGGGTATTTGCAGGCCGGATCCCCTCTTCAGCTGAAGACCCTAGGCCAGCTGTGGTACCAACCCAACATGGACTGGAATAAGGTTTAGAGAAATGTGTGGTAGACCCTGGACATTCAAGTCCCCTCTAGAGGACCTGATTCCATCCCCATGGGAGACAGTGCAGAAGCAGGTGATAAGCGGGTGTGCCTTCCAGCAGGGTGGAATAGGCATTGTCTATGGCTGGAAGCAGCCTGGATTCTGGTTTGGAATGCCTAGGAATTCTTTTGATGGGCAGGGATGGAGCAACCCTACTCCATCCATCACCCACACTGGGAAACTTGGGGCTGGGGGTGTTTTGATGGTTTTATCTGAAGCTTCTTGAATGGCCCTTCTGAGATCTGCTAAAAAAACAAACAAAAATCATTGTGTTACCCATTGCCCCTGGTCCGTCAGTGAAAGTGAAAACCTGCCTGGCCTGCAGGCCTCAATGGACTTAGTGAAGGCAGTGGTCCCTCCCCAAGCCTGAACAAGGCAATCAAGGCCATCAAAGCAGCTGCTGCCAAGGGTCATTGGAAATAAAGGCAGAGCCTGGCATCAAGACAAAGCCAGGCAGAAAGATAGACTATGTTGTCAGGAACATTCCAGATATTTAGATGCCCTGATTGCTAGCCATTCAGGCATAACTGTCAGGGAAGCTTGGGGAGGAATGACTCCTGGAAAGGCCAAGGGCAGCCCATGTTGTCAGTGAGAGAGCGTAGCCAGCCATGAGCACTGGGGATATACAAAGAAAACCAAAACTTCTGTAATTAAAACTTCCCAGCTCACAGGTGACCTCCACCCTGTAGACGGATATAGGGTAGGAAATCGCATGGACAATCTCCACAAGCACTCAAAGGCTCACCCAAAGGCTCACCCACTTTTAGTCTACCGAAAGTATATCTGCAAGAGGTGCTGCTGAAGATCAACTAAAAGCGGGAGGAAAAACCTGGCCTCTTTGCCTCTATTTTGTATTTCTGAGTGTGTCTCCACAGTCACTTTGCAGTCACCTTGGGCTCCAGAGAAGACAGGACTGATGGATAAACATCTCTATGACAAAGAACTAAATCTACCCCTAAGGAACAGCAGAGGCTTGCAGGACAGATCACTGCCGAATGAAAATAAATACCTACAAGAATCAGACTTCATTCTGGAACTAGACAAATAGTCTCATGGGGACCATATATCAGTCCCCTCAAATGAAGACAGCAATAACACCTTCTGTGGAACTTAGGAGAACAGGAACTGAGATCATGACACCTGCAACTGGCACTCTTCAGTTAAGCATATCTTCATTCCTGTCCCCCAACTCTTCCTCTATTTAAATACAACATTCATATCTGTTCTCCAAAGATGACTGAAGATGAACTGAGGTGCTATCTTCCGGTCGTAGGCTACCCATCACAGAAACTTCCTGTGCTCTCATTATTTCTTTTTGGCTTATAGTGACCAGACCTAAAATTATTTCCTTTCCTAACAAACTTTCTTAGCACCTTCACTACATTTTGTGTCTTGCTTAGATAGAAGGTAACAACAGGATTAAGTTATTTCATTTTGTCACATAAAATGGCTAAGATATCAACGTGGCTGTGTGATAGCTTGGAGTCTGATTGTTACAGTGGTGTTTTATTTGTAACATGAAAGGTGCTGAAATCAAGAGATCACCTGTAAAAAGGCACACAAGGGATCTTTGTTCTTTTTCCTCTCTCCAAATTCAGATCAATCTTCTTTTCTGAGGTTTAGGAGGAGAATCAAATGACCTCTACCCAAAGAAACATCAGAGAGTTCTATGAAGATAAAGAATTAATACTAGCCTAGCTCTGTGCTAGAACATGTACCACTAGTATTTTCAGGGACACTCTAATCCTGGCCTTGTGCTTAGCCACTTGAAAACAAAGCTGTCTGTGGATCACAGAACATGGTCATGCTTTCGTAGAGAAAACAAGACTCAGCAAACACTGTTTTGTAGCAATATCTTCCATCAATATTGAAGAACTAAGTGGAACATTTAGTCTCTCTCACTTTCCATAATTTGGTGGACTTGCCACTGATTTTAATATATCTCTGGATTAATTCCCATCACACACAGCAAACACAAGGCCAAGGGTAAGTCAACAGCTGCCAGGAACAGAATTTAAAGGCAGGTTTGGCGCTATTTGGAGCTACAGGATATTGCTACCTCGTTCCCTTGTGCTTTGTCAACTCCAGACACCTGTTATATGATTCTTTGGTTCTGTTGTATTTACTACTGAATATCTAATGAGGTTCATTTAAAGTGAGTATAGGTTTCTAGTAGACTCGTTTTGAGCCATTTCAGATGAGTTCTGTATAATTAAAGGGGAGAAAACATCTTTATTTATCAAGCTTCATAAATTGGACACTAGCTTGATTCCATTTTTTGTCTATTTTTTACAACTTTTCTGAGATTTAATGGACATAATAGTAAGTTGGACTTATTTAAAATATGCAATTTAGTAAGTTTTAAAGCCAGGTACAGTGGTTCATACCTGTAATCCTACCGACTTGGGAAGCAGAGATCAGAGAATTACAGTTCAAGACCAGCTCGGGCATAAAAGTTCAAGAGTTCAGCTTAAGCAATGGCTGTGTGTGGTGGGATATGCCTATTATTTCAGCGATGGTTGAAACACAGGGCTGATACAGTAGTGCATACCTGCCACCCTTAGTGTCAAACAGAAGAAAAAGTAGATGGGACACAGCCCAAGCCAGCTCAGACAAAAAGCAAAGATTACCCATGCATAGAGGGGTTGGAGGTATGGCCTAAGTGGTAGGTCACTTGTCTAGCAAGCTTGAGGCCCTGAGTTTGATCCCCAATGCTGTCCCCGAAAGTAATAATACTTTTAAAAGTCAACATACGTATAAACCTATGAAACCACTATCCACAATCAAGATAGTGGGTAAATCCTTTGCCCCAAAAGCTTCCTCATATCCTCTTTATTATTTTTTTTACTCATTTTTTAGCCAAGGAGAATGAATGAATCCACAAGCTCTTCACTATACCCCCAGCCTCAGAAAGTCAAATTGCTGAGAAATCTATTTCTGAGCCTTATTTGACTTTTATTTGGGAAAGTTGAATAAATATGTGCAATTTGTTGACAATACATTCATAAATGAAGATACAAGAAATCTGTCTTCAAATTGCATCTTCAAAGAAACCATTTCCATAAGTAAACTCTATTTGTCCCAGGAAGTATTAGACAACTTGAAAGATGGAAATTGAAAAGTAAGCAATCATACTTTGAAAGGTCCTTGGTTTTCATCTCTTACAGGTCTGCAAATTTCTCAGAAGCTGAACTTGAGAAAAACAACAGGAATATTGGAGTTTTCCACCTGCTGTCAGCCTGGGTAGGGGGGAGGGGAAGCTACAACCTGTCTTGACTTTTTGGAATCCACATTTTATAACAGGTTTGACATTAAATGTTAATTAGAAATTGTTTGGTGAAAAATCTTAATGTTCCAGATAAAATAATGTTAATTCCACTATTCATACCATGGTGCAAAGATTTTTTTTTCCTCCATTGGTCAACTGGATTCCTAAGTCTCTAAAAATGCTCCTTACTAACTATGAGGACTCCAAGAAGAAACAATGAACATCTCAGAAACTCAGTTTCTCCATCAACACAGTGGGATTCATGGAAAGACAGTTTCTGTGAGAAGGAACCAACATGTGCTCCATTAATGTTAATCACCATTATAATCCACACATTGCTTTTCCTGACCATGCTATAGTCTAGAATTGAGAGATAATGCTTCCAGTGTCGGTGTGTCTGACATTCTTGAGCAAATATCACCATCATAAATCTCTAGGAGAAATAGCTATCATTTTATGGTACCTGGACATTTATCTAAGTAATCAATGGCTCTTCCAGCTCATTTTGGTTTAGGAAGAGAAGAAAGCATTATTCACCAACTGGAAAGGGAAGTCCCCAGTGCTGGATGAGCCAGTGTGGTCCCATGGGAGGTTTCTGTACACTCCTTGCTAGACTGACAAGCAGATTCCAGCTAAGTCTGAAGTAATCCTGTGGGTTCTACGATAGACAGACCTAAAAAAAAAAAAAAAAGAACAGGATAACCTTAGAAATGCTCTCTCACTATCTGGTCTGTTGCTACAATCCTAGAAAAGGTGTCCACCAGAGTTCTAAGAGTTTATCCTAAGGAAATCATTGAAAAGCAGAAAACAACTTATAACAGCATACACAGGAAGGCAACTGCAATGCAACTACCCTCAGGGTTTCTGATTCAGGTGATCACAGGCCTGACCTTGAGAAATGCTGACAGTAATCTCTCTCTCTTTGATCCCATCCATTACTCCTACATAATAATAATAATACATATATATATTCACATTCCTATCATTCTGTTGAATCAGGACATAGTTAGATGGGAGCCCGGACACCTGATTACCATGTAAACTACATTCCTTGCATGCATTGGCTAAGGAACTTTATGCTAACAGTATATGTCATAATTATATTATAGACTGCAATAACATGTCCCAGTGAGTTATACATAATTATATTAAAGCAGTGTTTAGGGCAATTATATCATTTGTTGGATTGTTGTAATTTCATTAAGTGTAGGAGCCTATAATGGATTAAATTCAGAAATGCTGAAGCGTTACAGCAGCAATCCTTGGAAAGTATTAAAGACATATAAGGTTTGTATTGTTCTGTTGAGTCCCAATTAAGAACTGAATACAATAGGGAATTTGATGCATTTGTCTTGTACAACTCTCTTTAGTTGTCTTCCCCACCCCCCGGCCCCAAACCCCTACTTACCACTTCCTTTTCTAACAGGCTACAGTCAATGGCTCCACTGGCTCCAGTCTGCCTGCGTGCATTGAAAAAGATAGTATCTCATTTTCTCAGGGACTTCCTGTATTGTAGATTTTTGTTTTGTTTTGGTGGTACAAGGGTTTGAACTTAGGTTCTCATTGGTACTAGGCAGATGCTCTACAACTTGAGCCACACCACCGGCTTCTTCCTCGCACTAGTTATTTTCAAGATAGGATCTTGCTTTATGCCCAGGTCAGCCTGAACTGCAGACCTTCAACATGTGCTTGTCTTTGCTGCTGACAGGCTCACTCCACTGTGCCCAGCCATTGTTTCTCCCACAGTTTGAGAACACTTCAATCACATCTAGCCATCCCTTAAAGTAGAGTCTTCTATGCCCTGATCCCAGATCACCAATCTCCACCTCCAAGTAGTAAGGATTATAGGCTTTCGTCACTGTGCCCAGCTGTGAATTGTTTTTACCATACAGCATAATAGCCCTCAAGAAAGCTGGCCTGAGAACCATCAGCACCTGGGAGCTCCCCACACCTGTAGACCCACTAAGTTAGGACCTGCCTTTGGAGAAGAGCTCTAGGTGCTGCTGCTGCCCGTGCAAGCTTGAGAAGCCCCACTCAAAAGCCTATAGAAACCAACCTGGCTTACTTTCCTGATAATGAAACCAAGTCTCAGAAATCAGCTCCGTGGCCTAAGACTCTACAGCTGGTGATTAGCCAAGTCATGCAAGAGCAAGAATAAAGCTTCGCTCTGCTTCTCACTATTGTGATTAACTAAAAAATCCATTTAACAGCAAATTCTGCTTCACACACTGGGATCTCTTTCAAACCACTCAACAGTGCCACAAATGAGGTTATTCATGTCCCCATTTTCCACAGCAGAAACCAAGACAGAGACAGAGATTTACTCCTAGTGAGAGTTTATAGTTTCAATCCCAGGGCTTTCCAATGCTGTTTGTGTTCTCAGTGTTTTATGTTTCTAACCCATGTTTAAAAAACAGTGGTAATGTCCCACTGAATACTTATTTCCCTTCTTGGGGCTCTGTTCTCAGCCACCCTATCCCAGGGGCACTTTTGCTGTGCCCACCAGCCTTTTATGTATCTCATTGAACTTCCAAACCTTCAATGGTCCCACTGGGCCTTCCATTTAAATGCAGGGGTTCATCTTAGGGTCAATGGGAGCCCCATGAATACATCACTCTCCCAGTGTCCACAGAAAGTTTGGGGGGCCCTGCAGAAGTTGGCATCTACACTCTTAAGTTCTACCTTCTTAGTTCATTTAGGATACTGTCACATTTACTAGGCGATATAAAAGCAATGGAGAATAATCAGGCTCCAATGGCTCATGCCTCTATCCTAGCATTTCAGGAGGCTAAGATCTGAGGATTAAGATTCAAGGCCAGCTGGGATAGGAAAGTTCAAGAGACACTTATTTGCAACTAACCACTAAAAAGCCAGAAGTGGAACTGTGGCTCAAGTGGTAGAGTACCAGCCTTGAACAAAAAAAAAAATGCTAAGGGATCCTAAGTTTAAGCACAAGTGCCTACATACAAAAATAAAATAAGTAAATAAAAATTTAAAAAGAAAAGTTATTGGTCACATTTCTGGATGCTGAGAAGTCAAGGTGCCAGCAGACTCGGTGTCTGCCAGGACCACTTTCTGCTCTGTAATGGGCTGTCTTACTGTTTCCTCACGAGGACTCTAGTCTGATCACCTAGTCTCCTCCCAAAGATCCCCTCTCCTAATGCCATCACTGTGGATTCAACACACAACCTCATGTGGGGGCATAAACACGCCAACCACCACGCTCCCCCCCACACTCTCTCACTCTGGCAATGGCATCTCCTACCATATTACTACGCAGAAATTTCTAGAAACAGTCAAGGAATGGGCATTCTAATTTTTTATTTTATTCCTAACCTATTGTATCCTTTTATTTTCCATGTTCAGCTCTGATACAATCCCTTTTATTTCCCAAGCCATACTATATCCAGCTTTATTAAAGATACGTTTCATGAACAATCAGGATATTTCAGGCAGGACATGGGCAGATCAGTTTTAAAACTATATAACAACTTTCTTTTTTTTTGGGTCCGGTCATGGGGCCTGAACTCTGGGCCTGGGCCTGGGCGCTGTCCCTCAGCTCTTCAGCTCAAGGCTAGCGCTCTACCATTTGAGCCACAGCGCCACTTCCGGCTTTTTTCTTTTTGCTTATGTGGTGCTGAGGAAGCGAACTCAGGGCTTCATGCATGCAAGGCAAGCGTTCTACCACTGAGCCACCTTCCCAGCCCCTATATAACAACTTTCAAACTCCCTTCTTGGATTACAACTAACCCCAGAGTACCACATCTCCATTTAAAGCTTAGAGCAAGGGTTGACATTTCATGGGAAGTACATTATTGAACAATTCTTCACAGGCTGACCCTGGCTTTCAGGAAGTGAAACAACAACGTTGGGATTATGAATCTGAAAATCCACAATCCAGAGAAGGAACTGCTGCTCTTTTGAGGAATTCCAGCTCAAGGATGTTCCTGCAAGGTCCTGATCACCTCACAATAGGAAAAAACAAATGGGGGTGTGGTGGGGCAGAGATCAGATCCTAACAAACTTCTGCTTTTAAGGGAGTTAAGTCTATGCTGAAGATGAAAAGGGAAGAGGACTTAAAACTTAATTTGAGCTTTCCCACATCACAGGCATTTGTGCCAAGGTAACTGTGTATCAACACCAGTGCATCTCAGGAAGCCCTTCAGAACCAGCAAAGAAAGGTATCTCCTTTTTCCCCAGTGATCCATGCAAGATACTCTATTTCTGACACATGCTCCTTTCCACCAAACAATGAAGTATTCTGTGTACTAATGTTACAAAATGGCTTTTTTTTAAAAAAAAAAAGAGTTGAAATTTTCTGTACTTTTATAGAACTTGATAAACAGCATTTCAAACTGTCCAGTCAGCAGAAGCACAGTTATCAAACATGCACACACTTGCATTACTTGTCACCTCCAGCTCTCTGTGCCAAGTCTGTTTTGGCCTCTCCATTTTCTGCAGGATTACTCCCATCCTGGCCAAAATCTAGCTCATAAAATTTCTGATGGTCAAGAGCCCATGGTTTTCCTCTTCACTCTTCCTCTTGGCCCCAAGCCTTCATTATAGTCCCCTTCCTCACTGAGACAACTTGTTCACATCTTTGCTGTGTGTGGAGCAATAATTGAGAACTACCAACTTTAGGTTCCACAGGCCAACAGCTTCTGCTCCTGAGAATCTAAGAAAATCAAGCCTACCAAGGAAAATTAAAACAAACAAACAAAAACCTGAGCTCTTCCATTTTCCAGACTCAAGAATTTGAATTTGTAGCTGGGCACTGGTGGCTCATGCCTATATTCCTAGCTACTCAGGAGGCTAAGATCTGAGGATCATGGATCAAAGACAGCCTAGGGAGGAAAGTCTGTGAGACTCTTGTCTCCAATTAATCACAGAGAAAACTGGAAGTGGTGCTGTGGCTCAAGTGGTAAGGTGCTAGCCTTGAGCAAAAGGAGCTTAGGGACAGCACCCAGACCCAGAATTCAAGCCACAGGACCAGCCAGAAAAGGAACTGAATTTGAATTCCTGAATAACCTATAGTGTTCTGGCTAGTTGACCTACTTTGTCTACTATTAATGTCACCTTCCTCTAGGCATTTTCCTTCTAAATTAGTATTTTATTCAGTGTGATATATAGAGAAGAGTTATTGGAGATAAATGAAGTAGTGAAATACAAGGGGATTAACAATGAGAAGAGAATGTGCTGCAATTACTTATTTTGTGGATTCTTTATAGATGCTCCAGTTTCCCCCACTACAAATTGTAGTAAGCTTCCTTTCCACACCCAAACTAATTTACTTTTCCCTCTGGACTTTCCATGGTCAGCGCACAGTTCAGCTGCAGATCTTAAACCATATTTTTAAATTATATGCTAACTGATCTTAAGCATAAGGAGAGATGGTTGTGTGTAGGGAATCATCTAATTTATACCAAAGTCTACATAGTACCAAAGCTGGTGAAATAAGAAACAATCCCACAGATCATTTAGAATTGTAAAGAGCCAAGACAGTTGACTTTGCTGAGCTGAATATTTCCTATCTATAATTTATCTGTGTGGGAAGAATTGAGAGTCTAGTGAAGATTTTCAGGGTGGGGGCGACACCACATGGCAAAAAGCTCAGCATTTTTAGTCTTGGCATTTCACGAGTAGAAGCCTCAGCTCCTCAGAAAGCAGGCCTCCTTCAAAGACCTCTGCCAATTCCGGTAGAATCTCCATTTCAGCCTACATGCAGATGTTTTTACTGTTCAGCTATACCAGCCCAGGTCAACCATATTAATAATACTGAGGCCTTTCCTTGAATTGGCTTAGGCTCCCAGGAGGTGTGGCTTCTTCCTCCCTACAGAGTTCCTGTGACTTCAGGCTCATCCCATGGACCCTGCGTTCCTTCTGCCAGATGAGATAATAGTGAGTTTGGTTTTCTTCACTTAAGTTTAAGTTGACCCCTTCCAAAAGAAAAGCTCATGATGGGTCTGCAGCAGGAAAGAAAAAAGAAGCACTACTATTACCAGAAAGGGTGTTAGCCAAACTAGTCAACCAAATTGTTTTCAGTTAATGCCATAATGCAATTATAATTTTTAAAAATGGATGCAGAAAATGGAGAGGCAAATGGCAAGCAAATACAGTCATAATATTCAATGTACATATATGAAAATAGAATTAGGTAACTCAAGGGGATGGTTGGGTTTGGGGCAGCTGGTGGAGGGATCCCACTGATCAAGGCACATTGCCAGTGCTCAGCAATTGACATGTCGGGTTGAAATCCTTCTGTGCAACTACTTAAAGACAATAATAAATAAATTTTAAATTGAATTTTTAAAATGAAAAATTTCCAGATCACTATGAATTTATCTCACTAGGTTTGTTAATAAAGCCAGTTGCCAATTCTATCACAGAAATGAGAATAATACTAAGGCAAACACAATAATGGGAGGCTTGTTTTTTGTGGGGTTTTTTGCATTTTCTTCACTCACATTTCCCCATATTAATCTATAAAGAACCAAAAATAAGATCCTGAGCATTTCACTTGACAAGTTATCTCTATTTAACTCTATTTTGACTACTTCCTTTGTGCCTTTTATTTTTAGTTTTTTAAATATTTTATTTTATTGTAAAGATGATGTACAGAGGGATTACAGTTACATAAGTAAGGTAATGGGTACATTTCTTGTCAAACAGTGTTTCCCCCTCATTTTCTCCCACTTTTCCTCTTCCCTATGTCCCCCCCAATTGTAAAGTTCATTTCCAACATAGTGTCTTGTGAGTATCACTGTGCTTGGTTCACCCTTTGTCCTTTGTCTCACCATTTTGTTATTCCCCTTCCCTTCCTCAAGTCAGATTACACATATATATAAGACACAGGGTAACATAATAAAAACAGTAACAACAGGGGATAAGCCAAAGGAAAAAAATGGAAGAAAAAAGAAAGAACTTCACATAGTTCATTAAAAAACAAAACTCTTGCTTCCATATCTTGGAGTTCATTTAGATTAGCATCTTTTTATGTAGTCATATGTACATAGCTATTGAGCTATTGTGGTGGTCTGCTAGGACTATTCTAGACATATACTATTACAAACATACTATTACAAATACTATTACATATACTATTACAAACCATGGAACCTGTTTCTTTGGGTCTGGCTTACTTCACTTAATATGATTTTTCCATGTCTTTCCATTTCCTTACAAATCGGGCAATGTTATTCTTTCTTTTTTTTTTTTTTGGTCCGGTCGTGGGGCCTGAACTCTGGGCCTGGGCGCTGTCCCTCAGCTCTTCAGCTCAAGGCTAGCACTCTACCACTTGAGCCACAGCGCCACTTCCGGCTTTTTTTCTCTTTGCTTACGTGGTGTTGAGGAATCAAACCCAGGGCCTCAGGCATGCAAGGCAAGCACTCTACCACTGAGCCACCTTCCCAGCCCCAATGTTATTCTTTCTGATGGAAGCATAGAATTCCAGTGTATGTGTGTTTGTGTGTGTGTGTGTGTGTGTGTGTGTGTGTGTGTGCTCATTTTCTTGATCCATTCATCTATGGAGGGACAATATCTTAGCTATGGTAAATAATGCAGCACTGAACATAGTTGTGCTAGTAGCTTTGGTTTGTCCTTGTTTGTGATCATTTGGGTAAATGCCCAGGAGTGGGATTGCTGATCATAGGGAAGCTCTATGTTTAAATTGCAGAGCTTCTGCATGGCAAAGGACATAGCTAGCAAAATAAATAGAAAGCCCACAGATTGGGAGAAGATCTTCACTAGCTATACAACAGACAAGGACCTCATAAAAAAATATATCTAGAGCTCAAAAGATTAAATCTCCCAATAACAAATCCTCAAAGAACCAACCACCACATTAATAATTGGGCTAAAGAATTAAAAA
Organism: Dipodomys ordii; assembly: GCF_000151885.1. NCBI lineage: Eukaryota > Metazoa > Chordata > Mammalia > Rodentia > Heteromyidae > Dipodomys > Dipodomys ordii. The sequence goes on from NW_012267221.1 coordinate 23,627,108, forward strand.
GAGACTTCTCTGGAGAGGAAATAAGAATAGCCAATAGATACATGAAGAAATGTTCAACATTTCTGGCCATAAAAGAAATGCAAATCATAGCCAGGAGCTGGTGGCTTACGCCTGTAATCCTAACTACTCAGGAGGCTGAGATCTGAGGATCACGGTTCAAAGCCAGCCTGGGCAGGAAAGTCTTATCTCTTATCTCTTATCTCCATTAAACCACTAGAAAACTGGAAATGGGGCTGTGGCTCAAGCGGTAGCATGCTCGCCTTGAGCTGAAGAGAGCAGGGACAGCTCCCAGGCCCAGAGTTCAAGCCCCAAGGCCAACAAAAAAGAAAAAAATTAAAAAGAAATGCAAATCAAAACAACATTGAAATTCCACCTCACCCTAGTTAGAATGGCCATTATCAAGAAAATAAATAATATAACAGATGCTGGTAACAGATGTGGCCAAAAGGGAACACTACAACACTGTTGGTGGGAGTTTAAAATGGCTCAACCACTCTGGAAAGCAGTATGAAGATTCCTCAAAAGACTAAACATATTTCTTACTTCTAAAAAGTATTTTACTATGTTTAAGTAGTTATACAAAGGAGTTGCCATTTGACAAAGTATTTTATGGATACAATGCATTTTGACCAAATGTCAGGCATCCAACATTCTCGCCCATCCTTCCCAACCCACCCCTTCCCTCACTTTTCTTAATTTTGTAAGATATACATGGAATCTTGACTGTATTCTCTCCCCTAGTTCTTACTTTTGATCTGTTTTTAAGACAATATTTCAACAAGCACTCCTGATTGGTTGCATTAAGAAACATTGGATAATCTAATTAAGTCTCCCAAATAACCCCATCTCACTGTGGATGAGCAAAATTTGGAACCTCTCTTGGCTGCATCCAAGTTTCTAGACCTTTCTATTACATCACTGTCAATCTTTAAAAACCCACTGGAAATGCATAGACCACAGGAGAACGACCATGAGTCCCTTTGACTCGTGATTTCAAGCCCAGCTAGAGACCAATGATTCTCTACTGTCTCAGTAATGGGCCCTTTTTGTGGAGTGCATCTCACCTACATCCATGTAGATCTTTTCTGGAAGCTTCAATTGAGTAGTTCAAATTGTAAAGATATTAAGGGCCTTGTCCTAGTTCTGCTGACTGTGCACAGTACCCCCCTTTCCTCCCCCTCTCCTCCCAGCCAGTACTCAATGGGCTAATATTTCTCCTCCCTTGCTCTGCACTACCATTTCTCTCACTTACTCTACCAGCAGTACTAACTCTGTTATACTAACATGTAATGTGAGAAAATGGCCGCAGTTCATTAGGAATGAGCCTGTGAAACTTGGGGGGAAGCTACATGTTTCTATTATATTAATGAACACGCAAATGCAATCAAATCAAATGGATAAGCATTGTGTCAAATTTTTACAAGTAGAGAATTGCATTTCACATGCATGAAAGCAACTCCCTTGTAACTTACAGAATACAAGACTAAAAATAAGCACACTGGAGAACTATTAAAATACTTATTATTTGAGTTAAATTAGAATTCTAGGAGGATGGTTTCATCAAATGATTTGTGTTATTTTAATTTCCTTTCACAATCAGATTCAAATTGCTCTACCTACTGGTTACATGGCTAAGTAGTTGAGCTTTAAACATCAAACTCCATTTCTTATAACATTTATCACTGATTTTGAAAAGATGTAATAACAAATTGAAGTTAGCCCTTAAATATCTCCTGATTTTCTCAGGTTACCAACTTCTTTATATAACATTTCATAGATGTTGATCTTAAAGGGAAAAAAAATCTTTCCAAAGTAAAAGCTTAAAAAGATGATGCTAGACTCAGCTACAATTTGATATCTGTTCTTTAAGTGTGAGAACTATGTGGAGTCCTGCCACTCACAGTCAGCATGTGATTCTAAAGCTCCAGTACCAAGAAATCACCCATGGAGAAGGAACTGCTTCATGAATTCAATTTTATCGTCCATCCAATAAGTAGCTGTATTTCTTCAAGTACCTTTGATCCTGGTGAGCTTTAATGGTGACTGATCGCTCCCTGCTTGGGCTTTCCTGGTGCATTTTGCTAGCACATCCATCTGAGCTATGCTCTTTCTTAATGGGAAAATGAAATTGAAAAAAAAAAAGTGCAGACTGGGTGTAGGTGGCCCATGCCTATGACGTTTTAGTTACTCAGAAGGCTGAGATTTGAGGACAGATGTCTAATACCATCCCCAAAAGACAAATCCTTATCTAATTAACCAGAAAAAAAAGCCAGAACTGGAGGCATGGCTCAAGTGGTAGAGTGCTAGCCATGAACAGAAAAAGCTAAATGAGAACATAAGACCCTGAGTTCAAGCCCCAGTACCATTGAAAGAAAAAAAACTAAAAAGTAATGAGACCAATGATGTCACTTAAAACCAGGAAAATTAGAGGTAGGCTACCTGTCAGACTTGCAGCCTTCTGAAGTCTAGTCCATATCCCATTAAGTGCAAGAGTTACATTGCACAAGAACTTTCAAAATACTGTATGTTAACCAGATTTTTGTAAAAAAGAAAAAAAATCACACCGCAAGTACAAGAGAAGGTCTTGTTATTTAAATGAATATATTGTGAATCATTTGGCAACCTAGAGAATTATTTTGGAAAGGGAAACATTTTGCTTACTTAATTTATCATTCACATGGAAATAGAATAACATGAATTCATCAGAACCTATGTTGGCTTTCTTAAGACCAGAACCACGTGTGCCAAGTCTCTGTGTAAGGGGGAAATGGATTTTTCATCATTAGTGCTCATGAACCACCAACACACCAACAGCAATAGTTAGAAAAAGTGAAGGATTTCCTCCTGCAGCATTGTCTCTTCCCCACCCCAAGAGCTCTAAGTAGGCCAAGAACCCTGAGGCCACCATTCCCAAAGACCGCTGTGCTACCTTTCATGTGCACAACTCAGGCCTTCCCTGGCCCACAGGAGCCAGGATGCCAACACTGTCAGGAAAACAAAGCCAAATGAGAAGTCATTGCCCTCTACACCTATTTCTTTCTTGGATAGATACATGGCAAACTCACTAATGTTTGTGTGTAATCGGTGAACCTTTTGTTTCCATTCAACATTACATCATCCTTAAAAGCCAGTTGAGGAGAAAAAAAGTAATGAGACTTGAGGATGTTTGGGGAAAGTATTTCCATTAATCCTAGAGTGTTGAAATCTTTCTGATAGCTCTTTTTATTTGAAAGTTGTAAGCTATACATACAAGACACTGAAAACATGCACAAAGAAAATTAGGTTTGAATAGCACAGTGAAATGTGAGAACAAGGGGTAACCTTCATTTACTTCATTCTGACAGGAAAGAAGGTGGAATTCAAAAATGACTTCCTGAAATTTATAAACATGAGGAATATAAATTTGAATGTATACGAGTTTGATAAAGTACCTTCACACATACTCTTATCATTAAATCCTCCCCCACTGTAAATCAGTGTAGGATATGTGGCTAGCACTTGGTAGATACTCTGAGTTTATTTTCGCTTCCATGAGGTTGGATGGGAGCCATGTGAATCTAATCAATGGGATATGAAGTGTAGCAAAGTGTCCTGCATTTTCATGCCTGGTCATCATATGCCACGCCATCCTTCTTGCTCTCACATTAGTTATCAGCCAACAGAGTGCAAAGAGTCAATAGAGAATGCCAAGTAGGCCTCCCTCCTCATAGTGTGGAACCACAGTGAAATGGGCCCAGGACTCCTGAGTCATGCATGGCTCACAGAAGATTTCCTTTCCCCACCACACATGCTCCTGTACTCCCACTGACAACTTCAGGCTTTATAAAGGGCAGGAAATAAGCCCTAAGCAAACAGGAAAAGTAACATAATTGGAAGTTATAGGGAATAAAGGGGGAGTTTAAAAATGAGTACACAGATTCTAGGCACAGGATATGTTTCCACACTAGGAAAATGAAAGTGGAGTGTGTTCTCAAACCTAAAGGAAGAAAGTGACTAGAATTCTTGCTTGTTTCTTATACTTCACCAACAGTTTGAATCCACTGATGACTCTTTTATATTAACTGGGAATTTCTCCAACAGTCAAGTTGATTAAGCCCTTTACTCCAAGAGACAGAAAAACAAAGTCAGACAAGAGTGAGTTATTGTCTAAGTAGAAATTCTTTGACAAGTCTTAGATGGAGGAGGTAAGAGGCAGTTTGGAAAATGCCCCAGGGAGAACTCTCACTCGTTGAAAGCAAAGCAGTATCTGACAAGTGTCTTTTCTAAGGCATCTAGCAACTCCCCTCACAAATGAGGCCTTGATGAGATGTTGGCTCCTGACTGTGATACTTTATTGACAACATAGTTCCGACAAGTTTGGAAAGTCATCTCATTGTCATTCGGGAGGAGTCGGGTCCCAGAAAAACCGATGTATTTAGAGATGGTCTTGATGTCTTCCATCAGAAGCTGGTTCTAAGTGATACTGTTATGAACCCTAAAACATCCTGGACAACCCATGCAAAATCAAGTAATTGCAATGACAACTCCTATTCATCAAATGAAACTCAAGTTAAGTTGTGCTTGCTTGATAATGACTTGAAAATGATAACTTGGTAGAAAAGAACATTTAGAAAGATTTCCTTTTCATCTCAGCTAATTGGCCTCTTCGTTTGTAAAGAAGCTTCGGGTTTCCTTTTTTTGCTTCAGTTTTTGACTTTAGCTATTACAAGGCTCTGCCTAGACCAGACAGATAATCTTAAATCCTGGGTGGGGTTAAGACTGCACAGGCGATAAAACAAATTCTTTGTGTATGAGTTTCCCACCCTTTCCGTGCCAGGCTGTGCAAGTCCTAGAATGATTGTGAAAGTAAACATGAAAGGATTCAATCTTGTAAAAGAGAGGTGTGCTTAAAAGAAATCAACCTGGTGTTTAATAAGAATCAGCAGTAACCTCTCCATAAATATGGTACATTGAATCATACTTCTACAGTTCTCACTTGCACCCTTATGGGAAACTTCGGTGGCACATTCATGGAAGGAAAAATCCATACTTAATAAGTTTTGCTAAGCAAGTAGGAAAAGTACACGCAGCCATTGCTCAGGTTTACAGGAGCAATGAGCCACCATGGGCACACGTGGGAAGGCCCAGTGCAAGTTTAGCATGCCAGATATTAAGTGGGCCAGCCTGGCTTACCGTAATGGCCATAATGGCCGTGTTGTTTGAACGAGTAGCCAGCCTTGATTGGTTGACCCATAGATAACCTTCCTGGACTATGTAAACAAGGTGGAACCAGTCACTTCCCTGGCCCCAAATGAGGGATTAGAAGTGGTTATTCAACCCACACTTGGGTTCAAACAATATCTTTGGAAGAATCTCTTTGTTTTTCCTCTCTCTCAGAGGGTTCCTAGATCTAAGTTCTGTCCTTGCAGCAGTAAGAACAGGACTTAAAGGGACTATCATCTAAACCATCTGAAGACTGCTCAAATTCTTGGCTATCAGAGAACGCAGACCCTGCATTCTTTACCATGAAGGCAAACAGTCTCAAGAAAACTCCATCATTGCTCAACCCCAACATGGCTCTCCACAAAACAATTCTAATTGCTCTTAGATTTCTGGGGCTGGTTGTTCAGCTTTGAACTTTGTCCATGTTTACAGGTGACATCTCCACAGTGCATGAAAACCTGCCAGATGACCCTTTGTTATGAGGAAAAGCTCAACTGTCACGTACATAGATTTGGCTTTAAATTGCATGAGATGAGCTTAGTTCTGCTACCCTCTGACTGTTATAACTTGGGGCAAGTTTGTATCTTGTGTGTCTTACTTCCTTATCTGCAAAAAAAAAATGAGGCTTTATGGTTATGAGAATTGGAAGTAAATAGCTTCTAGTTAGCTTATCTGAGTGCCTACAAAGTGGAAAAATGTTCAGGAAGTATTAGCTATCCTTATTATTATTGTGTCAATTAATGTTACCAGGCCTCAGTTACCAAAGTGAATGGGACTGGTGGGGAGGAGGGGTCTCAACCTCAAGATGCTCTTCCACAGCCTAATTCTACTAGTGATTAACTTCAAGCTATAATAATAAAACACAGGTGTTTTGTGGACAATAAACATAAAGTTTTGTTATGATTTCTCTTTGTTTATCCATTGAAATAGAAAATCACTCCGTATAAGCCAAATTTAATTTTTGCTTGTATTTGCTAGGCAGGTACTCTTATCACTTGAGCCATGTGCCACCCCCACCCCACATCACCCCCAGCCCAGAATTTCATTTCTTTAAAAGGACATTCAGGGCTAGGGGCATGGCTTAAGTGGTAGAGCATCTGCTTAGCAGTACAAAGCTCTGAGCTCAAACCTCAATACTGAAAGGGGGGGTGGGAAGCACATTAAAATCAAAATCTAGTCATAGGATCAGGACTGGAGCTTAGCAGTAGAGCACTTGGGTTTTTTTTCCCCAAGAACCACAAAAAAGGGGGCAGTGGGGAGGAATATGTGAATAGTAGGAGGAAGGGTAAACAAATGCAGTTATTATATTCAATGCACATTTTGTAAAAATTGAACCATGTAACTTGAGGGTAGGGATGGGAGAGAGAATAATGGAGAAGAATGATAGAAGTGGTGACATTGCTCAAGAAGCATTATTTACATAGCCTGACCTATGGAATTGGAACCTCTTTGCACAACTACTTAATAATATTTTATAAGCCTGATTACAGTAATAACCCATGTGTTCATTCCTGGCTTCTCGCTTAGTTGAGAAAAAAATCAAAGCTAAAAACCAAAATACATAGAAAGGGTGCTTTTCTGAGGTCATGACCATTCTAAACCATGAATAGCATGTGTTCCACCAAACTGGTATCTACAACAAGCAACAGGCAATTAGGCAGAGCTCACTAGTCCTACTGGCAAACTGGCTAACTGGGTCTTGATCCACCAACATTGTTTGATTGGAACCTGAATAGAGATTCCCTAAATGTTCAAGCTGGTTCAGCTTCTCTACAGCTTTCCATTCTCACCACATCTGTCAGAGAAAATAGTCCAAATTCACCTTGTGGAGAATATCTCTTTCAGGATGCAAATGTGTCAAAACTTCGGTTATGTCAGGATCCTTCAAGATTTGTAGGCACTGCACTTCCTGGGGAACAGCTGAGAACTACCCACATCCACAGCTTGACTGATTTTAACCCTTCCCACTGAGAAGATGTCTCATTATAAATCGGGAGAGATTTCCACCCACCGTCTCACACTCTGTGAGAAATATTTACCATCCTCGTCAGCCTTGCTAGCCGTTGAGCTGCTCTGTGAAAAGTGTGAAGGAGGCTAGCCAGGGGAGCTGAACTGCAGCTGCTAACCTCCATGGTGGAAAAGATTTAATACCATGAAACAGATAGGCTATCACCGTAGATATCCATGTCTTCGCAGCTTTCCCCTCTGTGCAGAAATGGTTGTCAGGGAGACTGAAACAAGAGGTTGTCATGCAGTGGCCATTTTGTCACTTGTTCACTCAAATACTGGGAGGACTTTGCTGTGGGTGATTGCTTTCTACTTCCCATTTACCCAGCCAGGCTAACCCAGAAGCAATTGAACCTACAAAAGACAGGATCCTTCCCGTTAATGACAGATTCATAAAATGGGCCAGATGAGCTTCCAATCAACGCTCAAAGACAATGCAGACATGAATCTCTGGGAAGGGGATTGTTGGCCCCAAACACTGAGGATTGCTCTATAGTTTTACTCTCCTCCTGTGAATTCCTATAGTACTCATTATCCGCCACACACAATTTAGCACTTGATTATACACTGTCTTATATTGTTCTCTAATTGTGTCACCACCTAGAGAAGAGGTAGAGTTTCTTGAAGACACCGTTTATTTCCTATGATTTCCATAATTGTCCCTTACATCTCTTGTCTAGTAATTTTTCTTCCTTCATGGTATAGACTTCAAATCTCCCCAGATGAGGGAAAATAAAATTAGCATCCTCCAAACTAAAGAACTAATACAAGAAAAAAACAGGACCTGGTCAGAAAATACACAGCCAATAATGTGACATCTCTAAAGAAAATCTCTGTACAGGTAAGAAATGTGCATTTAAAATACCTTAGCCTAAAATGAGTAGAATTCCCAGGGTCTCTTGGCTCTTCTGGATTTCCCACACCTTTTCAACATATAGAGGAAACTTCAAAAGTCCTGAAAGGCAAGTGGAGCTGTGGCTTAAGTGATAAAATGCCAGACTTGAGTGAAAAGGCCGAACAAGGCACAAGGTCCTGAGTTCAAGCCTCAGTCCTCTCTCCAAAAAAAAAAAAAAAACTCAGCAGCAATATACTAAGACATATCTACCATTATATATACCTTTCTCTAGATTAAAGTTAACATCATAAAGGCAGAGCCATTACTATGGAATCAGCTGCTTGAGAGTCATCTGCAGACTCAGCTATGACCTGTTTCTAGAAGGAATATATTGTATCTCCCCGCATCCTGGCAGGCAAACAACCATTTTCAGGTAGATTTTACAAATCCAATATTTTGTTAATCTGGACACTTTGTACTAGGTACACCCAACCTCATTGTGAATTCCTTTAAAATAAGCAGTATAGAATCATCTTCAGAAAAGCTTCTGGCCTTTCTGGACTATTCCACACAGACCTAACAAGAGCTCAATGTGCCCTAAGCAAAAAGACCACGTGTGCCAGGGCCAGGAGCCTCCTTTGTGTCTCACGAGAACATTTCAGGTTCTCACTGACAAGTTTTTGTGAAGATCAATGTACTCTTTAAAAAGAGAAAAAAAATGGTTTCTTTATAATACTTATATGTGACAACTAGAAAAGGCAAAATTCAATGCCACATGAACATCTTGACCCTCCTTGAAGTTCTCCACGCTCACAAAGGATTTGTGGACAGACAGGCAAGCAACTCAGGAATGATGCCCACGTCCCTGCCTTCAGGCAAAACCACACGTTTAAACAGAGCAGAAGAGTGAGGCTTTGTGCTATTTTTAAGCTCTTCAGAGAGAGAATTCCACCACCTCCTCCCTGTTCATGGTTTATCAACTGGCTGCATTACAGAATTATTCTACCTCCTGGATGATTTGTGCTTCAGCAAGATGGGGCCTGTGCTGCCTTCTGCCCCATTTCCCCTCTGCTTTTAGGCATGACTACGGGAGAGTGCAAAATGAAAATGCAAAGCCCTTTGTTAAGGGGAAGAGGAGGAGGAGCATGAAGGGGGGAGGGAGTTCTCAAGATGATGACCCAGGGCCAGTAAGTAGAGAGCAACCTTGAGAAACTGGCCTGGCGAAGACTATGATGGTTTAGACACTTGGAAGCCCACTTTGGCCCATGTATATAGCCCTTTTTGTGTTTCTTCAAGCATGATACTGTCGACTTTTTGTTATTTGTTCACTGTCCTCCTCATTAGAATGTGGAGACCGCTGGACACCAGTGGTTCACACCTGTGATCCTAGCTACTCAGGAAGCTGAGACCAGGAGGATGACAATTTGAAGCCAGCCTAAATATAAAAGTCTGAGAGACTCTCTCCAACTAACCAGCAAAATGCTGACTAGAGATGTCGTTCAAGTAGTAGAGTGTCACAAAATAAGTCAAGCAAGAGGCCCTGAATTCAAGCTGGAGTACTGGAACAAACAAACAAACAGAAGAATATGAGCACTGTAGGTCTCATCTTTTATTTAACAATGCACTGCCAGCATTTGTTGAGCACAAAGCAAGCATGCAATTTGCAGAAGGAAGAGGACCAAAATGGCACTGGGTGGGAAGCAAGCCGGAGGGAAAGGGACAGGAAGGACCATCACCTATAGTCCATCCTTAGCCCCTTTTTTTAATATTTTTTATTGTGAAAATACTGTACAGAGGGGTTACAATTACATGGGCCAGATAATGAGTACATTTCTTATCAAGCATTGTAGCCTCCTCCTTTGTTTGCCCTTCCCATCCCTTCCCCTTCCCCACCCAATCCTCCCCGCTTCCCCCCACCACCACCAAAGTTGTAAAGTTTGTTTTGGACATAACGATTTGTACATCTCATTGTTGCAATGGGTCCACCTGTATCCCTATTTAAACGATTTGTTTTTCTCTTCCCCTCCACAAATTATACCAACATCAAATACAGTGAAAGCAGGGGTTAAACCGTGGGGGAGGGACATACAAAGCAACAAAGAAATCATCTTATAAATATGTTAGAAACAATTGCATGAAAGAAAAAAAAACATTTGAATACATATCTTAGGGTTCATTTCCCTAACATCACCTTATCTGACCTTTTCTGCTTGACTCAGACATATACTAGATATTGCAAATAAGGGAAACCATGGGACCTATGTTGCTTTGGGCCTGGCTTACTTCACTTAATATAATTTTTTCCAAGCCTTAGCCCCTTTCTAGCAATCAGCTGTGCTTTGTTTTCTTAGTTTCCCATTGTACCTATTTGGCTCCAGCTGTGTCATGACAGATAGGAGTCAAAGAAAACCAGAAAAAAAAAAATGAAACTAATACTACTAAGGACTTGCCACAGAGTCTCCTTTGTGCCTGTTCTGTAGTACCAATGAGTCTCCTTTGCTTCATCTAGAATCATCTAGTTAGCAAGAGGAGCTAACTGAGACTCAGAATATATTGTATCTCCCCTCATCATGGCAGGCAACCAACCATTTTCGAGTGTTTGGAACAGTCCGTCCCCACCATCTTCACTTTTCCTTGGGCTGAAGCTCAACTCTGGGGACACTAGCCATGGCTTTTCCCTCAGAACTTTAGCTCTCACATATTCTCTTAGGTCCTGACTACTTCATGACTCTTCAGGGGAAAGATCCCACTAGCAACTTTTCTCAATGTTCTTCCATCCAAATTCCCAAGGCTACTCATAGGTAGCCTCTCAGGCCTGTGAATCATTGCTTTAGATCAGCAATCACTCTTGCTCTAGTCAATTTCTTTTGGGGGAAGAGGAAATTAGGTCACCTGACATACAACTTCCCATTAAATAAGTTTGGGCATCTGAAGGATCATTTTACACCATAAAATCCTTGTAATCACCCTCATGGGTTGAGTACTATTAACTTTGTACTGAAGAATGATGCATGCTCATCTTCCCAGATGATACATATTAGAAATCAAGTGCAGCTAGAACTACAAAACTCCTGCTGGGAAGCTGCCTCCAAAATAGAGACAAACTGAAGGGGCCCAAATGCTTTTCAGCCCTCTAAAGCCAGAACTTCTGCTTCCTACACAAATTTCACACATGGACCCATCGGTAGGTAGGTACTCTATTCACTAGGACTGCCGTGGTGAAGATCAGGTGCTTAAACACTAGGAGTTTATTGCTTCCAAATTCAAGGTTCTTTCTGAAGGAAGCATTTATTGCAGGCATTTTCCCTTGGCTTATGAGTATCCATCTTCATATTCTCATGGCATTCTCCCTGTAAAAATCTCCCTGTTGTATAAAAACACAAGTTATGGTGGACTCAGGACCATCCTATGCACCTACTTAGCTCTGAAAAGACCTGACCTCCAAATAAAGTCCTATCTGAGGTATGGGGAGTTGGGGAGAGCTGGAGCTAGGATTCCAACAGAGAAGTTCAGCCCATACTAGAAAATGAACTGCAATACTCATCATGTTGCTGGTCATCCCGTGGTTCATCTTGTTCTTGGATTTAGGGCCAGAGAAGCAAGAGACCCGAGAGGTAGGTACATCTGGCCACACCTCCTGGGCTAGAGGTTACTGACATCTTTGCACTTACTTTCCTCCACTAAGGCCTCCTTCCAGCCTAGTCATCTAGCATTCACCATCTACCTAATCTCCTGCCTTCAGCCTTCATAGACTAGCCTCCCTGGATCCAAGCTCCAGTTCCTAGTGCAGCCCCTCTATGCAATCGGGAGGATCCACATGCTTGCTAGAGGCCAAGTAGTACGCCTGTTGTAAAACACATGCCCCACTCTATAGGCTAAGCAGACTTAAAGTGAAACAGGTTCAGTGATGAGTTGAGGGTGTGGTGATGAGGTTGGAACATATCACCTGGGGGCACCATGATCTTCAGTTTTCCAGTTTCCACAAGTGTGAGAAATAAATGTGTTCTTTATAAACTGCCTCACCATGATAGTTCGCTATAGAAGCATAAACAAGGAAAGCTAATGCCACCCTAAATGGTTGATATAAGGTGGTAGGCTTCCAGCTTGGTTCTACTTTAGCTCTGTTTGTATGGCTTTCAGTACTTTTTAACTGCTCTGAACTGCAATTTCTTCATCTATAAAATAGGCAAAATTATAGTCCTCATGTAGAACTATGGTAACACACATAAAAATTAGATGATATGCTTGAAAGATTAGACTTTTATGAGGCAGCTTGTAAACATTCCAGAGATGGTAGCTACAAAAAAAAAGTAGTTGCTGTTACTATTGTCATTTTTGCCTATAACAAAGTTATATCCTACCATTTTCTAATTTAAATTGTTCTAGTCATATGGAGAATATCAAATTTGAATAATAAATCTAATAGAAAATTATCAATCTATTAAGCAAAGATAATAACTGATATCTGCCTTCTACTAGGCATATTTTAAGGTATTGGTTAGTAAAGCACATTTCCCTTTATGGCTAAGTAATGTTCATATGTATACACACATACATATATCCACCTTTATTTTTTCTTTTTCTGGTCAGTGATAGAGCTTGAACTCGGGGCCTGGGATCTTGTCCCTGAGCTCTTTTGCTCAAGGTTAGAACTCTACTTCTTTGAGCCTCCACTTCACTTCCAATTTTTTAGTGGTTAACTGGAGATAAGAGTCTCACAGACTTTCCTGCCTGGGCTGACTTTGAACCTCGATACTCAGATCTCAGCTTCTCAGGATTACAGGCATAAGCCACCAGTGTCTGGCTATACTCACCCTTTCTTATCTCCTGTAATGTATTCAGCTGTTTGTGGATATTTGGGTTGCTTTCACAACACTTTTTCATTTATAAAATGCCTTCACATGTACATGTGATTCTCACAAGGGATATATATGTGTGTGTGTATCTGTGTAGTCTTTATATATATATAATATTAACCCTAGTACTATATAATTTGTGTGTATATATATACTTTATGTATAGATCTACATATAAATAAATATTTTCATATGTACTGTATACTTTATTGTAAATTTATGATAAAATTACTTATTTAATCATAAATATATTATTTATATGTTTATTAATGTATAATAAATTCTGCATAAATTCTGAAACATCTCTACAATTTTTAATTCTAGAGATGTTTCACATGCCTTTAATGTAAATGTCCAAATTCCTAAGCCTTTAGAAATATCTGCTTATTGCTATATACCCCCAAATTCTTGTTTTACCAGCAATGAAAGGAAGTTTCACTTCAAGGTAGATGAGGAACCTGAAGGAGCACATGCCTGGAGGAGTAAGGTGATCAAAACATTGAAGAGTTCAGCAGACAGGGGCTCAGGCCACAGGGGAAGATGTTCAACTTGGAGTTTTATTGACCAGAGACAGGAATAAGAAGAGTATCAGAGCTGGCACTATAATCCTAAACTACTCAGGTGGCTGAGATCTGAGGATCATGATCTGGAGCCAGCTCCAGCAGACAAATCCAAGAGACTCATCCCTGGTTAATCAGCAAAATGTTTGCAGTAGCCAGGCGCTGCTGGTTCATGCCTGTAATCCTAGCTACTCAGGAGGCTGAGGTCTGAGGTTCGAAGTTTGAAGCTAGTCCAGACAGGAAAAGCTGGGAGACTCTTATCTCCAATTAGCCATCAGAAAACCAGAAATAGAGCTGTGGCTCAACGTGGTAGAGCACTAACCTTGAGCTAAAAAGCTCAGGGACAGTTTAAGCCCCATGACTAACAACAACAACAAAATGTCTAAAGTAGAGGCCTGGCTCAAATGGTAGAGATCCAGCCTTGAACAAAAAAGTCAAGTGAGAGTGCAAGGCCCCGAGTACTAGCACATACATGCAAAAAGAAGTAGTACTTTGACTAATCATACGGTGGAAAAATGAAGATGAGAATGAGTGGAAGTGGAAATTGGCTAGAAAGAAGCAAAAGGGAACTTCTGAGGTAATGGTAATTTGATAGATGCTTGTGTTACATTTGTCAAAATATAACACATGAGCACCGAATAGTTCAGGAGACACAAGGCTCAAACCAGAGAATAAAGAAAACAAACCATTTCCAGAAATGTGGTCAGGAGCAGAGGCAGTACCTCCCAGTAAGTGACAGTCAGTCTAATTGCATTTGAATTTCAGGGTACAGGGGAAGTTAAATTCATTGGTGTTAATGTTATATCTAATGGGGGAGATTAAATTAAATTGAATTCTAGCTTATGATATGCATGTTCCAATGTTTATGGGGAAGTATATAGATGGCTACAAGTTACTTTGAAATGCATTTTCAAACCAAATGGTTTGATGGATGGAAGGACCTGCAGATGCACATGGCATACAGCTTTCAATTTGGGGGCATGCTTCCAATTTTTCCTAATGAAATGCTGGGAGAGAAAGGATCATTATCTCTTAGAGATACAGATTGAAATACTTATGGATAAAATTCTACATTGGCTGGGATTTGCTTCAAAATGATATGAAAGGCAGAAGTGTGAGAAAGAATTAAGGAAATAAGATAGGCCAAGAGTTTATAGTTGTTGAAATTGGTACATAGGGCTTCTTTCCTATTCTATTCCTGTATAGATGCCTGAAATCCCCATAACAAGGACTTTTTAGAGATGAAACATAATACTGTAATATGTTTTCTCCTAATTTCTGCTTTGCTAGGGCTTGAACTCAGGGCTTTACACCTCTCTTGGCTAGTTAACTAGAGATAAGAGTCTCATGAGTTTGTCTGCTGGAGCTGGCTTCAAACTATGATCTTCAGATCTCAGCCTCCTGAATAACTAGGATTACAGGTGTGAGCCACTTGAACCCAGCTTTGAACCCAGTGTGGCTCAGAGCCAGCCCAAGTAGGAAAGTCCATAACTCTTACCCCTCCAATGAACCACCAAAAAGCCAGAAGTGAAGCTGTGACTTTCTTTTGAAAGCACTCACTAGCCATGAGCCAAAAAGCTTAGGCACTCTACCCAAGCTCCCAAGACTGGTACAAACAAACACACAAACTTGATACATTGTATATTTTTTTCTTTCTTTCTTTTTTCCTTCCTTCCATCATCTTCTTTTTCCCTCTCTCTCTCTTTTTTTTTTTTTTTTGCTGGCCACAAGGCTTGAACTCAGGGCCTGGGCACTGACCCTGAGCCTCTTGATGCTCAAGGCTACTTGGTGCTCAAGTGCTCTACCACTTGAGCCACAGTGTCACTTCTGGTTTTTTCTGAGTAGTTTATTGTAGATAAGAGTCTCATAGACTTTTTTGCCCGGGTTGGCTTCAAACTGCAATCCTCAGATCTCAACCTCCTGAAAAACTAGGATTATAGAAGTGACCCACTGAGGCCCAGCTTCTTTTATTCTATATAGTAGCAGACTCCCATTTTAGAAATCAAAGTAGCTGAGCATGATGTAATCCTGGCATTCAGGTATCTAAGGCTGAAGAATCATGAGTTTGAGGCTAGCCTGGGCTTCTTTGTTGTTGTTATTGTTGTTGTTGTTGTTGGCTTGAACTCTGGGCCTGGGTACTGTTGTTGGCTTGAACTCTGGGGCCTGGATACTGTCCCTGAGTTATTCAGCTCAAAGTGAGTGCTCTACCACTTGAGCCACAGTGCCCCTTCTGGTTTTCTGGTGGTTAATTGGAGACAAGAGTCTCATGGACTTTCCTGCCTGGGCTGGCTTTGAACCATGATCCCCAGATCTCAGCCTTTTAAGTAGCTAGGATTATAGGCGTGAGCCACTGGAGTCAGCTAGCCTGGGCTTCTTAACAACACCTTTTAAAAAAATTTTTTTAAATCTATTTTTAAAAACAAAAGGCATGATTTAATTAAAACTTGGTGCCTGAAATGGAGAAGGGCTAGTTCCTTTCCTGAACAGATTCCCCCTGGGAGCCATCCATGAAGAACTTAATTTATTGAATTTACCTGACACTGCCCAGTGACTAGATGATATCCTCAGACCACACACATGGATTGAAGGAGCCAAAGCCTCAGACGCAGGAGTCAGGCTCTGCTCAGTAACCAGGCATTCAGTATCCAAGTCAATACCTTGCTTGTTTTATCTTGCCTTTCAAGCAAAACACCAGAACACCTCAGTCCAAAAGAAAAAGAAATAATCCTTTCAAAATTCACCAGAATGGAGTTTCTCCTATATGTTCCTTATGCATTAAGGCTCAATTCAAAGAAACACCCCTGCATTCTGATATTTAGCTAGAAAATACGACAAGGCATGACTTTCTTCCAAGATCTTCTGCCTTCCTGCTTGCCATGAGAAAGGAAAGTTCCCCCTCCTGTGCTCCTTCCTCTTAGCCTTCTCCTCCCTCCCACCCAAACTTTCCTGTGGTATTTCCAAACATTTCCTCATGAACCTGGACAAAACCTGAACAGTCAAGTATAGAAAAACTGAAATGTTGTTTCTGAACAATTCAACACCTAAAAATAAATTAGTGCCTGTGTGTTTGGTATGCATTTTGGAAGAAAGCCCAAATTATTTTTTTTTTTTGCTCCTAAACTGGTTTGTCCACACCTGTAAAAGGGAGCCACCCTTCTGTCTATGAAATAGTGGGGGTTATTGTTCTGTGAGCTGTAAACTTTGGGGTATTATTAAACAGTACTACCCCTAGGGCCAGAGAGGTACCTGAGGGATGGGTTAGTGAGAACAAAGGAAGCAGTGATCAGCCCGAGGGACCTTATTGGTCATGGGTACTGAATGGTAACAGCAACAAACTGGACACCAGTGTCCCTAAGCATAATCAGCACCCTGGTAAGAGAGCCAGAGGGCAGGAAAAAAAGATAGAAGGTCTGGAGGGAGAGTCAGAAGGACTGACTCAGGTTGGCCTCATGGGAGATGATGGAGCTGGCCATCAGTTAGTACTGCACCAAGAAAGAAGTCTGGAGCTAGCCTGACTTGAGTTTGCAATATGCCTATTCTACATTGCAATTGGATAGCCCTGAGTAGATAGCTGGACTTCTCTAGGCTTCAGTTGCTCCACCTCTAAAGTGAAGACAATCTAGTTGAAATTGATCAGGTATCTTGTACAAGCCAGTTCTAAGTGTTAGAACTTAGAGATCGAGCTAGGTGCTTCCCTACCTTTTGGAGTTATACAATAATGATCATTCATAAGATCCTCTGGACTTCCAAAACAAAGTAACATAACAGCAAAGGAGGTCTTATTCATCTACGGTTGAAACAGGTATGAATATCTAGCCTCTGATAGTGTCTTTGGCCATTTTCTGTTGTCATATAAGCATATTTAAGACTGAATAACTAATAAAGGAAATATATACATTTAAGCTCATGCTTCTGTAGGCCAGGAAAACCAAAATTGGAGAGTGTATCTCATGAGGGCCATATGTAACCTATCACTGTAATGTAGCCAAAACCTGAGGGCAGTGGATGCCAAGTGAAAGAAAAATAAAAGCATTCCTGAAAAACAAGCATTCGTCCATTCATGAGGGTTTCATGAAGCCAATACCTCGCAATCAGCCCCACCTTTCCAACACTGAGGAAGCAGGATCCCCATGCATGAATTTTAAACATACCTGAGCACTGTTAGGCACTAACCAAGCTGATAATAGAAAAGAAGAGCAGCGGACAGGGAAGGATGTCCAGATTATGGAGCCAAAGCGACCACTAAGCAACATCAAGAAGGGATGCCAGCGCCAGGCAATATGCCCTGAAGGAAGTGACAGGAAGTAGTTTTGGAGAATCCATAGGAAACACCTTCTGTAGGAAGTTTTAATAGTATTTCACAAATGACTAGTAATCCTGGAAGAAGCACTAACTTAAAAGTACCTAGAACCTAAGAAGTTTGGCTCAGCACAAGGATATTGTGAAATGTATTTATTTTTTTTTCTTCCCAGCTCCCACAGACAATTCCCAAAATCCTTGAACTCTTCAGAGAGTCTTCTGCATACAAATGAGAGGACTGGATATGTCAGGATGAGGGCTGATTGCTAGAGGAATCAATTAAAGTGATTAAGGCACTGGAATTTTTCAGCCCCATTTTCTACCTCTGGAAAGGACAGAAGAGCTGAAGGTTGACTTGATCATCAATGTTGAAAGATGGAACCATTCTGGTTTACTAATGAAGGCATCATTAAGAACCCCAAAGCACTGGGGTCAGGGAGCTTCAGATAGATAATGGTTCTTGGGGTCTTCTGGAGAAAGGCCCACCAGAGCCCCTTCTCCCAAACTCTGCTCCTAGGCCTCTGTTTATCTAGACATTCACCTAGAACCTTGAGAAATTAAAGGATTTCCTTTATTTCTGTAAGCTACTATAGCAAATTAATTGAGCCCTAAAAGTGGACCATGAACACCTTGATTTATACCCTTCAGTCAGAAGTACAAGTTATACTCTACTATTTTTGACTGGTATTGGAAAGTAATCTGTGGGACTAAATCTTCAGCCTGTGGGATCTGATGAACTCTATGGATCCAGGCAAACATTGTGTGGATTGCATGGAATTAGAGGACACCCAACTCATGTTCACTCGAGAACACGTGGTGTGTAGTGAAAACCACAAATGTATGGCCTCAGATATATTGGATTGAGTGTCTGTTTAAGAGAAACGAATAGGTGAAACTCCTTTATTTCTTCTCTTATATTTTGTATTCCATACTCCTCAGAAGTATACAATCCAGAAAAGTCTGGACAGAATAAACAGCACAAGCAAAAGCCAGAGAGATAGCCACTAGGACACCTTGAAAAAGCATTTAAAGAAAAACAAGGCTGATGATAATGACAATTTGCCTTGTGAATGTTAAAATGTGTTTGTGGCTTTAACTAAGTATTACTATTCCACAATACTGTGAAATATGAAGAAAAGAAAAGAAAAGAAAAGAAAACCTGGCACCAGTGGTTCAAGAGGTTGAGATCTGAAGATTGCAGTTCAAAGCCAGTCTGAGCAGTGAAATCTGTGAGACTTTGATCTCCAAGTAAGAGATGAGATCAAAGTTTGAGGCCAGCCCAAGTAAAAGTTAGCAAGATGCTATCTCAAAAACCAGCTGACTATGGTGGTCCATACAGAGTATGGTGATATATACATCTGTGGTCCCAGCTACTCCAGAATCAGAGAGAAGTATATGAATCAAAGCCCACCTGGGCTAAAGAAATGAGACCTTATCTGGAAAATAAACTAAAAGTAGAACTAGAATGTGGCCTGAGTGATAAAACACTGCCTAGTAAATTCAAAGCCTTGAGTTCAATCCCTATTACCTCAAGAAGGGGAGAAAGGGTCTTGCATTCTCCCTTGACTTTTTCACTCAAGGCTAGTGCTCTAGTACTTGAACCACAGTTTTACTTCCAGAATTTTTCTGGCTAAGTAGAAATAAGAATCTCTCAGATTTGTCTGCCCGAGGTGGCTTCAAACTTTGATCCTCATCCTCAGATCTCAGATTCCTGAGTAGCAAGGATTACATACATAAACTACCAGCACCTGTCTGGAGATTTTTTTTTAAATATACAGAAAAGCAGATTATATTCTAGCCATGAAATAATAATAGAATGCCTTTCTTTTTTTAAAAAAAAATGTCTCCAATAGGAGACTGTAGCAAATGTATAATCAGTAACTATTGTGATTATCATTTTTATTACCACACAGAGATGCTTTTCCCCTGAGACTACCATACAAAGCCTCTTTCACTCTTTACCCTCAGCCCTGCTTGCTTCCTCCCTGTTTCCCAGAAGCAAGCCAGCTTCCAGATGTTTCTGCCTGTTCCTTTGTTTGGACCCCTGCATGGTTGACTCCACTTTACCATCAAGCTTTCCTAATTAGCTGGCCGAAACAGGACCTCCGACTCCGACTCCTACTTCCCTGGCTCTGCTTCCTTTTTCTCCCAACTGGGGTATGCGTGATTACATCACACAGTGGCTCATAAACATTTGTGGAATGGGGAGATGGCCAGATCTTCATGATGCCAGGAGAAAGGTGACTAAAAATATTCCCCAGAACACATAAACCAGCCCTTGTTTTCCATCTCAGCCTGACTTCTGAGATTGCTCTGAGTCCCCCTCCCAGTCTGGCCCTTTCCCAAGCCTGGGCAGCAATGAGTATGAGCTCGAGGAAGGGGAAGAACAGGACTGGAGTTGCAATGAGAAGCATTACAGTGGACAACATTCCTGTGCACATCGGACATTAAAACTTCATCCAGGAGCCTCCTACCTACTACTCAGAAGGCTGAGAGCTGAGGATTGTGAGTTCAAAGCCAGCCTAGATAGGAAAGTGAGACTCTTGCCTCTAATTAACTTCCAAAAAACTAGAAATGAAGCTGTGGCTCAAAGTGGTAGAGAATTAGCCGTGCATACAAAAGCCAGTATCTAGGCCCTGAGTTCAAGACCTAGGACCAATACCAAAACAAATAAAAAAGTTTTTTTTAAAAAATCATCTTTGCTGGGAGCCAGTGGCTCATGCCTGTAATCCTAGCTACTTAGGAGGCTGAGAGCTTTGAATCAGTTTGTGGCCAGCCCAGACAGAAATGTTTGTGAGACTCTTATCTCCAATTATCCACCAAAAAGCTAGAAATGGAGCTAACGCTCAAGTGGTAGAGCATCAGCCTTGAGCAGAAAAGCTCAAGGTCAGTGCATAGGCCCTGAGTTCAAGGCCCAGGGACTGGCACTAAAAAACAAAACAAAACAAATGGCTAGACACTGGTAACTCAGAACTGTAACCCTTGCTACCCCAGAGGTTAAGAGTGAGGATTTCAGGTTGAAGCCAGATTGGACATGAAAGTCCAATGACGCTTATCTCCAATGAACCAATGAGCCAGTAAAAAGCCACAAGTGGAGCTGTGGCTCAAATGATAGAGTGCTGCATTAAGCATAAAGGTTCAGCACCCAGGGTCCAGGCCCCAGACTTTGCACACACATGAACATGCATGCACGGACACATACACAAGCAGGCTTAGCCTTGTCTGAGTATGAGCAAGACGACAGACCCATTGTGCAGGTATTTCAGTAGAGTTGGAAGGAAGAACCATGGGCTAGCTTCAGCTTCTCCAACAAGCCAGAATTCCGCCAACTCAAAACCGAAGCAACGGCTCATGAATTCTAATCTATTCTTCTAGTCTCAGATTTCTTCTTCATGCTGGGAGGGCAAATTACAGTCTTTTTATTATTTTGCCTCTTTACTGTGTATTTTATTTATCTCTGTTTGGGACTTTTTTTTTTCTAAAGCCTTACTTATTCTCTCCATTTGTATTCTTGGCAACACCACCAATCATTGTGACATACCTCTCCAAACCTTCAACAACATTTCTCTGGGTTGTGTTCTGCAATCTTGCTAGCTTCACTAACCTGGGGCCGAATGCTAAAATATCACTTACTGTGGTGAATTCAATGTTCTTTTAGCACATATAGCATTTTCCAAAATCTCAGATTTTACTTCCAGGCAAGTGGCTACTCAAACTAATTCCCCACTAAGAACAGGTCTTGGTGGAATGTGGGGTTGAATCACATTTCCAAGCTACCCAAGATAGGAGAGTTATGGTCTCCTGTCCTCGAGATGGAGCCCCCAAGACACTGCATAAATTAACATCTGACATTCCTTCTCTGATCTCACAGGATGAGGCCTATCCAGGACTTGTTCACTACTGTATCCCCACCGTGGTCATAATGTCTGGCACATAGTAGGTGTTCAATAAATAATTATTGAATGAATCATAGATTTCCCCCCCAAAAAAAAAGATAGGTACTCCATCTTTCTTTGATTTACTGGTAGTTACAGAGTTATTACTCTTGGCTCCCTTTCCTGTTGGCTATTGACTAAATGTCACATTCAGTTAGAGATTGGTAGTCAAGGCTTCCAAAGAGAGAAGGAAATCCAAGATGAATAAGAATATCCTCTTATAAGCCTAGCACAGGCGGCTCACACCTGTAATCCTAGCTACTCAAGAGGCTGAGAGCTGAATATCACAGTTTCAAGCCAGCTCAGGCAGTAAAGTTCATGAGACTCTTATCTCCAATAAACTACTCACAAAAAGCTGGAAGTTGCACTGAGGCTCAAGTGGTAGAATGCTAGCCTTAAGCAAAAGAAACTCAGGGTCAGCACCCAGGCCTCACTCAAGCCCCAAGACCAGCAGAAAGAAAGAAAGAAA
>NW_012267221.1:23656501-23664693 GCF_000151885.1 Dipodomys ordii
AAGGAAGGAAGGAAGGAAGGAAGGAAGGAAGGAAGGAAGGAAGGGAGGGAGGGAGGGAGGGAAGAAGGGAGGGAGGGAGGGAGGGAGGATGGGAAGGAGGGAGGGAGGGAGAAGTGAGCAGGAAGGCACAGATTGTTTACTCTCTGCTTTCTTCCTCACAGCCTGAGTCTTCCATTTCCAACCTCCAATCACCCTGTCTTTTGCTCTATATGAGCTGAAGCAGTGTGTTTGAAATTACAGCCTAAATGGGCCAAGTTTGGGAGTGAATCTGGAGGCTTCACCCAGTCTGTTGAGCTTGTGCAGAGGGTGCTGGGTCCCCTGCCCAGCAGAATCCTCTGGGCTCTGACCTGGGATGTGGGAGGCCCAGGCACCACTATCTAAATGAGGCTGAAACAACAGACAGGAGGCTGGGGCCTGCGTGGAGGAGAGGGAGACAAAACTCATTGGGTGGGATGGCGGAGGGGGGTGTGGGGGGAGAACAGCAGTGCAGACCTGGAAGTGAAACAAGCAAAAGACAGATCAGAGACTTTGACTCATTTTATCTCCAGCCAGCTCTGTACTTGCTGTTCAGGAAGTGGGACCCGCCATTTAGGAGGGATTTGGGGGTGCTGGAGGGCTCTCTGTGGCTACAGAAAAATCTTTTCTGTGTGCTGTTTGGGGAATAGTCTTTTGTTCTTTTCCATTTTTCTGCTGCTGCTTTACAATACCTTTTCTACAGGGACCACAAATCCCTTCACAGTGCTTCAGGCATCTTTGTAAAATGGAGACCCATTCACGCACAACCTTCTCAAGATGTGTGGACCAGAAATAAAGCACTCACCCAACTCATCCAAACTCCAGGGTGTTCCATTCACTGAGGACTGTGAAAGGGAAAAAGAACTGGGGACCAGGTGCAAAGAGTCATCTCCAACTCCGTAATTACTGAGGGGAGACACATTTCAAAACCAGAGGTGTGGAAGCGTGGATAGTATGTGATGGAGGTCCCCCAACGCAGGGGGAAACACTGCAAACTACGCCTCCATCATACATTAGTAACACAACCCAGACTTCACACTCCAGCCAGGCTTGTTCCCTGAATCTCAGAGCACAGCAGAGCAGGCTTGCAAAGTGGAAACATGGCAATTCATCCACCCCCATCAAAAGCTGTTTAGCATCCTTCTAACTGTTGACATGATCTCATTAGGCTTCTAAGACCATCCATGTAGTAAGAGAGAAATCCCCGCATTCCATCCAATTTTGTGAGAAACTCAATTCAGAAACTCAGTTCTGAATTCAACTAAAATCATCAGCATCCTTCCTTTAAAGGAACATCTCCCATCCCAAATGACTCTTTCATTTCCAAATTTAATTAAAGGAACGCCATAAGATTTGCATGTTCTGTTGCTTTCCATGTTCATTAAAAAAATAGAAATAGGGTTGGGTAGTGGTACATGCCTGTAATCCCAGCTACTCAGGAGGCAGATTGGGAGGACTAAAGTTTGAGGTCAGCCTAGGCAAAAAGTTAGTTTTATTCCTTTGTCAACAAGTAAATTTAGCATAGTGGTATACATCAATAATTTCAGATCTGCAGGGATTATAGGTAGGGATTGATTAAAGGTACCTATGCAGAGGCCTAGGTAGTAGAATGGAGTCCAAGGCTAGCCCAGGATAAATAAGAAACAAGATTCTATCTCAAAAATAACTAAAGCAGCCTTAAAGGTCTAGAACACAAATGCCTACCCATCAAGACAGAAACTCTGAATTCAATCTCTAGTATTGTTCACACATGCACACATGTGCACACGTGGACACACACACACATAGAAATAAATAGCATTATCCTGTGGCATTGATTTTAAAATTCTTATTCTTACTATTTGCCATCATCACAGGTAAGTAGATATATTTGTATCCACATAACTTCCAAGGAAAGAGCCTTAATCACTCTCCCGTTATTCCTTCAACATAGCACAACTTGAACTTGAATGAGATTTCTTTTTCTGTTTTAGCATCTGAGTATGATGAGGCCTCCAATGGCCATATTTATCTTAAATTCAGATTCTTCCTGTGCATAATGAAGCCACCTTTTGTCCTTTTTAAGCCAATAGCACAGAAATCAAAAACAGTCTTTACAGATAGTCTCTGAAATTTCCCAAGAAATACAGAGCATGATTTGACCTGACTGCTCTAGGATGTGTTTATATTGACATTGATAGTCCTATAATCAAACCTAAGACACATACATATACAGTAACCTCCAGTCTAAAGCTCATGGACAGCCAGTACTGGTGACTCATACCTGCAATCCTAGCTATTTAGGAGGCAGAGATTTGAGGAGTGTGATTCAAAGACAGTTTGGACAAGAAAGTCCATGAGACTCTTATCTCCAATTAACTACCAAAAAGGCCAGGAATAGAGCTGTGGTTCAAGATCTCTGGCCTTGAGCAAAAAAGCTCAGGCCCTGAGTACAAGGCCCAGGAGAGGCATGAAAATAAAATTAAAATAAGAAAAAATAAATAAATAGCTTATTGCACACAACTCTAATTTTTCTCAATTACCATAAGCAAAATAAGAAAATTGTTTCAGCCTATTTTCCTTCCTTTCAAACCTGAACATTATTTTCATTAACAGTTGTGACACAATTCCATGTGAAGCCAGGTGCTGGTGGCTCATGCCTATAATCCTAGCTACTTAAAGGGCTAGAATCTGAGGCTCAAAATCCAAAACCAATCTGGGCAGCAAAGTCCATGAGACTTGCACCTCCAATTAACAAGAAAAAAAGTTAGAAGTGGAGATGGGGCTCGAGTGGGTAGAGTGCCAGACTTGAGTGAAAAAGCTCAGTGACAGCACCCAGGCCCAGAGTTCAAGGCCCAGCACAGGAACTCATACACAAAAAGATTCATGATAAGTTATACTGTGACTAATTCAGAAGTGAGAGTGCAGGCCTCACTTCTAGTATAACAATATAAGCATGTCTCCTAGGCCAGCCCAGTACTGTATTTTCATCCCCAAATTGCCAGCAGTCTGGTATGCAAATGAACTGGAAATGAAGTGCTCCCTGAATAGGCATTAAACAGGCGTTGGGAGGAAAGACAGTAACCGTCCATCATGTCAATGGTCCCAGCCCAAAGGTGCTTGAGTGACTTTGACACCACAGCCTATGACAGCTTCATAGGCCTTGTTGCAGGCTGCCAGCTCAGGCTGGTGGTACAGAGCCAATGAAAATGGCCCGGTGAGTCATCAGTGGCTGTGGCCCAGGCCTTTCGCCCCAGCTGGCACAAGGAACTCTTTTCCACATTGGGCCTGCCAACTGCACCTACATGGGGAAGGATTTTATGTGGCTTGGTTATAAGTGGATAGTATACAACCGAAATAGAGAAGGCCAAGCTATTTATTGTTTGAAGCCTGAGCAAGGCTTTGGGGGTGCTCATCAAATAGACAAGCTCTGATCTGGGACAGCACGGGGGAGAGGGGAAGTTTCTTGGGAGCTTTGCCTGCGTCGCCATGAAAATAGGGAGAGTAGCTGTCTAGTAATGCCTTTTCTCTACAGGGATATAGAATAAAAGAAGTCATTGTGTGCCAGCCTAGGACTCATATTGGACTAATATTTCTATATCTTTCTCAAAGAAAGAAGTCTCATGGTGTGGCTCACATCTCTAATCCTACCTACTCAGGAGGCTAAAATAGAGGTTTAAAGCCAGCCCAGCCCAGGTAGGAAAATCTATGAGACTCTTATCTCCAACTAAGCAGCAAAAAGCCAGAAATGGAGCTGTGGTTCAAGTGGTAGAGTGCCAGCCTTGAGGGAAAAAAGCCAAGTGAGAATACAAGAGTTTAAGTTTAAGCTCTAGCACTGCACACACACACACACACACACACACACACACACACACACAAGATGTCTTCGTACAACTTTAGTAATGATTCATTTGTTCATAGAAGAACACAGAGCCAAGCCACTGTGGCTGGGATGGATTGTCATATACCTACTACCAAACCCTCAACATGACAGGCACTCAGAATTCAGTTCCACAAGCTGGTCTTCAGGTATTTCTTGACTATCAGGTGTAGCTGCACCATCTGCCCACCTGTTTCCATCCAGCTTTGCATCATTATCTGCCTGGAAGAGAGGGTGATCTGCACCTAATGGAGCTCTACTTCACCACCAGTTTGGGAGAAAGTTACCAGTAATATAGTCTCATTAATATGATTCTCTACTAATATTTCTAACTCACTAAGAATTCCACTTCTTGGATATGAGAGATTATATTTTAGGCAAATGTTTTAATATGTTTTAAATCTAAATAAAATTATATGTCTAAGTGTTGGCATCAACATATATATTTCCCATATATTCTCAGCCAGGTACCAGTGGCTCACAGCTATAAGCCTAGCTACTTGAAGGCTGAGATCTAGAGGATGTGACTCAAGACCAGCTAAGCAGAATAGTTCTCTAGATTCTATCTCAAAATAACCAGCAAAAAGCAGGGCTAGAGGTAAGGCTCAAATGATAAAGCATCAGCCATAAGCAAGCAAGTCAAGAGAGCATGTGTGAGGCTTTGGTACTGGCATTAACAAAAAGCAGTACTAGCAGAAAAAAAATACATTTCCAGGAAATATATATATATATATATATATATACATACATACATACATACATATGCACACAGTACAGTCATCTGACCTCAGATGAGTCTATTTTACAATAACCTTTTCATTTCAAAAGACTCTTGATTTTCATCAGTTAAATAATATTTCTTTCCTTAGGAAGCCAATAATGTAACTTAACCTTTACCTAAAGCCAGATGGCAGTGGCTCATGCCACTCAGAGGGCTGAGATCTGAGGATCACAATTCAAAGCCAGCTCTGGCAGGAAAGTCTATGAGACTCTTTTTTTTTTTAATACATTTCTTTTCTTTTTTTTTTTCCTTTGGGTCCGGTCGTGGGGCCTGAACTCTGGGCCTGGGTACTGTCCCTCAGTTCTTCAGCTCAAGGCTAGTGCTCTACCACTTGAGCCAGAGTGCCACTTCCGGCTTTTTTTTTCTTTTTTTTGCTTATGTGGTGCTGAGGAATTGAACCCAGGGCCTCGAGCATGCAAGGCAAGCGCTCTACCTTGCCAGCCCAATCTATGAGACTCTTATCTTCAATTAACCGCCAGAAAGCTGAAAGTAGAGCTGTGGCTCAAGTGTTAGTCTAGAGGGAAAAAAAAGGTAAGAGACAGAATCCAGGTCCTGAGTTCAAGCCCAGCACTAGCATACACACACACACACACACACACACACACACACCTCTTCATGTGTTACAAATCTTCAGTGGTTACTTGCAAAGATGCAAAACCACACACACACACACACACACACACACACACGCACACACACCACGGAGCCCCAGGACCTCAGGAGGAACCAGCAGTGCTGTGCCTTCAAGAAGTCTTTCTGTTCTCTCATCCCTTGCTCTCCCGGTGGCCTCTTTCTTGTAATGCCTTCATCCACCCACTGGAGGCAGAGCTTCTCACAGATTAGCTACAGTTTCCTAGAGTCAAAACAAGAAAGACAGACTTCTTTCCTGATTTTGAAAGTGCCAAGGGAAGATTCTGCATGGTTTAGTTTAGTACACATGCCAATTCTCAGACCAAAACCACAATTGCCAGGAAACACAGTACCAGCACTAGTCCACGAGGCCTTCTCTCAGCCTGACATAAAGAACCATGCTTGGGAATTTGAGTCCAAAGTGTAAAAGTGCAATTCAACCAAGTGCCAGTGCCTTGCGCCTGTAACCTTAGCTACTCAGGAAATGAGATCCAGAGGACTGTGGTTTAAAACCAACCCAAGCAGAAAAGCCTTCTAGATTCAATAGCCAATTAACCAGAAAAAAGAAAGCTGGCTGGAGGCATAGCTCAAGTGGTAGAACACCAACTGAGCCAAGTGTAAGATGTCAATACCACCATCACCACCACCAAAAATAAAAATAAAAAAGCAACTCTGTTTGATTTGGTTTGTTCTGTTAAGACAAAGTCTCACTTATGTAGTCCAGGCTGGTGTCAAACTCTCCATCCTAATGCCTTACCCTCCCAAATTCTGGGACTACAGGTGTGTAACTACCACACCTGTCAAAACTCCCTTTGCATAATAGATCAGTTGTTTCCCCAACCCTAGTTTCAGGAAGTAGATTGCTTAGCAGACAATAAGGTTTACCTTACTTGTAGGACAATCACAACTCTACTGTTCACCAGGTCCGATACTAAAAACAAGTTTCAGTACTTTAAATCAAAGCCTTGTTTCCCCCAAATGAAACTAATTGTATGAATCATTCATAATGATGCAACACAAAAAGGAACTGAGCTACAGTGACATCAGGCAAACACTATTTCCCCCCATTTTTAGCATTCTCTGACATTCAAGTCATTTTTCTGAATGTAAAACAAACTCCTTGTTTACGGGAGGCCACACAAACAATTTTAGAGAGCATTAATGACCCGCTGTTCTACTTCTGCAATGTCCGCAGTGCCTGGGAAGCTAAGTAAAGACCTAGAAGGACTAATTAAAGGAACCACTTTTCCTTCATCACACCAGCATATTCAAACTAGCACTATCTGGAGAGTACGGTGTTGGCCATCTGTGTCAGTCAGCTTTGCAGAAGTAGAAGGAAATACCTGAGGCAGCTCATTTATGAAGAAAAAGGGTCACTTAGCTCTCAGTGTTGGAGGTTCAAAGTTCAAGGTCACGTGGCACTATGGATTTGGCCTCTGGTTCTGGTAGTGGATGGTGTCCCTTAACCAGGAAGTAGGACTCAGGGGATGTGGAGCAGGTTTGCATCCTCAACAGTTCTCTCAAGTCTTAATCTCTTTGGCTGGCAGGGTTTCTAATGGAGCTCAGGACTTGCCATCAGGCCCCACCTCTTAAAGGCTCCACTACTTCCCCATGCCACCCTGGGGACCAAACCTAGGTCCTTGGAGTTGCTCAAACCACAGAAGCACCACAGCAAACTGACCACAGGACTGTGCCCTAGAGGGGCTGGAAGCTGGCTTCCTTATCTTCCCCACTAGTGCTCCTGCTTTCAGACAGTCTCCTCACTAGTCAGTCTAGAAAAATTCTAAAAAAAAAAAGGAGCCAGGCTGTAGTGGCTCACACCTGTAATCCTAGCTACTTAGGAGGCTGAGACCTGAGGATCACAATTCAAAGCCAGCCTGGCAGGAAAGTTCATTTAGACCCTTTATTTCCAAGTAAGCACCAAAAATGCTGGAAGTGGAACTATGGCTCAAAGTGGTAGAGTGCCAGCCTTGAGCAAGAAAGCTCAGGGACAGCGCCCATGCCCAGAGTTCAAGCCCCAGGACTAGCACCAAAACAAAAACAAAACAAAAAAACAGCCCTTGGGCCAATGGAATACTTTGGGGCAGCAAAAAGCCTTACTGTCTTACTGTTCTCACTTCCAAAACTAGGATCAAACTTCACAGATTTGCAATTTGAACCACAGGCAACAATGTATTTAAGCCACTGGAGACATAGAAGTACTCAGCAAATAGAAATCATCTTTGTTGGGTTTTGTTGGGTTTCTTTTTTGCATTTGTTACTGTTATTAAGGAGTTGTACAATTCCATAAGTCAGGTTATGAGTACATTGTTTCTTATTCAATGTCATCCATTTTCCCCTCCCTCCCCTACCCTCAAGTCCCATAGTTCATTTTTCATGTAACATCTCTGTTATGTAAAACCTCCTTGAGGAGCACAGGGGCAAGCTGGCCTGCCAGCCCCTCTCTGCAAACAAGAAGTCCAGCAGCGTGGGGATCAGAGGGCCCAGAGAGAAGCCTGGGTAGCCAGGAATAGAAAGAGCAGAAAACAAGTCAAGGCCTGGCAACAACCCAGCAGAAGAGTCCAGGGAGGAGGCCTCAGTGAATCCACTGGGCTTAAGAGACAGGAAGGACTTGAGCAGACATTAAGTGACCTTGGGAACAGATCCCAAGAAAAGGCTTCAGACAGACCTTGCTGTGAGGATTCTCTCCTAGTGATCAGAATGAGGTGGAGGCAGGAAGGTATTAAGTTCAATGCCAACCTGAACTCCATAGACAAAGCTAGTGTTAAAAGCAAAAGCAAAAACAAAAATAGAAGTGGGGCGCTGGTAGCTCACGCCTGTAATCCTAGCTACTCAGGAGGCTGAGATTTGAGGATCTCAGTTCAAAGCCAGCCCGGGCAGGAAAATCTGTGAGACTCTTATCTCCAA
>NW_012267221.1:23666758-23736404 GCF_000151885.1 Dipodomys ordii
TCTACCACTGAGCCACATTCCCAGCCCTCATGTAATTTCAATCCCTCTGTATATCACCTTTACATTAACAATAAAGTAAATTCATTTAAAAAAAATTTAATTCCATATGAAAGAGAGACTGGAACATTTCCTTCTCATTGTCCAAAAGGATCAGAAAGCCATTCTGACTGTGTAGCCTGATGCTAGCAAGCCCTCCTGTCCTGATTGTGTGCCCCTCCCCCCTCGCAGCCAAGAGTGAACACCTCCTGTCCAAACAAGTGCCAATCCCTGGCTCCCATTGGCTTCCATTCCAATACATTAGAGTAGAGATAAGTGAACAGAAGCACACACAATGCAAGATGGCATCATTAGCATCGAAGAGCGTCCAGCAGGAACTGACAGTGATAGTTTGCACTTGCAGGTGGCTGAGAAGGTGATGCTACATCAAGACCCAAAGGAAGTAAGGAGGTGAGCTACATCACTATCTGGAAGGTCAAGTGTTACCAGCAGAGTTTTAAAAAGCCAGTACAAAGGCCCTGGGGCAGCAGTATGCCCAGCTTGCTTGAGGAATCAGGAGGCCTATCTGCTGGAGAGGACTGACCTCTGACTGGAGAGTTAGTACAGATTCTGCTGGGCCGCAAAGACCACCGTGAGAAGTTTTGCTTTTCCTGTGGGGCAAATAGCAAGCAAAGAGCAAAAGAGCTCTTCTGAGCAGAAGAAGGGACGTGGTGTGGCACTGTTGGGATAGGCCTACTCTGGTGTCCATGTCTGGGAGGAGCAGAACAGGCAGAGCAGCTGGCGGCGCTCAAAGCCAGCAGAACTAGCAGGACCCCCTGGAGTGGTGGAGTAGTGGGGGGAGGGCAAGGATGCTGGATGCCAGCAGGAAGATAGATCCAAAAGGATTTGCTGGCCTTTGTCCCAGAAGGGAGGTCGGCCTCATCACCTCTGGGCAGGGGAGTGGTGGGCGGGGCAGGCCCCAGCTGCACAGGGAGGGAGAATGTTGCAAAGCCCGGCAGGAAAACCCTGTGTCATATTCTCACTCCACATGTTGTGCCAGCAGAGGACAGCAGCCCTGCCTTCCCTACCTTACAGCATCACCAAGGCTGGGCTGTCCAGACCGGGAGAAAGATCTGGCACCCCACACATTCCGGCTGCTCATCAGGCCAGCCCACGGCTCACCTTGGTGAAAACTGAGGACATCTCAGAGCTTCTGTGGCAGCGCCGTGGCTCCGAGGATCACAGGAGGAGCCACTCGGTGGCTCTTTGGTGCCACTTGGTGCAGCCAAGAAGAGCCCCTGGCTGCCTACAGCATCACCAACACAGCCAGAAGAGATCCAGCCCCACCCCACAGGCCCTGACTGGCCCTTGAATAAAGACCTCACTGGCAATATGAAGGCGCAGTGCCTATGTGCCTGTGATCATACAAACAATGCTTATCGAAATGAACTCCGGGAAATGGAAACAAGAGATTGTTTTTTTTTCTTTGTTATTGTTTTCTTTTCTTTTTGTCTTGTTTGCTCATTTATCCATCTTGAGGGGGAATAACAGGAGCCACAGAAAATGGAGGGACAAAGGGTAAACAAATGCAGCAGTGGTTCTCACTAGATACTACGTTGAAAATGAATTATGCCAACTTGTGGGTGGGGATAGGAGAGAAAAACACTGGGAGAGAGCGAGGGAAAGGGTGACATTGTCCAAAAAGAAACGTTAGGTGAGGGCTGGGAAGTGGCTCAGTGGTAGAGCGCTTGCCTTGCATGCCAGAGGCCCTGGGTTCGATTCCTCACCACCACATAAGCAAAAAGAAAAAAAAAGCCAGAAGTGGCTCTGTGGCTCAAGTGGTAGAGCGCTAGCCTTGAGCTGAAGAGCTGAGGGACAGTGCGCAGGCCCAGAGTTCAGGCCCCACAACCAGACCCAAAAAAAAAAAAAAAAGAAAAAAAGAAATGTTAGGTGACTTATAGAACTGTAACCCCTGTGTATAACCCCTTTATAATAACAATTTTAAAAAATGAAAAGGTTTTTTTTAAAAATTTAAAAAGACACCACTGGCTCAATGTGAGACGCCTTAATCTACCCATTGTGCTTGCAGTGTGCCCGCCATATTGCATGCACTCAAAACTTAACCCCCAAAGGCATAATGACAGTGGGAGCTGAATGAGTCATGAGGGCTCGGCCGGCATGGATGGCTTCATCTACTTGAGGGTTTATGGACTAAGGCATTGTTCTCTAGGGCATGCTCACCCACCCCACTCCTGCCATGTTGTGATACAGCATGAGGCCCTCCTCACTCGCTGTACAACCAATGCCAGGCGCCCAGTTCCAGGACTTCCTAGCCTCCATCGCCAATAAACCTCCATGCTCAATAAACCTCTGTTCTTTGTAAATGATCAAGAGTCTGGTATAGCAACAGAAGACAAAGACCTTAACCTTGGTGAAAGTTAACATGGATAACAAGTTCTTTCACTTGAAGGTAAATTCTGGTCATTTTCTCTTTAAAAAAAATGATAAATGCATATACAATAGAATAAGTCAAGTTGCACCCGACAGATGAATGGACAAATAAGATGTGGCATATGTATACTATAGGATATTAGACAGAAAAATAAAATCATGTCATTTGTAGGAAATGAATGCAATTGGAGGACATGAAACAAGACAAGCTCAAGAGATAGAACGATGTATATTTTCACTGATATGAGGGAGTCAGATGTAAATGACATACATTTCATCATATATACATGTGTACATAATAAACATACATGGTTATTCACATAGATAAACATGAGTCTAAGTGAGGGACTACTTAGAAGGGGAAAGGGAAGGGAGGAGTGAAAAGGGAGCGAATGATTTTGTAATACAATGCACGCATACATAGAAACAGCACAAAGCACCACCATAAGAGCTCTCCATCAATGGGGGTGGGGGAGGGGTGAAGAAAGAGACCTTGTGAGGGGGGGGGACCAGTAGGAGGGGTGGGACTCACAAGGAGGATGAAGGCAGTTGAAATAGATGGTTTGTGACTATGAAATTCAAAGAAACCTGGTGAAATAGTTTAGGGAAGGAAGGGAGAGTGATAGAGGGTGGGACTAACTAGCATAGATGGTAGACGTGTGTAGAAAGATACCAATGAGATCCCCTTCTATAACTAATATAAACTTTTTTTAATGATGGCTTTGAGCCTTTTGCAATACAGACAATAGAGATTATGCTCGATCGGGATTTATACAGCTTTTTATGGAAAAATGCTATGTTCCTGGTACTTCTCAAATGGAGCAGCATTGAGGAAGGCTGGAGACCTTCCCACTGGATTCCATTGTATCGTGTAAAAGTCTTAAAATGAAGCGCTGTGCGAACCCCTCACTTTGCAGCCCTTCCCACATCCCCTGACCATCTTGCCTGCTTCTTGGACAGTGAGGCTGAGATTCAGCTTGGACCAGCTGGCTTCCACTTCAATGCCATGGGAAACTGACTGGCAAAGAGAGATTGATCTGGCAAGGAGAGCACCCCTTTCTGGGCATCAGGCTCCCAGTGACACCCCCAGCTACTCCGGGGTTCCATGGGGAGAGGACAATCTAATACCTGAGACTGCTTTTCTCCTGATTAAGCTCAAGTTACTCCAAAGATCTGAAATGTCTGCCTGATCTTTCAAAGTCTTTCTTCACCCCTAACTCCATTCTTTTAAAGCCTTCTAGAGGCAATTTCTAAACATTTTATTAGGAAGATGTGCACGAGTAACTGGCAGGAAGGACATATTAGATACATACAATCTGGTCCTTACGACAAAGTGAGCCCACTCACTCTCAGCTATAACTAGGTGTGACAGAGGAATTTGTGGGGTGGGGGAGAGTTAGGCTCATTCAGAAAAAAAGTCATGTGACAATGGCTCACACTTACAATCCTAGCTACTCAGGAGGCTGAGATTTGAGGATTGCAGTTCAAAGCCTGCCCAGGCAGGAGAGTCCATGAGACTCTTATCTCCAATTAACCACCAAAAAACCAGAAATGACTCAAATTGGTAGAACTCTTTGACTTGAGCAAAAGAGTTCAGAGATAGCACCCAGACCTTTAAGACCTTTAGTTCAAACCCTACAACTGACACACACAGACAAAAAGCAAATCTTTGTTAAATGATTATCTTTTCTAAAAACAGCCTCAATTTGACTGAATCCAGCAGGTTGCCTTAAGAACAGTATAGTGTGATAGCAAATGCTTTCATCCACTACTGGTTTTCTCTTTCCACCGATGATGAAAGTACATTGAAAAATGACAAAGCCTTCTGCCTGGAAAAATGCACCCCCAAATGAGATAGGTTTAAACTTCTACATTTACGAGGAGTTCAATTATATGCAGAATATTTATTTGAAGAGTTAGTAGAAAGTTTAATCTCTGATGTGCTCTTACATTTAAGTTCTCTTCTACTTTTTTTTTCTTGATCTCAGGGCTTGGGCACTGTCCCTAAGCTTTGGGCTATACCATTTGAGCCATAGCTCTACGTCCAGCTTTTTTGATGGTTGATTGAAGATAAAAGTCTAATGGACTTCTCTACCCTAGCTGGCTTTGAACCTTGATCCTCAGATCTCAGCCTCCTGAATAGCTAGGATTACAAGTGTGAGCCACCAGCAACCTGTCCTCTACATCCTTTTAAGGGGTAGAGTATGGGATAGAACCATGTCTGACTTCATATGGATCTGAATCCAGGTCAACCTCAAATAACTCCAACAGTATTCTCTTCACAAGAAACAGGCTCTCATTATTTTGACATTGACTAAGCATGTATACACACACACACACACACACACACACACACACTTGCATGGGGACAAGCACTCTGATACCCCACAAATCCTTCCTATGGGTTTCCAGGGGTATTCATAAGACAGGGGCGTAGGAATCCTGCCAGTCTTTTCACATACCCCAGACACACCCCTGCTAAACAGCCAGTGTGGGTGGGACCTGAGTCCGCCTCTGGGACAGCTGTGCTATACTTCGAAGTGCAGTTTCTGTTGCTTACCATCTCTCCTGCATGGTGCAACTGTCCTTTAGCTCATCTTCGTCCAGCACGGCTGGGGAAGAACTCACACAAGTTACAGCATGCACTGAAGGTGGACCTGCCAGAACGGGAGGTAATGTCATTTCTGAGGAAGCAGAAAAACCCAGCTGAGATCACCAGGTATTTCCCCCAAAGCTTTCTGCATTCTCCAGCAACAGATGGCACACCCCAGGGTGCCAGAAAACACCACGTCCAGCGCCATCCAGCACCCCTCCTTCCACACACCTGCCGGGCATCTTGGAAGCCCTCTACAGTTAGGATAGCTGCCAAGAGCCTTCTCCCCAGATGCTCTGGGTCCGGTGCCAGCTCCCCAGGAGACCATCCTGTCCCCTGTTCATCTCAGTTCACCACCCATTTCTCCAACCATCAGGCAGAGACTTGCTGCTCACCGTCTCACCCACCATTCTTAAGTAAAAACACACTTCTGCATTTTGTCTGTTTCCTACCACGGAAAGAGGTCATCCCCGTCCTCTGGGAGCTGGGTGGGAGCTGGGAGCTGGGAGCTGAAGCCTCCACGCTGGCAGGGCAGGGAAGACCCCACAGTGCTATCTGCAGTTCCTCAACACACGCTTCCAGCTCAAAGTCTTGCAAGCTCCACTTCGGATTTTCCACAGTTTCCTTTCCCTCAGTGGAAGCCTGCCCTCCTGTTTATTTTTAGATTTGGTTTTATGCCTTGGAAGAGGCCAAGACTGGGAATGTTGGTGGGGACAGAAGAAACAAAACAAAACAAAATTTTAAAAAATCCTTCCTTTTCTTTTTTAAGTAAAAGCAGATGACAAAGACAAGCCAGTCATGGAAAATAATAGGACTCACATGTCTCTGGCTCCATCAGACCCAACTGATTGTGGAGCATGCTCACCAAATCTCCTCTGCCTTTTCTTTGTGTGTTCTC
Source organism: Dipodomys ordii (assembly GCF_000151885.1). NCBI lineage: Eukaryota > Metazoa > Chordata > Mammalia > Rodentia > Heteromyidae > Dipodomys > Dipodomys ordii. Next base: position 23,672,677 of record NW_012267221.1, read on the forward strand.
TCTCTCTCTCTCTCTCTCTCTCTCTCTCTCTCTCTCTCTCTCTTTCTCTCTCTCCCCCTGTGAATTTTGTTTTGCTGGTACCAGAAATCCGGGCCATGTGCTCTCACTTAGCTTTCACAACTGGCACTCTATCACTTGAGCCACACTTCCAGCCTGACTTTTTGCTGGTTTTTGGAGATGGAGTCTCATGGACATTTCTGTCAAAGTTGGCTTGGAACCTAAATCATGAGATCTCGGCCTCCTGAGTAGCTAGGATTACAGGCCTCAAACACTGGCACCCAGCTAAGATGCTCTTTAATCATAGAACAATTCAAATTCCTGGTCTCTGCTCTGAGGTAAGTCACACTGAATGGAATCTAGCATCCTTCGCAGTCATGGCATGAAGCTCCATTTTGTACTGTGCACCACTTCCTTAGTCTCTTCTACCTAAGAAAGTGGCTTTGGAGCAGGCTTGACCAAAGGATTGATTTGAAATTATCAATTAGAGGAAGCCAGGAAATCCAAGTAAGGTCAAAATCAATATCAAAAGGCAGGCAGAAAAACAAGTGTTCCCAAAATTTTGTCCTGCTCAATAGGAAAATCAGGACTCTTGATTACAAAAGACAGAAACCCAGCGCAAACCAGCTCAATCGAAAAGTCTGATTCAAAGATTCACATAGTTCAGGTTGAGGTTGGCACACACCTGTGATCCCAGTACTCTAGAGGCTGAGGGAGGGGGACCAAGAATTTGAGATCACCCCATGAAATGAGCTTAGGGGAAAGGAACAAACAAGATTAGGAAGAATGATGGAAGAGGTGCTTCTAATCAAGAAGCACTGGACACTTCGATGGGCATATTAAATTGGAACCCCTTGTGCCATCTTTTCTTTCATTTCCTTCCTTCCTTCCTTCCTTCCTCCCTCCCTCCCTCTCTCCCTCCCTCCCTCTCTTTCTCTCTCTCTTTCTTTCTTTCTTTCTTTTAGAGGAGATCTCAGCTTCCTGAATAACCAGAATAACAGGTATGAGCCACAACACCCTGCTTTTGTTTTAACCTGTTAGTGCTCAGAAAAGAAAAGAAAAGAAATTTCAGGCCAGCTCAGGCTACATAGTGAAATCCTGTCTAAAATCAAACCAAACCAAAAGAAGAGCTCATATCCCCGTCTGGAAAGAGCAGGTGTGCTGCTGGAAAGAGCAGGGGTGCTGCTGGATAGCAGAGGGCTGGGACAGAGGCTCACATTTCCTAACAACATGCTGTGTGCACTGTCTTAGACACACACACACACACACACACACACACACACATGTTCTATGGTTTTACACCCTCCCACTGTCCATGTTGTGCAACCCTGAACTTGTTCCTCAGCCTAATCAGAAGAGAAGGATCCTCTCCCTCCCTCCAGTTGCAAATCCCCCAAGCAGTGACTCAATTGGCCTTATGGTAGCTAAGTGCCTCCTCCTACAATGAGGGGAAATCATTGAGGCCCAGCCCCCACTGCATCATTTTAATTCACCTCCTCCAATCCTTGGCTTCCCCACTGTAAAAGGAAAAAGCAAGTGGGGGAGACATCAAGAATGCTCTTTTCAAAGAACTGCTGCTGATTTTCCACAGATACCTCATGGCAAAGGGTGATATGGTGTCCTCCATATTTGAAGCACCAGTAAAAGTTCATTTTTCTTCCAAGGTGAGTCTCAAAGTGGAGGAAGATGTCAGCACGCAAGGATGGAAAGATTCCTTGAGGTACAGGAAGGTGGGTGGAAAGTGCTGTACAATGTGAGTAAGAGGCACTACAGGAGATATTCAAAGGAGGGGAAGGGAGCCTTAAATCATTCCCATACACAAATCACCCACAAGTTCTATGTTCTAGAAAGCGGGGGTGGGGGTAGTATTAGCTTCTAGGGAACCTGCAATGTCGAATTGACCAACTAATCTGTAGCTGGCGAGACAGTCTTTTCTATCAAGAGGAAGATTATCTCAGCCGAATAATATTTTAGGGCCAATATAAAAAGAATTGTAAAAGACTTAGATTTTGATGAAGTCTGACGAGCAAAAGCTGCATTTGCTTCAATTCCTTTTTTTTTTCTTTTATCACATTTTGGAGCCAAGCCAATGAACATACCCAGCTGTGTAGCCAATGGCTTGAATTTACTACCATTTCTACAAAATGCTCCCTGTGTTGTCTTCCCTCAGACATTTCACCCTTCGGTTTTATAGGAGGAAATACAGACTTCATAGTAAGATTACTACACCTGTGGTGCACAGAATCCATCCATGCTATGATTTCCCATCTGCGCAAAGCTCTAGGAGTTCAGTGGCTCTAAGACTTAGTGCTTTACATGGAATCAATTGGTCTCACACTGACACTTGTTCTTTTTGGGAGTGTAAGGAGAGATGCTGGGTGTGAACTCAGAGCCTTGTGTTCTCACTTGGCTTTTCTCTCTCTCTCTCTCTCTCTCTCTCTCTCTATCTATCTATCTATCTATCTCTATCTCTCTCTCTCGGCTAGCACTCTGTTACTTGAACCATAGCCCTACTTCTGCCTTTTCACAGGTTAATTGGAGATAAGGGTCTCTCACATTTGTCTACCAGACTGGCCCTTGATCCTCAGATCTCAGCCTTCTGAATAGCCAGGATGGCAGGTATGAGCCACCAGCTGCCCAGCTCTCACTCCTGTTCTTGATAACCAATATGAAATGTGCAAACTGGTGGCACGGAAGCCTTGTGCCTGTCCTTAGCTGTGGTTTTGCCCCCAGCATCCATTCCTCTAGTTTGTAAGTAACCATGACAACTCACCAGAACTCACCTGCACTGAGTTTCATTTCCCTGAACACAGCAATAGCCACCCTCTCCACCACCTGTGATATGCAGGGTCTTAAGAGGGGAACTCATGAGTTGTCAGGTTCAGTCCAACCCTAGAACTTCAACTCAGCCCAGATCCTCGCCCCAAGACACTCATCTTCTCTGAAGCCCCTTATTTCAATACGCAGCAGTCCTCTCTAGCCCACTGTAGCCTTGACCTTAAGCAAAGGCCACCCGGCCCTGTAATGAACTTTTACATATGTCTGTGTGTACTTAGCACCATGCCATTACACAAGAGGCTCCGTTGATACATACACGCAGGAGTGAGTAGAATGCCTTTCTATATAGGTTTGAACTGAGAGCTATGTCAGACTTGAGTCTAAAAATGGCAGATGCTGCTGTGACAATGTTGGGTACCCTTACATCCACCTAGCTCACGAATCTGGAGAACCTAAGACCAACATGTGGAAATAGAGTGAATCAGGACACCTTGAAGGATGACACAGAACTATAGTCCGGCATAGGGATAGAGATGGAGGAGCATCCCAAATCCCGGTCCAAGAAAGCAAGAACTACATTGTGTCGCTCCCTGATCAACCACCAAAGAGCAGGCTCTGTGCTCCCTGAGCCCAAGGAATTCCATAGATATCTCTCAGTACTTACACAGTCCCAACCTGCGCACCAGCAGGGAGCAGATCCACACAGCGTCCATCCACCACTCCACAACTCTGAACCCAAATATTTATTATTCCAACATATTGTTTTAAGATACTGTTTCCAATGTCCCTAAAGATAAAAACAAAGAGAAGATGCCTGTTAAAACCAGCCCAGGCTCCACTCCTGGAGCGACTGCTTCAGCAAGGTTGCTGAGACCCAGATCTATGACCTGAACAAGGCAAGTAAGAAAAGGGGGTAAGAAAGGAGTGCTAGGAAACAACAGTGGTTTGAGGCAGTGCTTCTCTGTTGTGTGGTCCCTGTGTCAGAAACATCAACATCTCCAGGGAACTAGCAACGAAATGCACCTTCTCAAGCTCCTACATCCCCTGAAATCGAATTCTGGGGCTGGGAGGCAGAAGGGGAAACTCACCAGCATGCTAAGTGATATACACGAAGACTGGAGAACCACGGTCGTCAGGAAATGATAAAGAGGCAGAGAACAAAGGCTGTTTTTAGTACAACTGAACACCACTCACCAGGGCTCTGCCCATCTAAGTCAGAAAACAATTATGGAGTATCTCCTACTCCCAGGCTGAGTTTGATGTGATAAGTTTCCAGGCCTTGCTGCATATTAAAGTCACCTGGGGAACTTGTAAAGCTCAAGCTGCTTGCCTAGTATCTCTAACCACCCACACCAGGACCTCAGAGCAGGTGGCGGCAGGTGGCAGTGACATAGCCCCTGAGACCAGACCTAACAATTTCCAAACAACCAGCAAATGAGGGACTTACGATAGCACAGAGAAGGCCTGGTAGGAAGCTTTCGCCTTTATTCGGAGCTGAGACATAGATCTTCCTGCCTCAGCCTCCTGATTGCTAGGATTACAGGCCTGAACCGCCATGCCTGGTGCTAAACCTTGTCTCTTCTTAATCTCACAAAGCCTACAAGGCCAGTTTTAAGAGAACCTCCAAGTAGATGAATCATTATTTATATACTAATTATATCCATGCTCCTCTATTAATTACCTGGTATTTTAAAGCAAAATGTCCATGGAAGGAAAGTTCATTGATTTGTTAAATGGAAAGTCCTTTGTACAACTAAAGAGAATTTAAAATAAAGAATTGTTTTAGCTTCTTCTTTCAAACACAATCTGATAAACCACCCTTACATTTATTTGCTTACTTATTTATTTAACCATGCTGGCGATCAAACCGGGGACCTTGTGTCATATTTAGTAAGGCATACAAAGAGCTTGTCTAAGTAGAAGTACCAGCTTTGCTGTTTTCTTACTTGCCTGAATGTAATACCAGTGTGGTAATGCAGTGTGTGGTTGTGGAAGTGAAGATCCAGATTCATAGCCTCTCAAAGAATTGAAAAAAGACACACATACAAATATCAAATTGTGGGCCTGAGCTAGGTGTCTCAAGAACAAATATGTGGCTAAGAATTTTAGTTTTCTAGGACTTGAAGTGTGGGAGGAACTCACAGTAACATGAATTTCCTGGGATGCAGGCCCCTTGCAGACACTGCTGGGGCGATCTTCACCGGTAATCTGAGATGGCAGCCAGGCCTCCAGCCCCAGCTGGGGAGTAGAGAGGAGGGAGTAGAGTGGGAAGGGATGGAGGCCCAGAAGGGACACACCATGGAAATATTCCACACCACTTCCCCTGCATCCTGTTGCAGAATACAGAATGCAGCTTCTAAAAATCTGGAGTCTCTTCCACATTAGTAAAGTGCAGGCTCCAATGCTGGAACTGCAGTTAGCACATTCTAATTCTAGACCATCAAGTCCAAACTGATTCTGACTTTTTGTCTTTGTACATCACAGAAGCCCTGAGAACTATCCCCATTAATGTCAGCCATGTGTTCAGACATACTGAAAGAACTTTTCTGTCTCATGGAAGCCTGCCGTGCTTTATATGGTTAAGTGTCCTCAATGTGTACCCCAGTTTTACAAACCTGGGCCTTCTTCAAATGCTGGAAGAAGTCAGCTATTTAATGAGCCCCACAGTAAATGGTGGAGGGAAGACTTCCAGCTCTAATGTGAATAGCCACACTTTACATCTGGATCAGAATTTGAAATCAGAGTTTCTGCAGACTAAAAACACACTCAAAATGCAAATCTCATAATGGGTTATTATTTGCCTTTAGAAATCTCATCTCAGCTACTGCTGTGTTCTCTTGCAGAGATCTCGCTGGGTTTTATGACTTTCCTGTAGAAGTGACCTTTGGAGCCGGGCATGGGACAGATGCCTAGTGGCTGTCTTCCTTCTGTCATTGACCATGCGTCAGGGAGGGAATTCATTGTGCAAGGACATACAATCTTATCTTCCAGATGCCAACTGTTCAGAGTATAAAAATACTGCAACAGGCCACTCACAGAATAAGATAGGCAGCGATCCAATCACAAGCTTACACTACATCAATGACTTCACACTCCAATCAGGGCTGCACAGTTTATAACAAGTCAACAAGGAAGCCTAAAATAGGCAAGCTGCTCCCCTCCTAAGCCTCATCCTCTCTCACCAAGCCTGGAGTGCTGGCTCCCTCAAGTTGACAAGGAATCTAGACAGTTCCATTGAGGTTTAGAGGGAAATTTCGTAAGAACCAGCATGGCTTTTCTCTGTGTATTTTATAAGGACTAGCACGGCCATAACAAGAGGTATGGTGTCGAAAACCCTGAGCCCATGGGAGCACATGTGCCCAACCCACCATACATGCGCAAACTGCTTCCTTTGTTTTATATTCCAACATACACACACACACACACACACACACGCCTTTGAATCTTAAGGGAAAGAAGAAAATGATAAAAATCAGGAGCCTGCAGATCCTCTGAGATATTTACCTTTAAGCTGGACCAAGCCACTACCCACGTATCATAGGCAAAAAATTTCACCCTGGCAGGGAAATGGACTAAAGTGGCTTAATGGATATTTTCCATCTCTAATTTCCATGATTAAAAGAAAGAGGTTGAGAGGGGTACATGTGGAGCCTATTGTGAGTTTGCCAATGAATCCTAATTTAGATCAAAGAGAGTCTATGTGACACTGAACCATAAACACCCTAGTGTGCGTTACTTCAAGGAACTTGTTAGTGTGTTCCCGATGGCTATTATGTGATATAGTTGCGCTCCATAGCCTGCACCCTTTAATTACTAATATAGGAGAAAATCCCATATAAGAGGTAGGAATGTAAATGAGACCCCTGCTCTTTTGAACCTTTTTATGCATTTGCCAAATTAAAATTTGCTGTGGATTTGGTTTTTCCCTGATCACTGTTGGTAGTGATCATTTGGTTCATGGGATTAAATCGGACTTTTCCAAAAAATGATTTCCGATCTGTGTGCAGATTTCAGACCTTGATGTGTGCTTTGCCCTGAGACATGGATCATCAGAACCAGATTGGGGACAACTTTGAAGTTTTCAAAGGTACGGGAGAAATCCTCTTCCATTCTCATCTTTCCCTCTGCTGCTCGCTATTCAAGTGCAAGTCAGAAGGCTTCAACTGAGAAGGGGTCCATGAAGCTGAGGCACAATATCCCACCACACTCAGGCACTACTTGTAGCATGTGTCTGTTGGCTGCTGTGCCAAGGAAACCATGCTCGAAGGACCATGGTCTGCATCAGCGGGTGTGACCACACACTACCCTGGGGATGCTTGATCTGAGTTGTCAGGTCTAATTTCAAGATAAGCACAGCCACAAATGTCCACTAGAACAACACAATTTTCATACTTCCTTATCTAGGACTCTTCTGCCTTCCACCCACAGACAGGAAAAAAAATAACAACTGACAACAGCTTTGCACTTAAATGAAGAGCTGAGTGGAGGATCAAGTCCTGCACAAAAGCAAAGATAATTATGAGACAGAATGGCTATGGAAGAAATCAACCAATCAGTGAGCTGTGCTTGCCCCACACTGCATCTTGTTCAGTAAAGCCAACTCCTTCTTTTGCCATCTGTCTCCTACTACAAAGAGATAATAATAATAAAATCATTGCTTAATGAGTAAACTAAGTAGAGGATAATTCCCCAGAAGATCATATTGGTGTTCTTCTCCATATTCTCAATGAGGCAGAGACTGCAGGGGAGCGCTTGATCGTGCACAAACAGGGATGCCCCCAAATCAAAAAGCAATGCAGCATATGTCAGCATTTAAAGCTCCATCAAAGAAACATCCAACTTTTCAGCTGTAACCCAAATATAAATTTTCCTTACCCTGTCAATTAGCAGATTACAAAACTTCTGTAGCAGGAAGCCCATTCTGCCAGCAAAGCCAGAGTGTTTGGAATGGGTCCAGGTCAGACAGATGGTGTGGAAAAGGGGGTGCAATGAAACATTCCCTATCTGCGAAGTCAACCGTTCTTTCATGCAGCAAATGTAACCTTTGAAAGGCTGCGCCTCAAGGTGAAGTACATCGCCACACAGCTGAAGACGCATACAGATGTCTAGACATACCACCGTAGACGTGACAAGCAGAAAAGCACAGGAGTGTGGCTTTGGGGAAATGTTCAAAGAAAGATGTGCAAATGTTATAAACAGCTGGGAATTTATCCTTTGACACCTAAAAAGACCGTGCCTGCACACTCTAACCCAATATGCAGAGAAAGATGAGTCCTGCCTTTTCCAAAGATGATGTGGTTGTTTCAATTAGGGTAATAGAAAGCTCTTGCTCTCTTAGGCATACTGATTATACCACATGAAGTCAAGTCTAGAGCCATGGGGGAACATAAAGGATATTTGCTATGCTATTACTAACTTCTACCTGTATGTGTCATGTATCATGGTCTATTGGCCAAACTTGTTCACTGTCCATCGCACCAACCCATTGCATGCAAAAGTTTGATGCAAGAGTTGATGATTAATAAAGCTATTGTACATAGTAATGGCAATAGTAGGTCACTGAATTTAGAAGCAAATTATAAAATGAAAACAATTTTTAAAATTTAAACTCTCTTTTAAGATCAAAGAAGCACAGGCAGGTGTGGTGATTCACACACTTCTAATACTAGCATGCAGGAGGCAGAGGCAGGAGGATTAGGATTATGAGTTCAAGGCCAGCCTGAGCTACCAGGGATCCTGGTTATATAAAGAGAACACACAGAGACCATTATCCCACTGAATTGCTTTGGCAAAAGCATGAAGACATCTTCATGCTTCATACAGAGGCTGGGTTTTCTTTGACCTGATCCTGACCAAACAAAATCAGAGAGAACTCCATGCCATGCTCTGTCTACAACACCCTGATTAAAGAGGATGCATTTGTATTCGGCGCACTGGCAATTTCAAAACCGAGGCAGGCTTGTTGACCTATGGAGCCTGGAGAAGGAATTATATGACTAGTACTACTGTTTTCACTTCAGAATGACCTGGACGATAGATTGATCAAATGATTAAGACCATTAACTGGGTCATCAGCTTAGACTTTTCAACTCAGTCCCCTGCCCTATCCCCACACCCTACAGAAAGGAAAGGAGACAAACAAAAGCCTCATAGAAGTAACAATTGCCTGTTATAATGTTGGCAACTTGGAACTGACAATTATGCTGTTAATTGATAGTTATTTCAATGAGTTGTCATGCTTGTGGGTTGTTCAGATTAGCGATGTTGTTCTGCATTGTGATTAAACCACCGGGTAACTGCATAGAAAGTCTTGTATTTCACTACCATCCCCTCTCAGCTCAGAGGAGAAAGGGAACCAGCTCTTCTCAAAGATGCCACGACTTTCAAAAGAGGCTAGGAATTGCAGACTTGTTAAAATATGATCTTTGGCAGACGTTTAGATTAATGAAATGCAATATTTAAAGAAATTTCCTTGTATCTAAATAAAATATCAAGTAAGAGAGACTGACCATCAGTAGCAAGGCTACTGAGCCTACCAAAGAAAATAGTACTCCTCAGAAGAACGAGACTCACAGACCCACAGTTGTCCCTGGAACTCTTGAACTCAGGACAGGCCAACTAAAAATACTGTTGCTTTGTTCTTAGGGACTGGAGATCAAAGCAAGGAAAAAAAAACCACACCTCAAAAAGACATTGGCTTCAGATTTAGAATATATCCTCAGTCTAAGACCACAAAGTGCTGACTTACTCTGTCTCAAAATAAAACAAAAACACCAAAAAATCTATATACTTATACTCACTATACATCATCTCAAAGCTTTTTCTCATACTGGTAATGGGTTTGAACTCATGAGCTCATGCTCTTGCTTAGCTTTTCCCCTACAAGGCTGGCACTACACCCCTTGAGCCATACCTCCACCTCTATCTTTGTGCAAGTTAATTGGCAATAAAGGTCACTCAGATTTGTCTTCAAGGGCTGGCTTTGAACCAGGATCCTCAGATCTTAGCTTCCTGAGTAGCTAGGGTTATAGGCCTATAGGTTATGAGCCTCTAGTGCCCAGCTTTTTTTTTCTTTTTAAGAGGGTCTTGCTGTGTTCCTCAGGCCAGTCTCAAACACGTGGGTTCAAGTGAGCTTCCTTCCCTAGCATCCCAAGCAGCTGAGACCACATGTCCCTATTCCATGGCTTTCAAACTTTGCAAAACTGATTGAATTTCTAAGTTTTTTTTTCTAACCATGCAGGAACTTTAAGCTAGAGTTATTTGATTAGAAATAGGAAAAGGTGATGTTGGGTGACCTGTTGGCAGCAATTCAAGATGGCCCAGCAGGCCCCTCCTCTGCCATGGGCAGGCCTGGCAGAAAGGTGCTCAAAGTGGGCACAGTGACCTGTTGGAACTAAACAATGTCCAGAGAGTATGTCATAGTGTTTTATTATGAATATGGACTGAATTATGGACTGAAAGTTTTCAAATTATTGAAGTTATTTCCCCTTAACTTGTCAAGCTAGAAAACCTAGCAATAATTCTTGTGAAAATAGAGCAATGTTCTTTTTCAGGACAACTTCTTATACATTTCTTTCTTCCTGGTGCTAGGAATGAAATCCAGGGCCTTATAAATGCTAGGTAAACCAGGGTTCTTTGAAAGAGTTCAAGGCATGAAAGATTAAAAAAAAAAAAACTTAAGGGAAATGTCATAGAACTGGGGAGACTATGGAGACATGACAATTAACTGTGAGTGGAACTCCTGGATTGGGTCCTGGAACAGGCTTTACTGGAAAAGCTGGTGTAATCTAAATGCGATCTTTGGTTTAGTAGTTTGTACCAGTTTTAATTTCTTAGTTTTCTTTGTTGTATTATTGTCATAGAACAGTTTTGGGGGAGTACAGGCTCACTGAAGAGGAGGAGACAATGTTGAAAATGAACTGAACAACTTGTGGGTAGAAATGGGAGAGAAAAAAACCTGGGAATGAGGGAAGGGGGACATTGTCCAAAAAGAAATGTACTCATTACCTGACTTATATAATTACATCACCTTTATAATAACAGTGAAAAAGAGAAAGTTTAGATAAAAATAAAAAAAGAAGAGGAGGGAAAAGAGATAACTCAAGACCCTTCTGTTGATGATATAGGAGCTGCAGGAACTAACTAGGTTCGATGCTCATTTATTTGGGATTTTTGAGCATTCCTATGCAAGGATCCCACTAAATTCACAATACCAAACAATATCATAAATGCACAAAAGATGAGTGAATTCACCAGCTATTGAGAAAAAGGAAGAGAAAAAAGTTTCAGCAAGAAAAACATGAATTACCTTCTACAAAATATTGGAATAGTATCATTGGTATTTTTTTTTTTAAATCAAACCAAACTGCCCAAGCAATTACAAGCACTTCCCTCCTTGGTGTTGTTTCAGGATTCCTAGTCAATGACCGAATGCAGGTGTGAAGACAAAAGGACACTCCTTTTCAACCTGATGCTATCTACCCTTAAGCACTTCTTCCCAATACTGTGTTGTTGCCCAACATATTTAAATATTTGCATAAGTTTCCAAACAGTACAATGGAAGCATGTTTCTTTGGAAAGATTGTTAGTCCTTTCCTGACATACAATAGGTGTTTTTTTGTTTTGTTTTGTTTTTTTTATTTTTGGGTCCGGGTCGTGGGGTCTGAACTCTGGGCCTTTTTGGGCGCTGTCCCTCAGCTGTTCAGCTCAAGGCTAGCGCTCTACCACTTGAACCACAGCGCCACTTCTGGCTTTTTTTTTCTTTTTGCTTATGTGGTGCTGAGGAATCGAACCCAGGGCATCATGCATGCAAGGCAAGCGCTCTACCACTGAGCCACCTTCCCAGCCCACAATAGGTGTTTTTTGCTATTTTTTTTCAAGTGTTGGGGGGGGTGAACCCAGGGCATTTTTGCATACTACGCCAACTCTGGACCACTGAGTTTGCATCCCAAGTGCTTGGTTTTTTTGAGACAAGATCTTACTCAAGCTGGCACTGAACTCAAGATTTCCCTGCCTCTGGCTTCTGAATGTCAGGTTGTATAAAGCTCATACCTAAAACAATTCTCCATCCAGCCTAAAGAAATAGTACTACGCAGAATATCATTCCTTACTAACTTGGCATTCTTTTCTATCCTACTCTTCCTTTCTTCAACAAAGAATCTATCTCAGGCTGTCCTTATACTCTTGATCCTCCTGTCTCTACCTCCTGAGTGCTGGTGTTGCAAATGTGTACCACCATACCTATCTCTCTATCCAATTCTTTTTCATCTTGATCTTTTGTTATTTCTCCAGGTAGCCTTCCATGAACTCCAGCTTAGGTTCAAAGGGCCCTTTTCTATTCTGCTGTAACATTCTGCACATACTCCCATGGTGCTTTGCACTAAAAGGGAACAACAAAAGCCCAGGATTTCGCAGGGAGCATGGTTTGCTCACATAGCTCAAGTCTCCTGTCATTGTCATTCAGTTGTAAAAGACCAGATGAAATAACTCTGTGAATATCATCCTTAAGCTCTACTCAAAGGAGAGGAAAATTGAGATTCAGTGCACAAGGTCTGCAAAAAATAAAGTCTATATCATCCTTAATGGCGAATGCAGTTGTGGGCCATGAATCTGGTCTAAATCACTAAAATCCATAAAAATAGTTATAACATGTTCATAAAACACCTCTTGCGAGACTTTCCTTAAGAAACTTTAGAAGGTAATAAGAACAGAAGATAATGGGGAAAGCAATTAACTCTGGCAAAGCCTTGATAAGCTCTGCTTTATTATCTTAATTAGGTAAATCCTGAATGCAGTCCCTAAGACATACACCACCCTCAGCAGCTCTCCAGTACAGATGGGCAACGGCCTCAACTCTTCCTGCCACCAGACCCATAAGCCAGGTTTTATGCTGGAGTTTCTTCCTACACGTTCCTGGGCTACTAGGTAAAATGACTCAGTAAGCAGACCTTGTCACTGACAATTAAAACTCTCAACAGCTCAAGTCCCATGCGGGAAATCTGAAATTAAAATCAGACTTATGAATCATAGTAAAAGAGAAAAAGTCAAAGCAAAACTAAACGAGAGAAAAACTATCAACAAGGCCTTTTATAAAACCCTTTCTTATCTAATTTCTTTAATAAAATAGGAGGTTTTGAAGAAATCATATCTTCAGAAAACCTTTCTTACTTTTTCTGTTCTGTGATTTGTGTGTGTGTTTTAAATTCTGATAGTCTTGCTATATTCCTCAGGCTTCCCAAACTCATGATCTATTCTGAATTATTACGGAATTTCTCATTATTTTGTGCTCTTTACTAAAAGAGAAAGATAATTCCCCGCAATGGTGCAACATTCAGTAGATAATGACATATCTAATGGGAACCAATTTTAACAATAAAATAAAGTACTGAGTATCTAGATCTTCCAAGTACCCATTTAACTCAATGAATAATTCAAAGGTAAGTAGTTAAATCTACCAACTGTTAGCTGTCAAAAATATTAAGAGGGCTGAGTACCAGTGGCTCACGCTTGTAATCCTAGCTACTCAGGAGGCTGAGATCTGAGGATAGCCATTCAAAACCAGCCCAGGCAGGAAAGACCTTGAGACACTAATCTCCAATAAACCACCAGAAAACCAGAAGTGGTCCTATGGCTCAAGTGGTAGAACACAAGCCTTGAGCTGAAGATCTGAGAGACAGTGCCCAGGCCCAGAGTTCAAGCCCCAGTACTGACAATAAATAAATAATTAAAAAAATTAAGATGGCTCCTGGCAAGTACAATGTTAGAGGGTTAATTTACAGAAACTGCTTTCTCTGTATCTCTGTCTCATTCAATACTTACTCCGTTGATAATCTTTTTATATTTAAGAACTACTTTAATAATCTTGGAGTAGGAAAAACATTAGTATATATCTGTTTTAAAAAGGTATATAGGCATTGCTGCTACAACATATTATCATAGAGAATGTCATAAAAGACAACTGGCCTAAAAACATGCAGAAGATGATGTGGAATATTGTCAGAGCCATAACAACCTGGTAGTTGGAAAATAATTCAGGCAGTAACCAGTGTAGTCTCTCCTTACTCAAACCACAGAGAAATCTTAATTAAAAGAGAGAATGGAAAACATTGTGGGTTTCACAAAACAAGGGGGGGGTGTTGGGGGACAGCACAAGGACTATTCCTGACTCTAATCTCTTCTTACAAATGTCAGCATAGAGAAGCATGGATTTGGAGGAGGAGGAGGCAGCTATATCTAGATCACTGCTTTTAGCTACCTGATAGTGAGGAAGTTAGAGGAAGCCTAGAGCAGAACACTAGTAGACCTAATCTCACCTGGTGCCCTTTGATAAAAATGCCCTTTTGCTCTCCCTGCCCTGTCCTCTCTCCCACTGTTGGGAGCTGTCCCTTAGCTTTTACCCTTAGGGCAGAGATTCTATTATTTGAGCCACAGCTCCACTTCTGGTAGATTTTTGTTGTTGGTTTGTTTTGTTTTGCTGTTGTTGTTGTTTTGTTTTTTGGTAACAAGTTGGAGATAAGAGGCTCAAGAACATACCTGCCCAGGGGCTGGCTTTGAACTACAATACTCAGATCTCAGTAATCCTAAGTAACCAGGATTACAGGAGTGAGCCCCAGCTCCCTTTTACTTTTCTAGCTGAATGAACATGCAAGAAACAGAAGGCAAGGGCTGGGAAGGTGGCTCAGTGGTAGAGCGCTTGCCTTGTATGCATGAGGCCCTGGGTTCGATTCCCCAGCACCACATAAGCAAAAAGAAAAAAGCCGGAAGTGGCGCTGTGGCTCAAGTGGTAGAGTGCTAGCCTTGATGAAGAGCTGAGGGATAGCACCCAGGCCCAGAGTTCAGGCCCCATGACCGGACCCAAAAAAAAAAAAAAGATTAAAAAAGAAACAGAAGGCAAATATACTTACTATTAACACAAAAGAAAGAACTGTGACTTCTAACAAACCACAGAGCTCCTTTTTCTTTGCTGCGACTACTGGTTTGTTTACAGCAGAAATAGCAGAAGAGATATATATTGATATATGAGATAATTATATATATCATATATATAATGAATAATAAAATGCTAGAGAAATTCCCATGCTTTTTATTATAATTAATTCCACTTCTTCATAAAGGTCAAAATTTGAGACTTTCTAGTTCACTTCTTGAAAAGAAATAGGTCAGCATAACTTGGTTATGTTTAACTGTCAGATCCCACCAGTGCCGTACTGGAGGGACTGGTTATTTTTCTCTCTTAACTTGCGGTCAGGCTATCCAAGGGGAGGTAACGAAGAAAAGATGGAAAGCATATGAGAAGCCAGAGCATGCTGGCTGTCTACATGCTATCCAAGAGCTGGAGACATGGCAGCGGCTCCATGCCTCCTGTTCCAGCTAAAGGAGTGAGAGAGTGGGCTGATGATGTAAACTTGGCAGAAAAGTTCTTTGCTTTGAGATCAGACTGGTAATTCAATCCATAGATGCTTTGCCCTGGGGTGAGAACTGAGAATAGATCTACTCTGTGCTATGCTCTATGACACACAGTAGAGCTCCCCAGTAGACTTTTTGCTGACTGGGGCTGCCTCTCCTGGTGCAGCAAAGGCACAGTAGAAGCAGTTCTATTCTGAAAGAGTTTAAGCCCCACAACTGACAAAAAAAAATTAAAAATAAGCAATAATAATAATAATAATAAATCAAACAATTCTTTTTTTTTGGGGGGGGGTCCGGTCATGGGGCCTGAACTGGGCCTCGGCACTGTCCCACAGCTCTTCAGCTCAAGGCTAGCACTCTACCACTTGAGCCACAGCACCACTTCCAGCCTTTTCTGCTTATGTGGTGCTGAGGAATTGAACCCAGGGTCCCAGGCATGCAAGGCAAGCACTCTACCACTGAGCCACCTCCCCAGCCCCTAAATCAAACAATTCTACCTCTGAGTATATACCCAAAACAATTTAAAACAGGCATTCAAGTAAGTGCTTATATACAAATGTTTATGGTAACACTATTCACAATAAAAAGAGAAAACAATCCAAATGTCTACCAACCAATGAATAAATAAGCAAAATGTAGAGGTACATTTTGTGGAATATTATCAAGCCATAAAAATGAAGGAAGCACTGTTACATTCTACAATATGCCTGATTCTAAAAAGCATCACATGAAGTGAAAGAAGCCAGGCACAAAAGTGCACACAGTTTATGATTTCATTTATATAAAACATCCCCCAAAGGGAAATCCAATGGGAAAGAAAGAAAGCTGGTTAGTAGATCTTAGGGCTAGAAGGAGAGGCTGATAGGGGGTATCTGCTTAATGGGTACAGGGGTTTCTTTTCAAGTAATAGTAATGGTTGCATATACAATAAATGCATTCAGTGCCACTAAACTGTACACTTTAAGGTATTTAATGATACTGCAGGCTGACTATTGCTAATAACAATGTACTGAATACTTGAAAACTGCTAAGAATCTCTGACCATCCTTACCACAAAAAATAAGTATGTGAGATTATGCATGCATAATAACTTGATTTAGTCCTTATACAATTTATACATATTTTAAAACATCACATAGAAATTTCATAATTCATGTTAGAGTTTCAGAAAAAGATATTCACTGTATATTAACTTTTTAAAAAACAAAATACTATATTGTAAATGACCTTAAATTTTTTTTTAAATATTTTAAGTGGCCATTTTATGTTGTGAATTTTATCTCAATAAAAAAGATAAAAATGGGGGAAGGGATGACGTTGTCCAAAAAGAAATGTACTCATTACCTACTTTTGTAACTGTAACCATTCCGTACATCCCCTTTATAATAACAATTAAAAAGTAAAAAATAAAAATTTAGAAATTAATTCAACTCAGATTATATTCATCTGTACCAATATAGTCATAATATATTTTTTGGAGGGTGGAGGTCAGTCATGTGGCTTGAACTCACGGCTTGAATACTGTCCCTGAGCTCTTTTGCTCAAGGCTAGCACTCTTCCACTTTGAGCCACGGCACCACTTCCAGTTTTCTAGTGGTTAGTTGGAGGTAAGAGTCTCCCAGACTTTCCTGACCAGGCTAGCTTTGAACTGTGATCCTTAGATCTCAGCCTTCTGAGTAGCTAGGATTACAAGTGTGAGCCACCAATGCCCAGCTTAAAAAAAATTTTTTTTTAATTTATGAAGCAGAGCCAGGTACAAGTAGCTCATGCCTATAATCCTAGCTATTCAGGAAGTTGAGATCTGAGGGTTGCCAATGAAGTCAGCCAAGGCAGAAGAATCCCAGACTCTTATCTCCAATTAACCAATAAAAGGCCAGAAGTGGAGGTATACTCAAGTGGTAGAGCACTAGCCTTGAGTGAAAAAGACAAGCGAGAGCAAGAGGCTCTGAGTTCAAGCTCCAGTACCACCTTAAAAAGAGAAAAAATATATTAAAGAGTCCATAGGCAAAAGCATGTGGAACTCAAAAAAGCTATACTCTGCAGCCCTGGCCAACAGCATGGAACACTTGGAACATGTACTCTGTGAGAATCAGAGCTGAGGCAGGAAGGAGGCAGCTGGCTGGCCCAGCAAATGAGGGCACACTGGCTCAAGAGTTTTGTTAGTCCACAAAAGCACAGCCAGGCTAAGACTTGGATGTTACGTAAGGAGCTAATCAAGTGTTTCAGGCAGACTACTATTTTTAAAGATGATACTAGGCTGCTAGGTGGAGAATAGATTTTCTTTGGGATCAAGGTAAGTTCTTCTGGTGGGACCAAATAAAAGGACATGTCTGTAATCTGGGCAAATTATGCTAGATTCTGGCTAGGATGTTGGCAGAGGAGAGGTAATGGTGTGTAGCTTTGGGACACTTGAAATATCTGCAGGTTCAGTAGGAGGAAAGGAAGGAGACATGTCAATATTAACTCCCACATTTCTGACATGGCATCCAATGGAACACGATAATGCCATTCATTGAGATAAATGCTGAAAGCCCATATTCAGGAGCAGACTTTCAGAAATCAAGTGTTTTGAGAGATTCTATAGGGTTTTGATTTGTGTGTTTGTATGTGCTGGGATTGAAGTGAGTGCCACACACATACTACCAAGCGCTCCACCATTGTGCTACACCCCCTGCCCAGGAACTGAGTATGGAACACAAAGTTCAAGATACCTGTGAAACTTCCAATAAAGGGCCAACAGGCAATTTGGTGTTCTTTGCCACCTGATCTGAGCACCCTGAAATCTGTCAGGATGTAATTGTGTCAGTAGTATGCAGTCTGGTGACAAGGAGGCAACTTTTCAAAAACATTTTCAGTGGAGTGATGAGCAGAAACCGAATGGGAAGAAACTGAGGGGTGTGGTAGACAAGAAGTGGAAAAAGTGGGGGCAGCTCTTTAAAGAAGCTGAAGTGAAGGAGTAGGTGAGACTGAGCAGGCAGACCGATTTGGCTCATCTAAGCTGCTCACGGATTAACAGAGATTAAGGCAGAAAAAATTAGGCCCCAAACAAAGGTGCTAGCAACCTGGTGTTGTGTGTGTGTGTGTATGCGTGTGTGCATGTTTGTGTGTGTGTGTCTGTCTGTCTGTCTTGGGGCCTGAACTCAGGGCCTGAGTGTTGTCCCTTTTGTTTTCTTTTGTTCTCAATGCTAGTACTCTACCACACAACTCCACTTCTGGCTTTTTGGTGGTTAATTGGAGATAAGAGACTCAGGAACTTTCCTGCTCTAGCTGTCATTGAACCTCAATCCTCAGATCTCAGCCTCCTGTATAGCTAGTATTACGGACAAGAGCCACTAGCACTTGGCTTGGGGCTGTTTTTTGTTTCTTTTTAAGCATGTATTAGTTACATACAAGAGAGGGTTTCATTGTGCCATTTCCACATATGTACATAATGTATTGCAATCAATCTTCCCCCATTCTCTCCCTTAGTTCTCTCCCCACTTACTAATATAATTCCAACAGGTTTCAGCCCACCTCCATGATCCTCCAGCACATTCCATGCAATTCGCCTCCTCCCTGCAAACAGTGCTTACTTCTTTCCTCCCAGCCTCTGCTCCCTGTCCTAAATAAGTTCTGGCACATGAAAAATGTCTCCAAAACTCTCCCTTTATCCTTTCCCAACTGAAAAAAAAATCATCCTAGCAAAGCCCAAAACACAGGAAGTTCTGGGTTTGGACAGTACTTATACCTGCCTCTTCTGCTGTGTGCATCATCACATAAATAACTTGCAGGGTAGATTACTCTTCCCTCTTTACCAACTGTGCTTAGCATGTTTTAACTTTGTAATTTCCATTTCAGGGTTAACTGTCTCGTGTTAAACCCCATAAGCAACTTTTTGTCCTTCCTTTTTTTCCTGCCATGAATTTGGTCTGTCAAATGAGCCTCAAGTTTAATACTGGAGTGCAAGCAAGGAAAGACCTGTGTTCTTTCTTCCAGTGTCATAAAATGTCCTTATGAATGTAACCATGCCAGGGCCACAAGGCCTTGGCTTGGGCTCTAGAATGCTTGGGGGTATGATGTTGCAAATGTCACATCTGAAGACAGTTAGCAGGGTTCTACTGTAGAGCTCTTAAAGGACCATGTTTAGCTAGGAGGAAAGACAAAAAGCTAGTCTTTCCCTGACTTTTGAATAAAGGGTATATGTTATTATAATGGGAAAAATAAATGTTATATATTATAGATATTTTTCTAATTAGAAAGGTAACTAGAGTCATAATGTCATTCACTTCTCTGATAATAACCTTTGGGACAGAAATCACAAAACGATCATCATTTTATCCCAAGTGCTGAGCATATAGCCTGCTTTCAAATGTTTGTTGAAGGAATAAAGAGCATCAGTCCCATAAACTCTATGAAGACACTTGGGTGTGATACTTTACCTGTGTCTGAATAAATGGAGATAATGCCTATTCTACCTATCTCTAGAGTCATGAGGCTCTGGTAAGATTACATGTGGGCAAGAAAAGTAAATGAATGTCAGAACAAAGCCTACCACAACCACTTCTATTTAACAGAAAACGGCTGGTGCACCAAGTATTTCCAAAGTAGCAGGTAAGAGTTAGAAATGATGAAACAAATACTTCTTCATCCTCCTTCTTCTTAGAAAGGGTCTCATTGTGCAGCCCAGGATGGCTTCGAACTCCCAGTCTTCCTGCCTCAGCCTCCGTACTGCTGGGATACAGCAGTGGACCACTGTGCCAGGCTGACATACATAAACCTTTTAGTTGAAAACAATGTAACTGACTACATAGAAAATCATACTGAACCTACAGGCAAAATCTTTAGAAGAGAATTACGATGTTTAGCCATAACTTAGAAACCATCACAAGCATTTATACATATCACATTGATCAACTTAAAAATAATTTTTAAAAAGTCTCTTTCCTACAGCAATAACAAAAAAATAATTTACAAAGTCAACCATGATGGTTCCTACCTGCTTATCAGGAGGACTGAGGAGATGGGGAGGACTGAAGTTTAAGGAAAGCCTGGGCAAAAAATTCATGAGACGCCATTTCAACCAATAAAGTGCCAGACATGGTGACTTTCAGACTGGCCTGGGAGTGAATTTGAGACCTTATTAAAAAAGAAATAATGAACAAAAAATAGGCTGACAACATGGCTTACGTGGTAGAGCCCCTGCATGGCAAGTAAAGATTTGAATAAATGGAGAAATACAGAATGGGTAGGAAGATATATCTTTTGATTAATTAGAAATTCAATGTACTTTTATGAGCCTGGGAATCATGTCTATTACTAGCCACTCAAAAGGATGAGATCTGAGAATCTTAGTTTGAAACCAGTCCAGGTAACAAATCCAAGACTCTTCTTTTCAACTATCCAACAAACAGCGGGAGCTAAAGGAATGACTCAAGTGGTAGCCATGAGCAATAAAGCTCATCAAATATGGGATTCTTTGTTGTGGTTAGTGGTGGTGGTGTTTGTTTTTGCTTTGAGTTGTTTTTTCTTTGGGGGAGAGGCTTTGGGGAGGGGCAGAGTGAGGGAGGAAGGAAGGGATAAACAAATGCAATCATGTATTCAGTATACACCATGTGGAAAGTTACCTATGTAACTTGTGGATAGAGACAGAAGGTGGAAACTGGGGGAAAGCAAAGGAAGAGGTGACATTGTCCAAAAAAAGAAATGAACTCATTACCTGACTTATGAAACAGTGACCTCTCTGTACAATACCTATTTAATAACAATAAAAAAATTTGAGCTGATCAAGAGCTCAGGGCCTGAATTAAAGAAAATTTTTAACAGAATTGCTTAAGTGGATTTAAATTTTTAATCCTAAAATTTAAGAAAGAGGAAGCCAAAACAATTGTGAAGGACAAGAATAGGTGAGCAATGGAGATTTCCTTACCAGGTAACAAGACTTTAAAAACAAGTTTTCAGAACAGGAGGAAGGAACACAAATGGGGTCTTGATAAATAGCAAATGGCATCATATAATCAGTTAATAGTATACTGACAACTGTTTATACACTGTAAAATAACAGACTTCACAAAAATGCTTTTAAACTGGATGGTAAATAGAAAAGCAAAATCACTAAAGCTTTTGAGAAAAAATACTATTATGACATCAGGCAGAGAATTTCTTCAGAAAGATAAAGGCAAGATTGAAGATATAGCCAAGTTGTAGAGTGCTTGTCTAGCATATATATGAAGCCCTAGATTCAATCTCCAGCACTGGAAAAACAAAAACTCCAGAAAGACAAGTCACGGCTCACAGATACAGTAAAATGTCTGCAAAAACAACAACCAAAAATTGAACGATGAGGTTCAAACTGGGAAGATATTAACATCTTTAATAGTCAATGATCCAAATAGGCCATTCCCTTCATGGAAGACATGAATTGTAAATTTATGAAGATTAACTCAGTCTCACCCACAGAATTAAAATCACGAGAGTTAAAATCATATGAAAGTTAAAAATCAACTATCATCTCACTCATCATGTGCAATAGCTATATGGTCCCAGCTTCCAAATGAAATCACAGTTCAAAGACAGCCTGGGCAGGAAAGTCCATAAGACTCTTTGATCTCTTCAATTAACCACCAAAAAGCTGGAAGCAGAGTTATGGTTCAAGTGGTAGAGCACCAGCCTTGTGTGCAAAAGCTAAGGGATAGCACCCAAGCCCTAAATTCAAGACCCATACTCACACACAGAAAAGAAAGAAAAAGAGGGGGGAGAAGGAAGGGAGGAAAGAAGGAAGGAAGGAAAGAAGGAAGGAAAGAAGGAAGGAAAGAAGGAAGGAAGGAAGGAAGAGAGGGAGGGAGGAAGGAAGGGAGGAAGGGAGGAAGAGAAGGAGGGAGGGAAAAAAGAAAAAGAAAGTGGTGCTGTCAGCTCCATTAAGTTAGAGAACTGAGGCTCAGAGTGAAGACAGAGCCCAAGGTCACATATGTAGGAACAGAGCTAGAATTCAAGTCCAGATGTGTAAACCCAAA
Organism: Dipodomys ordii; assembly: GCF_000151885.1. Taxonomy (NCBI): domain Eukaryota; kingdom Metazoa; phylum Chordata; class Mammalia; order Rodentia; family Heteromyidae; genus Dipodomys; species Dipodomys ordii. The sequence goes on from NW_012267221.1 coordinate 23,694,846, forward strand.
GCTCTATTTACTGTTATTGTTATTCTATTTACTCACTGTTATTCTGCAAAATGCTTCACCCTTGCTAAATAAGAGCAAAGCACAGGCCTATGAAAACAGGATGTCCTAAAAATTGTAGAGGGATTTCTAAGCCCTAAGTTTTCTTTGGCACATTCTATTGTTCTTTCAAGACCCGCTGTAATTCATCCAAGCCTTATACTAAGTTGTCCCTCTATAAAACTTGAATCAGATGGCCCTAACTATTACTTTTTGTTGGTATTTTCAACCAAAGCAAGTCACTATTTCAACTTACTGTGTTTTGAACAAACTATGTCTAATATGTTGATGTTTTAGTTGGCATTATCTGGCAGCCTGCTAAACTTTTTTTAGAGAAAATGTAGGAGTCTCTCTGTGCGATGTTTTTTGTTGTTGTTGTTTTGTTTTGCCAGTCCTGGGGCTTGAAATCAGGACCTGGGCACTGTCTTTGAGCTTCCTTTGGTCAAGGCTAGCACTCTACCATTTGAGCCACAGGGCCACTTCTGGCTGCTTCTTTTATGTGGTACTGAGGAATCAAACCCAGGGCTTCATGTATGCTAGCTAGGTAAGCACTCTACCACTAAGCTATATTCCCAGCCTGTAAGGTTATCTTATAGAACCCCACAGGTAGGAAATTCAGACAGACACCAGTTCTGAAGGAACAAATGATTTCAGCCAAATGTCCCCTCCTTGTCCAATAATCTGACAAGCTCCTCTCTGAAGGGAAAGCAGCCTAAGCAGTATTTCCACCACTTCTGTATCTCCCCACACACTTGTATAGTTGGGGTCTTAAGACATTGGAGAATAAGTGGCCTTTAACAGCCTTTTCTAATCTTCAACCACCAAACACTAAATTTTACCTTTCCAAAAACAGGCCTAGATTCTTGGGCTGACTTTTAGAAATGCTAAAACAGCACTCTACATAGGGATGATTCGATGACCTTCCCTTTCCCCCAACCTTTCTGATGGAATAGTCAACTTCAGAAGCACCAACTTAAGATTGCAAATATCATCTTTCTATATTCTGCATTGAAAACAAGACCTCATTTTGAAGGAGAAAAAATTAATGCATTAACACTGATCAAAAAATGAAAATAAAAACATTGGTTCTTTCACGACAGGAAAAAAAAAAGTATCTCCAGTTTAGGAAGAATGTTGAGTAGGGACAAGAGAGTAAGGGAAGGAAATAGGGTAAAGGAAAAAGTAGTGGCAGCAGTAGATATTATTTACTGAGTAGCTACTGTAAACCCAGCACTTTGCTTAGTGCATTTTAATCCTCCTGTATGAACACTACAGTCATCCTTCATATGGATAAGAATTGGGTTTTAAGAAGGCACTCAACATCAGCCAGGTACCTGCAGTTCATCCTTTAACCCTACCTGCTCAAAAAGCTGAGATCTGGAATATCAGTTAAAAGCCAATATCAGCAGCAAATTTGAGACTCGTCTCCAAAATAGGCAGCAAAAAGCTGAAACAAAGGTATGACTCAAATGGCAGACTACTAGTCTACCAAAGCTAAGTGAGAGGCCCTGGTATCACCTATATGACATATAGTTTAGCATGGAATTTAGAAGTGAAAAGTTGGGTTGGAAAGAGTATAAAAATCTCCTTCTCAACACCATTTTAAAAACCAAAACCGTATCTCAAACACATAATAACAAATGATATAGTGTTAATTACAGCATATAATGAAGGTTGTTTTGGGGGCTTATTTTTTTTATGCTTTTTAAACTCAGGGAATTGTACTGGGTAAGCATTGATCTACTGCTTAAGTCTCTTCTCCAGCTCTTTGAAGTTTTAAATACTATGCTTTAAGGGCCAGCAATGCAGCTCTATGGCACAGTGCTTGTCTAGTATGCACAAGGCCCTGTGCATCACATCCAATACCTCAAAACAAATGCTTTAAAATACATTTGTGTCATGAGGGACTATTGTATAACATCAAGCAAAAATGAGTTTTGTCACTACCTTGACACTTTTGAGTCTTCCTGCCACTGATGCTAACAGTTCCTGAAGTGTAATTGTTTCCCATGTTTAGTCCTTAGTTCAGATTCCCAATATTCAAAAACTCTGGACTTGAAGAAACTGAGCTTTTCTGTGAAGCCCCATGACACCAAGACAAGGAATCTGATAAAATTACCTTCTTCCACACAACCCTCACAAATCCCTTATTGTCTACCAATACTATTTCTAATGCCTAATTTTCTCAGACATCCCACACAGAACTCTTCCCTTCTTTCTCCAGCAGTTGGTATCTGTGATTATTACTATCACATATTTGATTACATGCAAATTTTTATAAACAAGGCAAGAATCATCTTCAACAATAAAGTTCACTAAAAGTATCAAATTCTGTTCCAAATAAACTGATTTGTTTTGTGCTCAGTCACACAAGACTTAGTACTCAGAATGGTGAGGTTAGAGGTGGGTTTATCAGAGACACTGAAGAGGCACACAAACACACACACACAATTCTATAGAAGGAAAAAATGTGATTAGGTATGTTTGGACTTTTTAAAGTGCCACTTCACCACATCCCCCAGTCCTTTTTATTTTCATTATTTTTGAATAAGGTCTCTCTGGTCTTTGGCTTGGTCCAGGCTGGACTGGAACCTTTTGCTTCCTACCTAGCTGGACCCACTCATGTATTTCAGTGCTCAGCTATGGCTGAGATTGCAAGTGTGTGCCACATATCTGGGCTTTCAAAGTGCTTCCCAGCATTTTCCCAACATTGGATTTTCACAGTATGTCATTCATTGTTATCATACCTGCATTTTAAAATGCATGAAGTATTTTCACTATCCTCCAGGTCAGTTATTTAGATGGCAACTGTGCAATAGATATATTTTTTTTAAAAAGTTTGTGTTTTTTGGCAACTTAATCACTTTTTAAAATCATTAAGTATACATCTACATAAGACAAACTGTTCTTTGAGTCTTCAACTCTGGACCTGGGCCTTGCCCATCAACTCTTTTTGCTCAAGGCTAGAGCTCTACCACTTTGATCCACAGTGCCACTTCTGATTTTCTGATGACTAAGTTGAGATGAGTATCACAGATTTTCCTGCCTAGTCTGGCTCTGACCCTCAATTCTCAGATCTCAGCCTCCCAAGAAGCTAGGATTACAGGTGAGTGACCAGCCACCTGCCTGGCTTAGATGAATTTTTCTTTTCTTTTTCGGGGGGGGGGGGGGGGGGGAGTCCGGTCATGGGGCCTGAACTCTGGGCCTGGGCACTATCCCTCAGCTCTTCAGCTCAAGGCTAGCGCTCTACCACTTGAGCCACAGTGCCACTTCAGGCTTTTTTTCTTTTGCTTATGTGGTGCTGAGGAATCGAACCCAGGGCCTCATGCATGCAAGGCAAGTGCTTTACCACTGAGCTACCTTCCCAGCCCTCAGATGAATTTTTCTTAAGTGACATTTTCCTTGAGGCATAGAGGATGGCCTCTACTTGATGAAACAGTAATTACCTGCTTATGAATATTACTGGTAATGCAGTAACTCTAGCCATCACAAAAACAGACAAAACTATTAAATGGTGTACAATGAAAAATACTAATTCATATACACCTACACAGATTTCATTCCTAGGAAAAAACTGACTTCAGAGTAATTATTCAAATATTATTCAACCTTTTAAAAACATAGAAATAGAAATATTTAAAACAGCTTAGACTTAAGGTTTAATGCTTCAACTTAAGTAAGTGATCTAACATTCACTAACATGTTCCTAGTACAATATATTCTATTCTCTAATACATTCACAAAATCTAAAAAGTTAATTTCATGACTATATAGTTCATTGCATTCTCTAAACTATGATAATAAATTCCTGGGATCAAAAGTATGCTATAAACAGTGTAACTTTTCGGTATTACTCAAAACAATCTATTACTCTAAAAGGATTATCTTCTGCTACAAGTGAACAACTTCATGCAATTCTTTCTGCAATCTTAAATTAAAAAAAAAATTAAGAATTACCTAAGGGAATTTTAAGATTCAAATCCTAATCCTGATAACTTCAAAATCATACATTCCATTAATCCATTTCTTTAATTCCAAGAAATGCATCCACTTCCATACAACAAACTTAAGTCTTACTCTTAGAAAACTTCCTGTCTATAGGAACACATGGAGTGGACATATACATGTACTACGCTGGGACTAGTAACAGACAATATACCACCACTACATGTGTGGAAAAAGAGCAACTTGCTATTTTTCTCCTTCCTTCTTACCCTGCCTTTACCATTAGACAAATACCATATATATTCCTACCTGCCATGTTTATCAAAGCTTATTTTAAGACTGTTAGAAGTACTTACATAAATTCAGGTTTATGATCAATCAAAATGCTTTATGGTACTTTAAAAGAAAAAGCAATAATGTTTGCTAGATACTATTGATAAAATTGTTATGAATCAATATAAAAAGGAATTAACATGTTTTAAGTTATACTTAATAAATTCATTTTTAAATGAAAAGTAAAATTGCCAGTACCTCTACATATCTCATTTTAAATAGACTTGTTTAAAATTTTAGTGTCTGAAATCAAGACTCTGAAAAGGCTTTAAGAAAAAGAAACCCGATTTTCTTGCCCATATCACTGAAATACTGTAAATACATAGGAATACAACAAACTCAAAAGAAAAAAAAATAGTGTTTTATTAACTACCACACTGTTATAATACACTTTAAACGTACAATAAGGTAGCCTTTAAATTTGAGGTGGTCTTAAACAAATGAACAGAATTCCAAATTTCTGAAATAGGTGAACTGCTGCAGTTATAGGTAGGTATACATTTAGGAAAATTGTATAGCTCTTACAAGACCAGCAATGTAACTTTATTTTGTACACTTTTAATTGAAAATATAAACAATAATTAAAAAATAAAAAGAAAATATAGCGTAATAAAAAACATACCTTTCTCAATTAATGTATTGGATACATATAAATTTTAAGGGAACAAGCAAAAAAAAAGGAAAATGGTTGATATTTAAGTGCAGACTGACTACCTAGACAAAAAAAAGGCTTAAAAAATATCATAAAACCTCTAGTTTTCTATGACTAATATCCATATGTTTGGAGTATCGTCACTATGGAAGTGATTTTGTTATGTGTTGCATATGTTATACTTCACTGGTAATTTACATGATGGCTTTTAAGGCCCTGGCAGACATGGTTTTTGGAAACAAGATTGGATTAAAAAAATCACTGCTAAGACGCAATACACCTCATTTTTGGTCCTCCAATATTCAAGAAAAGGGATAATTCACTTAACATTTCCTTACCACCCAAATGCCTCAACCTATACATTTGAAAGTTTTTTAAACATTGGTTATATTGCCCAACTTCATTATTGAAAGAATATTAAACAAGACATTATTTTGGCAAATTAAATCTTAAACATGGCTTTTCAACAGGATTTAAAAGGTGACTATCCCTAGAGTTCCATGTTAAAATGTAGTTTTCAAAATCTTACAAGAGTAATGCTTAAAATATTGTACATAGTTAACCTAATTAAAATAATTAGCTTCAAAATGACAAATTGATAAGCTAAGTAAAGCCTACACTATGTAACATTTGCTTGGAAACTTGATTTGTCAGTTATGCATAATAAAAATTCCAGTCATCAAGAAAATTACAAAATTTTTTATCATAACATGATTTCTTTCACCCATCAACTTTTTATCTTACAATAGATAAATACCAACATGTTCTCATTTTTACACTAAACCACACAGGATTGATGCATTTGGTTAGACTACCATTCGCATTGTTAAATTCAATTTTCTCTTTATATAACTTGGTAAAATTTCATTTCTTCTAGATTCCAAAAGTACCTACAAAACCCATGCAATTTTACCATTTTTAATATACTATGGAATATCATACAAAGTAAGGCATTTCAGTGTCATGTATAACCAAGTTACTGTCAATCCAAAAATTTTTGCACATCAATAAAAAGATATCTAAGAACTTAGGAACAATATTCTTCTCACTACTGTATAAAAATAACCACAATGAATAAGTATTTGTGTAATATTTACTCCATTGTCTCATTTCCAGAAACTGTGACAAGTTGTAAAGGTATTTCAGTGTTGGTAAGGATATCTTGATTGCTGGTGGCAGAAGTATTAACAGTTCCTATCCCTGAAACAGAACCTTGTTGAATATTTGCAAGGATAAGTGTTGTTCCTCCTGTAGTAATCAAAGTATCATCTCTTCCAGCTTCCACAGATGCCAGCACTGTACTGCTAGAATGAATAACTTTTTTATTCTGATGTGTTTTAATATGTTTGGCAAGGTGGTCACTTCTCATAAAGCGTTTTGAACATTCTGGACAAACAAATTTCTTCTCACCTGTTAAAAAACAGAAAACAAGCCAACATTAACAACTGAGGGGCAGGGACCTACAATTAAAACTGCATGTTTTTTCTTTTAATTTTTTTTTTTGGGGGGGGTCCAGTCGTGGGGCCTGAACTCTGGGCCTGGGCGCTGTCCCTCAGCTCTTCAGCTCAAGGCTAGCACTCTACCACTTAAGCCACAGCGCCACTTCTGGCTTTTTTCTTTTTGCTTATGTGGTGCTGAGGAATCGAACCCAGGGCCTCAGGCATGCAAGGCAAGCGTTCTACCACTGAGCCACCTTTCCAGCCCCCAAACCACATGTTTCATTAGCTGCTCCCTTCAAGTTTTCTCTAACAAAATAGTTTTCTTCAAAATGTCTCATTTTTACTTTTTGATGAAAAAAAATCCTTACATATATACTATGACATACTAATTTCCAAATAAGACTTTACTATTTCATGCTAAATTTGGTTTGAAACTTCCATTAAAAGATACCAGTAAAATAGGCACAGGAAGGAACTTCCTGAACAGAGTCCCAGGGTCACAACAAATTGGAGAGAGACTCGACAAATGGGACTACCTTAAAATAAAAAGCTTCTGCACAGATAAAGCTATCGCAACCAAGCTAGAAAGACAACCAACTAATTGGGAAAAAATATTTACCAGCAATATATCAGACAAGGGGTTAACATCCTGTATATACAGGGAACTCAAGAAACTAATCCCTCCCAAACCTAACAAACCAATTACTAAATGAGCAAGGGAACTAAAGAGGGACTTCTCAGATGAAGAAATAAAAATGGCAAGAAACACATGAGGAAATGTTCATCATCCCTGGTTGTGAAGGAAATGCAAATAAAGACAACCCTGAGATACCACCTTACCCCAGTCAGAATGTCCCACATCCACAAATCAGCCAACGACAAATGCTGGAGGGGATGTGGAGAAAGAGGAACCCTATTACACTGCTGGTGGGAATGTACACTTATACAACCACTTTGGAAAGCAGTCTGGAGGGTCCTCAGAAAGCTAAAGATTGACCTCCCTTACGACCCAGTCATACCACTTCTAGGCATCTACCCTGAACAACAAAGACCCAATATACTAGGACACATGCACCTCCATGTTTATTGCAGCACTGTTCACAATAGCTAGGATATGGAAACAACCCAGATGCCCCACCACAGATGAATAGATCCAAAAATTGTGGTATCTATACACAATGGAATATTATGCAGCCATTAGAAAGGACAAAATAATGGCATTTTCAGGGAAATGGATGGAGCTAGAAGAAATCATGTTGAGCGAGGTAAGCCAAGAGCAAAGAGACAAACGGTACATGGTCTCCCTGATAAGTGGATGTTAAATCCAAAATGTTAGGTGATACAACAAAATTAACAGGACTTAAGAAACAAAGAACTTCCACTCATCTGGTCAAACCACTACTAAATATCCCCATGCTGCTGATCACATGTATGGTGTATACGTGTACACCGTTATATGTTATAGACCGTGATAGACAATTTGCTCTAGGAAAGTTAGAATGAGCTTGTGACTTTAAATGAGCATCATTATTCCACAATACTGTGAAATTTGGGAAATTATGTAATCATGTAATCACAATGAAAAAAAAAAAAAGGCACCAGAAAACTAGAAGTGGCGTGATGGCTCAAGTGGTAGAACATGAGCCTTGAGCTGAATTGTTCAGGGACAGCTCCCAGGCCTAGAGCTCAAGCCCCACGAGAGAGAGAGAGAGAGAGAGAGAGAGAGAGAGAGAGAGAGAGAGAGAGAGAGAGATATCTTTCATGTGATTGTTTCTAACATATTTATAAGATTATGTCTTTGTTGCCTTGTATGTTCCTCTCCCATGGTACAACCCCTGCTTTCACTATATATGATGTTGGTATATGTGGAGGGGAAGGGAAAAAACAAATTGTTAAAACAGGGATACAGGAGGACCCATTGCAACAATGAGATGTACAAGTCATTATATCGAAAAACGAACTTTACAACTTTGCTGGGGGGGATGGGAGGGGGGAGGATATGAAGGGATGGGAAGGGGAAACAAAGCAGGAGGTTACAATGCTTGATAAGAAATGTGCTCATTATCTTACCCACGTAATTGTAACCCCTCTGTACAGTAATTTCACAATAAAAATATATTTTAAAAAAAGATACCAGTTACAGCCAGTTGCTGGTGGCTCACACCTGTAATCCTAGCTACTCAGGAAGCTGAGATCTGGGGATCACAGTTCAAAGCCAGCCGGGGCAGGAAAGTCTGTGAGACTCATCTCCAATTAGCCACCAGAAAACCGGAAGGGGTGCTGTGGCTCAAGTGATAGCCTTGAGCTCAAGAGCTCAGTTACAGTGCCCAGACCCTGCATTCAAGCCCCATCAGAGACAGAGAGAAGGGGGGGGGGGATATCAGTTAGGACCCCTGCTCAAACACTTCTTCCCATAATGCCCAATAAAGATCTAGGGTGGAGCATGCACAAACCATCAATCACACAAAACTCAAGGAAGGAGACAAGGGAGGAAGCCTGTACTATTTAAAAAAAAAAAAAAAAAACTACCCTCAGAAAAGACTTCTCCCTCAAAGAAGGCTCCATTCCAAACAATTTCACTTTCAAAGAAATTTGTTTTATCTGCTTTAAAAAAAAAGATATGAGATTAAAAACTATCTGTAACATACATCCATTTGTCTGTCTCTATCTCCTGCCCTCCCTCCCTCCTTCCCTTCAGTTACTGGGTTTTAACTCAGGGCCTGGGTGCTGGTACTGTCTCTTAGGTTTTCCACTCAAAGCTAGGGCTCTAGCACTTGAGTCACAGCTCCACTTTCAGCTTTTTGGGGTGGCTAATTGGAGATAAGAGTCTCACAGAGATTTCTGTCTAGGCTGGCTTTGAATCATGATCCTCAGATCTCAGTCTCCTGAGTAGCTAGAATTATTAGGCATAAGACATCATCACACTGCTTGTAACACCTCTTTAAAGTCTAAAGTACATTCTTTAAGCAATATGTCATATTCATAATACTGAACTTTTAACTCTTCAAATATAAATTCAAGTAATGACAGAGTATTTACAGATTTAAGTAAAGACAAACTCCAGAGGTTCTATAAGATTAGTTCCAACAATGTAAACTTAGGCATGTTGATGTTTTGATAACCCAAATGAGTACTGGACTTGGTTATTTAGTTGAAATCAGGATGCCAAGTCATCTTCATTATTCTTGGAACTAATCTTATTAAACCTCCTGAGCATATGTCTTTGTTTTCACCTATAGATATTCATTCATTACTACCTGAATTCACAGTCTAAAAAACTGCAAGTATGGTACCAACCTTTCTGGTAGGCAAATACTCTTCCTCCTGAGCCACAGCCTATCTCACATTTTTAAAAATGAGACTGAGGGCTGGGAATGTGACTTAATGGTATAGAGTGCTTGCCTACAATGCATGAAGCTCTGGATTTGATTCCTCGGTACCACATAAACAACAAAGGCTGCAAATGGCATGTGGCTCAAGTGGTAGAGCACTAGCCTTGAGCAAAAGAAACTCAAAGATAATACTCAGGCCTGGAGTTCAAGACCCAGGACTGGCAAAAGAAAAGAAAGAAAAGAAAAGAAAAGAAAAGGAGACTGAACTTATTATGTCTAAGACCTACTATGCAAGAGCACTATTCAAGTGAAGGCAAAAGGCCAACTTAAATCCAGAGAACTATCAAGAATCCTAAGGAACATTTTTTACCTCAGGAAGTTTACTCTATTTTAGGAAGGTTTGAGTAAGCCCTCCTACCTGACCCACTGACATCCTAGTTTTACCATCTCCAATCAATCAATGTCAGAATCATTTTTCTAAGACATACAATTTTATTACATTACAGAATTTTACTTTTGTACCAAATGGTATGAGATTCTAAGGCTAATTTACAGATTACCAATAGCTTAGAGGTTTCTGGGCCTAATTTACAAATTATCTCTACAATATGCCTGAGTCCTATTTAGCAGGGCTATGTATATCTCACTTTTTGTTCATGTCACTGCCATCACAAAATGGCCTCCCATTTCTATCAACATACCACCATTCCCAACATTCTTTTGGAACATCAGTTTTAAACAATGCTCAATTAAAAAAAAAATGACCACGATCAAATAAGATTGGGAATTCTTATATTCTAGACTTATAAAGATGTATGCATGTAATGTGTGAAAGCCCTAAAAAATGCTGTTTACAGACACCTCCTTTAATCCAGTACTCATTTGGGTTTATAGAGTAACTCACACTTACCTGACTAGAGTCTCTGTCCCCCTCTCTCTTACATATTCCCTTAGGGAGTAGAGGGAGAACCTGGGCCTAAGTTTGACTCCATGCCTTTTCCACTCACAGCTGACACTCTACCGCTAGAACTATACCTCCACTTCTGGCTTTTTGCTAATGAATTAGATAAGAATCTCTTTGTCTGCCCAGGGTGGCTTCAAATTGTGATTTCAAATCTCAGCCCCCTGAGTAGATAGTATTACAAGTGATCAGCATATTATTCTTTTTTATACCCTACTGATCAAACTGTACTGAGAATTCTGTTAGAAGGCCTTACCTTCCAGTTCACTACCCAAGATGCCTTATTATTCCAAGCAATATTATCTCCTAGATCTAAATAAAAGTACATTTTGTACAACATAATTTGTAACACAAAATCTTTTTATTATCCAGTTTCTTATTGTTGGTTTTCAAGAAGTTAATCTCATCTGTCTAGCTACCTGATAAAATGGGAAGAACTAAACTAGTAGAGTGTCTAGTACTGTTCCATACTCTATAAAATAGTTGTGCAATATTTAAAGTCAAACTAAGAGGTATGAAACAGTATCAGATACAATTTATTTGGTTAACCTAATTAAGAACTTGAACTGAAATACAGATACGGGAGACCTCAAAATCCATGTTGTTCTCTATTTCATCATGCTTTTTTTTCAATGTTGAACATAAATGTATGAGCACTTTGATCACTTCACTTTACATGTTGTTGAACATAAACATATGAGCACTTTGATCACTTCACTTTACATGTTAAAAGGAGAAAACTATCATCAAATTATATTAGGTTAGATTCAGTTTGGTTATATAACACTGGGTAAAAATAATGAAAAGTGTAATGTTGACAACAACAATGCTTCCATGAAATGTCTTTCCTTTATAGATACTACAAATAGAAAAGATGAAATACCAAAATTTATCAGGACTATGCTTTGTGTTATGGTAGAAAAAAAGAATAGGATGGATCAAAGTAAAAGCAATTTAAAATGTAAGCAAAATAAACAGATGGACAGAGTCACAAATGACCACACACATGTACACATAAGGCCCCAAACTTAATCTCTAGCACCCACCAAAAATAAATAAATACAAGAAAACAAATCAACATAAAAGTGTTAGTAACCTGTATGGGTTCTTCGGTGCCTCTGCAATTCATCACTTCGAGTAAATCTTTTACCACAGAACATCCAGTTGCATATAAAAGGGCGCTCTCCAGAATGCCAACGCAGATGCGCTCTCAGATGTGAGGTTTTTCCATAGACTTTACCACATCCTGGTATGTGACAAATGTGTTGCTTCTTTTTCCCAAGATTGGTACCTCTAAAAAACACACAAAGAATATACACTTACATAAAAGTATTCAAATGGACATTGCTTATATATTCAAACACAACATATCACCATGACGTCCATCAGAAATCAAGGTCATTTTAAGTCTATTTATAAGAAAATTTATTTCAAGCATGTAAGTTTTACCCCAGAATTAATTTTACCCCAGAATTAGTGATTGCTGTCCAGCTTTATATGCTTAAGAATTATATAATTTAAAGGACATTTGAAACAAAAAATGTATAATGAAGTTATTTACTTTTCCATCAGAACCATTCACAAATACTATGTAAAGAACCAATTCAACTTAAGTTAATAGTAGGACAAGTCTTTATTCAAAGTCGTGTCAGATAATTGTAAAATTTATAACGCAAAGAGGATATATATGCATATATTCATATACGTATTCATATATATACATAGCTGTCTGCAGGTACAATTAAAAGGTAGGCCCAACAGCTTAAACAGACTTTAACATGATGGAAGCATATTCACTCAAATATTTAAGTAATTATATACTGAATATATACTGACTCGGGAGATTTTTATGTTTTCAATCTAATTAGATGGTCTTAATCTTTAGCATTCCACAAACAAATATAAATCATAATGATTTTGACATTATCTTTACAGTTAAAATACACCTGCAAATCTTACAAATATATCCAGAATTTTGCACAAACAGATATAACAAATACCATTTTTTCCACATGGCAAAATTTGACATTGCATTTAAGTATTTGATACAGAGAATTTGAGACATGCTTAGATGGGTGAACAGAGGCATCTTAGCCTAAGCAAGAAGAAAATGTTTTTTATTCCCAAGGTGATATTTGAAAATTATATACTTTAAAAAAAAGACACTATTTTTCAGTCAGCTTCTAAATTTTTCCCCAAAAAAGCACTGCTTCTTTAAAAAATAAAAATTATGTTACTGATTTAAAGTTTTCTAAAAACATGGCATTTTGAACACAATTACAAAATCACATTGCATAAATTTACAATGTTTCTTACATCTAACCCCCACCCCAAATGCCTTCCACCCCCAATCTCTCAGTCAAGATGGAGCCTATAAACGTTGCACAGCTTCTAAATCTTTCTGTATATAATACACCTGTTTTCCAAATTTTACTAAAAAAATGCATATTCCCCCACATTATATTTCAATGTACTCACACTCAGTAGCATGTGAAATTGCCATAGGACAAACAGTGCTAAACGGTGCAGTGCTGGCTGTTAGATGCCATAGGTGTTCTGAACAGGGAGACATCAATGTGGACTCCAGTAGTTAGAGAAGGCTTCGTGGAGGAGGTGGGTAGAATTTAGATAGAAAGGAGGGAAGGCATTCCAGGCAGAGGAATAGCATAAGTAAAGACAAGGAGGAGTCATGCTGTTGTCTCAAGGGCAAGGATGTCATAATCTAACACAATTCACTAATTTCTGCTCCAGTCCACCCCCAATTTCCATAAGTCTCTTCAAAGAGCAAAGTTGAGTAAAACAGGTATTTCTGGCTCACATGTAATGCCAAAGTCTTGTTTCCATTTAATTTAGCTTCTAAAACTTTGCTTTAATCTTGAGTGGTCTCAAGAAAAGAGCAATATTTGTGGCTACAAGTGTACAAATCAATTTTACATATTGCGTTCACCATAGCAATTTCACAAGAAACCCAATTCAGTTCACTCATAGGCTCAATAACTTCTTGCCTCACCTCTAAGGTTACCACCAACAGGTGAATCAATATGCTTTCTTAACCTCAAAAGTGCTCTTGCACAACAAACCCTAGCAAAAATTAGCTCAAATATAAGACTGTAACAAATTAACAGCAACAGATCACAAACCTGTGTCCTCAAAGGACCAAGAAGCTTCTAGAGAAAGGTATTTTCAATTTAATCATGTAAACAAAAAGGAAGGTAATAGCAGTGAGAAATATTCATTGAAAATGGGATGTACATCAAAGAAAAACATAGGGTTGTACACAAATACTATATAAAGAACACCTACTTAAAAAGGAAATCCAATTCAAGACAAGATATAGACATGCTAAGAACTGAAGTCAATTTCTCAAAAAACTTCAGGCAAAAGATTTAATCATGTTTTCTTCTTGATTTAACAAATAATCACACCACTAATGCCTATTATATAAACTAAAAAAAAAAAAAAAACTAATCATTTTAACTTTCTATTTCTGAGTTCCTAACCAGGTCCCAATAATTTAGGAATGACAAAATAAGTGACAAAGAATAAATAAAACTAAATTCTGGGTAGAGAAGAAAAGATAATAAAATCCAGACTCTTGCTTAAAATGCAAGGAGCAAGATATAAAATAAAATTCTGATAAAACAGATTTTACATAGTAGTTTACAAAATATGGATTAATCCACATAAACCCTACAAAAGCTAATGCCTTTAGATTTATTTTACTTTCTATCATTTCTACTGCTACAGTATAGTCTGAAGGTTGTTTCTCCTTAGTAAATACTGACTTAAATGAACAGTTAATGAACAGTTAATATTTTCTTTAACATCTTCTCTAAAAGCCAGAAAGAGTATTATAGACATGAATAAAATTAGTTCCCTGAAAATGGTATCATTCCTATGTGTGTTAAGAACATGGTTAAAGTAAAAAGGCCAAAAGTAAGCAGGCCGAGATTATATTTTTTAAAAATCTAAATGTCATCTCTCTCCATCTTTGCCTAATACTGGAATGTTTTTTATTTCCTATATATGTCAATGCTTCTAAATTAGTTGCAAAAACTGTGATTTATAACAGTGTCCCTTCCCTACTGTACAAACCAGCTGCTCAAATGAGCTCTAAGAAACAGTATTATATTTTATTAAGATCCTTACTTTTACCCAGGCAAGGTGACTGACACCTGTAATGCTAGCTACCTGGAAGGCTGAGATTAGGAGGATCATGGTTTTAAGCCAGTCTGGGGGAAAAAAATCTGAGAGACCTTTTGTCAACCAACAATGGCATTTGTCTGTCATCCCAGACACCTAGAAAGCATAAAAAGGAGGCTCATAGTTCAGGCTGGCCCAGGCAAAAAAGATAAGGTATTAAAAAAAAATTAATGAAAGCTAAAAGGGTTGGAGACATGGCACAAGTAGAATACTTGTGTACCAAGCAGACTCAGACTTCAAATCCCATTACCATCCCCCCAAAACTTATCTCCTTTATTACATAGAATATTTTTATTCTAACTTTATTAGAATAAGCTATTTTTAAAAGAAAGTTCTAAAGAAAAAACAGTATTTTTTCTGATTCTTAGGATAGAGATAATTTTTTTTTTAAACATAGATCCTTCTGTGACTTAGATGGGTCTTGAACTCAAGATCCTACTGCCTCTACCTCTCAAGTATTAAAATTAACACATCTGTGCCAACATACCCAGGGAATCTAACGTTTGTTTTTAGGTTTTCCTTTCAGAGACTCAAATCTATCACTGAGTTATGTTCCCAAGAGAAATTACTTTTAATAGTATGATAATAAGGCATACAATAAAAGGAAAACTGACCAACTTGAAAATGTTATGTTAAAAATGTTTGTAAACTCTTAAGTGATAGAATTCCTTTACTGATATAAAAACACATTTTTTCATATCACTGAGATAAACTTGAAGACAATATAAAACTGGGAAAAATCTGCACATAAGACATTAACAAAGAAATTAACATATTCACAAAAGACAAATAAATAAAAAATTAAATGATAAAACAGTATACCAAAATTACGTTGAACCTTACCAAGTAATTTTAAAATACACTAAACAGTAGGGTGCTGGTGGCTGACCCCTGTAATCTAGCTACTCAGGGGGCTGAGATCTGAGGATTGCAGTTCAAAGCTAGCCCAGGCAGCAAAGTCTGTAAGACTCTTATCTCCAATTAACCCCCAAAACCAGAAGAGGAGCTGTGGCTCGAATAAAGTGGTAACATGCCACCCTTAAACACACAAGGACAGTGTAAAAATAAGTATACACTAAACAAAACATTGAGTTATAACCTCCTCACACCTTTTTTGCCTATCAAACTTCAAATGTTAAAAGAAAAAATGATGAAAATCCATAGATGATCAGCATATGGGAAAGCAGATACTCTGATACAGAAAGCAATATAACCTTTCTGCAGACAAATCCTTAGCAACTCCATGTCTGCCAAATGATACTGATGAGATAAGCAGACAAATGTGCAAGGATATACAATAATTCTAGTAAGTCTCCACCAAAGAGATAATTATGTCTCCATGCACAATAAAAATTACACTGCCAAAAGAAATGACAGACTAGACTTGGAAATATGATTACATAAATTTTCAAACCAAGGAAAGAAATGTTCACAGTGACAATAAGATGACTCTTCTACTTTAAAATACATGTAATGCCTGGAAAGATATATATAAAAATGTTATAGTAGTGACCATGAGGTGGGGTAGGAATTTGGTGTGTTTAAAAGTCATTCTTGTATAATCACTGTATTTCTAGAGGTATTAGATTTCAAACAAATATTAATGTTTTTATTTTAAACAAGAAGTAAAACAAAGGCCAGTCTCTGGCTTTCAATTAGATTTGACCTACATAACTAATTTATCTTAACAACTCCTCTAAAATGAGAGTAAGTTTCAGAAGAGTTGCTGCCTAGTCAAGTTCCAAATTTAAACAGCTGATGATAATAATTACAAATAATCTTAAGGATCAGATAGATGGCAAAAGCAGGTTTACTGGCAATTAGTACAGTATTTCTGGTTAAAACTCTTCCATAATTGAATCCAAATCTCAGTAGTGTGTGTTCTTCTAAGTGATTCAATCTATGTGTCTAGGTGTTACTCTGCAAACAGGAAATTCTTAATGTTAAAAGTTATTAGCTATTACTGCAAATTGTCTAGCCAATGTGAAAATCAGCAACTAAGACAAACTTAAAAGCAGTAAGATAATCATGCTTATCAACTGTGTATTTGCATATAATGCTTATATTGTTTATCATATTTAGTGTATGAGAATGCCTTCCACTGTGACCAGAGATTTGGTTAATCTGGCTTTAGAGTTCTCATTTTATTCAAAGGTGTTTCAGAAAGGTGAGTTATATAACTATTAAACTGTCTTGATGGAAATTTCGTATTGTCAACAATATTTTCCTATTTGTTCATTTGATGCTTTTCACTATAGACCTACCTTGCCTGATATTAACACTGCTGCCATTCGTTTTATCAACAGTTGCCTAATAATTTTTTTGTCACTTCTCATTGCCAACATTACTATGCAAAATTATTTGAGTTGTTTCTCATTAACACTGGGATAGATTTTGAGGTTTAAAAATATATATATAATCTCAGGAGAGTCTTGTAAGCTTAATTTGTCCACATTTAACATACTTACTGATCATTTTTAATTTATTCCTGTCACATTATTTCTCTGTACTTTCAAAAACAAGTTGCAATACTATAATGCCAATTTTTTTTGCTCTATCCTTGAAGATTTTCTCCCATTTCTCCATAAACTACACTTTTAAATAACTGCTATTCTCAAGTCAAGGTTTTTATCTTTATTTAGACAAAACCCATTGCTAATTTGCAAAACAGGCTGATTTTTGAAGTGGGCCTGTATAATTCCACATGTTTTATGATTTTGTTTTTTTTAAATAAAACACCCAATTTTAGTTTTAATAGGCATTTAGATCAGAAAGTAGAACTGCAAAATATTTTGTCTTCTAACTTCTGCCACACTCATACACACATACAAAGGGATCATGTAATAATTTCCCATGCAATACTTTAAAACATTAGAATATTACCTCTTCAAAAAAAATTAAAAGTATGGTTTATGTGTACATACCTCCCACCACCTTCTTTACAGTTGGGACAGGTACAAGCTACCCTCCGAAGTCTTTTTCCTTCTTGATGTTGTTGGTCCCCTTCTTCATCTACCACTTGTACTCTTAAGTGTGTAAGATCATTGGTATTCAATGTAGAATCACCACTGAGCTGCCACTCTTCAGGATCAGGTTCTTCTTCCTTGATCCTTATGTCTAAAGAAAAAAACAGAACAAAACAGATGAGAAGCAGCCCAATGGTTTTGAGAGATAACATAAATCTGAATCTCAAGTACTTATTATGTAAAAAAGTCATAGTATCACCTATTGTAGGGCGTATCATTATGGTTTCGTTCCTTCTGAAAACAATATTTAGGTTTTATTCTAAATAAAAGATTAAGCAAAAGAAGGAATTAAACCCTCTTTTGGCTAAGCAAGAGAGCTTACATTTTAAAGGACTCAGTAAGTGAAACTTCAATAATAGATGTTCAATTACTCAAGTACAATAACCAATACAGACTGGACGAAAGTCTAAGGCCTTTACTCTCTCACAATTACATCTATTCTATCTGTTGTACTAAAGGAAACTAAAGGAAAAGGGAAGTAACTTAAAAGTGTTACAAATGGAAGCTTTAATGTCAATTTTTATTAAAATATGTATAATGGCTACATTACTAAAGAAGGATACACAGACATGTAAGACACTTAATAATTTGAGTTTTATTGTAAACCAGACTCAGAAATTAAAAAATGAATATAGATATGGCAAGTATGAATATAGCAAGTTATACCAATTTCTCCACAAACATTTTTATTTACAAACCAATACTACATCATTTCCTAAATGAAACTAAGAACCAATCAACTAAGGGTTTTCTCACCCTAGAAACCTTAAAAAAAAAACAACAAAACAATTTAGAACACTGAATATAACCCTTTATGGTAAAACACCAATTCCTGCAATTTTTTCTTTATGGAACCTAATATACATTACTGAGGTATAGTTCGGTGGTAGAAGGTATGTGAGACCCTGGATTCAATCCCCAGCACTATGAAAAATAAAATACACTTAATAATGCCACAATTTACAATAAATAAAACTAGAAGATATAAATTGCCAAGTGGCTAACACTTGTGATCCTAGCTATTAGAGGTAGAGATTGGAAGGATAACAGTTCCATGCCAGCCTAGGCAAAAGATATTCATGAGATGCCCCCTTCCCCCATCTCAACAAATAAAAAGCCAAACATGGTGTTAAGTACCTATCATTCCAACCCCATGAGAAGCATAACTAAGAGACAGCAGTGCAGGTTGGTTGCCCAAATAAATAGTGAGACTCTTCAAAAAGCATAAAAAATAAGCCCAAATTTTCTCAAACACTTTAAAATTACCTTTGGTTTTTATCAGAATAACTACGGGGGGGGGGGGGGAGACATGGAATTCTTGCCTAGGCAGAAGGATGGTGACATCATTCAATTAGATAGAAATTACTAAGAAACTGACTAGAGAGGCATGAAATAAGCAGTAGAATCCCTAAGTTCAACTCCCCTTGTTCTGCCAAGAGGGAGGGAGGGAGGGAGGGAAGGCAGAAGGAAGAAGGGAAGAAAGGAGAGGAGGGAGGGGATCATCAAGAGGGAACCTTAAGAGTATGAGCTTTGGAAGATAATTTTGTGTCAGTATAGGTTCATCAAGTGTAACAAATTGATATGATAATAGGGGAGGCTATGCATGTAGGAGGGGATAAATGAGGCATTGCTCTACCTTCCATTCCATTCTATTAAATTAAGTGTTTAAATGGAGGAACTACAGGACCACTCTATGTTGACAGAAGAGTACTGAAGGCCTAACTCTGAGAAGGGTAATGCTAAGGTACAGAAAGAGGTCTGGGTTCCTGGGAATACTTCTTGATTTGGATAGTAGTTTTGTTTTTCTGCTATACACATGCTGCATTCATTTCCTGAATATTATGCTTCAGTGTAAGGAGAAGTTATTCTAAATAATCTTCAGATACTCTACAGATAACTCACAAATTGTTATGGCCAATTTATTTTATTATGACTTCATCTGTAGTTCCTTTTTATACAGAGACAAGACACCAAAAGCATAAATCTAGTCAGAAAGTCTGTAATTTTATATTCTAAACAAACATGTAAGTAGGTGTCATGTGTCAGTCATTATCCTAAACTCTACAAAGAAAGCATTTAAAGAGTAAAGGTCATGCCTTTATTTGGCTTACTTTTTAATTGGGAGGAGACAAACAAGTAATTACACAGCATTTGAAGTGTTTGGGGAATAAAAGAACTTGTTACTATTTTTTCTAGAATATTCAGAGATAGTTTTTGCCAACGTGGTGACATTTAACCTAAAGGAGAAAACATGGTCAAAACAGAAAGGAAAAACAAGCTGGATGCATGCTCATCATGTTCAGGGAAAAAGTAAGGAGGCCTGGGTAACAAGAGTAGAATGACTGTAAAAAAAGAAGAGTATTAAGATCAAAGACACACACAAAAAAGGGGGTGGCGTGCGGGCTAGGGCATCATACTAAATCATGAAAATTTTCAATATAATTTTGGAAGTCCTAGGCAGAGCAATAAGGCAAGAAAAAAGACATTAAAGGGATTCACATTTGCAGACAACATAATCTTATATCTAAAGGACCCAAAAAACTCCATCCCCAAAACCCTGGAGCTGATCAATAATTCTGGCAAAGCAGTAGGATACAAAATTAACCCACAAAAATCAATAGCCTTTTGTATACCAACAATGTACAAGTAGAGAGAGAGGGAAATCAGGAAAACAATTCCATTTGCAATAGCCTCAACAACAACAAAAACCAAACCAAGGAAGCCAAAGACCTTTATAGTAAAGACTACAAAAATCTGAAGAAATTGAGTATGACATCAAGAAATGTTAAGACATTCCACATTCATGGATAGGTAAAATATTGTGAAAAAGGCCATACTGCCAAAAGTGACCTACAAATTTAATGCAATCCCCATCAAAATCCCAATGACATTTTTTTGGTTGGTCGTGGGGCTTGAACTCTGGGCCTGGGCGTTGTCCCCCAGCTCTTCAGCTCAAGGCAAGCACTATACCGGTAACTTGAGCCACAGCGCCACTTCCTGTTTTCTGGTGGTTAACAGAGATAAGAGTCTCAAAGACTTTCCTGCCCAGGCTGGCTCTGAACCTCAATCCTCAGATCTCAGCCTCCTGAGTAACTAGGATTACAGGTGTGAGCCACCGGCGCCCGGCTCCAATGACATTCTTTAGAGAGAAAACAATCCAAAATGACAAAAGACCTCAAATAGCTAAAGCAATTCTAGCCAAAAAAAGCAATGCTGGGGTTATCATAATCCCAAACCTCAAGCACTACTACCAAGAGCTATAGTAACAAAAACAGCATGGTAAAAATAGACCTAACAATCAATGGAATTTCTGAGTCTTTTTAGTCCCAGAAATAAAATCATATATTTTGTTATCTGATATTTGATAAAGGAGCAAAATATATGATGGCGGAAAAAGATAGACTCTTCAATAACTGGTGCTGGGAAAACTTGGTATTCATATGCAGAAAACTAGAAAGTTGTTCCCTGTTTGTTACCATGCACAAGTATCAACTCAAAGTGATCAAAAACCTCTACTTCAGAACTGAAACTTTGAAATTACTGCCAAAGGGTAGAAAAAAACATCAGAACTTGCAGACTTAGGCAGAAACTTTTTGAAGAGTCCTAGGAACATAGTAGATAGGAGAAAAACTTGACAAATGGGATTACATCAAAATTAAGTTTCTACAAAACAAAAAACGTAATTACATAAGCTAGACAGCAAACAGACTGGGAGAAGATCTTTACCAGTAATACACCTAACAAAGGCCTAATATTCAAAACATACAAGGAGCTAAAGAAATTAATTTCTCTCAAAACTAATAAACCAATTTCTAAATGGGCAAAGGAGCTATGGAAAGACTTATGACTCAGAAGAGGCGAGAATGGCAAGAAACACATGAGGAAATAATCAACATCTGTGGCCATAATGGAAATGTAAATCAAAACAACTTTGAGATGCCATCTCATCCCAGTTATATTGGCCAACATCAAGAATTAGAACAATCAATGCTGTTGGGGATCTGGGGGGAAAAGGAACCCTACTATACTGTTTGTTAGTGGTGGAAATGGAAACTAGTTCAACCACCCTAAACATCTTCCCCAGAACCCAGTCATAGCACTTTTGGGCATCTACCCAGACCATCACAAGCAAGGATACCATAAAGACAATTGAACATCCATGTTCACTGCTGCCCTACCCACAATAGCCAAGTTATGAAAACAGCCCAGGTGCCCTACAATAATGAGTGGTACTTACACACAATGGAATTTTACAGTCACTAGAAATATTATGCCATCTGTTGTGAAATAGCTGGACCTAGAACAAATCATGTTAAGTGAGGTAAATGAAGCTGAAAGAGACAAACGGTGCATGTTTTCTCTCATACGTGGAGGCCAGATCTAAAATACATGGTATCAGGACTCTAGGCATTCACACAGTGAGACTAAAGGAGGAGATTCTTAGAGGCACAATGCCTCTGAATATTTAAAATAATATTTATCGAAATAAATTCCAGGAAATGGAAACAAGGTTTTTGTTTTGTTTCTTCAATTTTTTTTGGTCTTGTTTATGTTTTCTGCCTTTTGGGGGGAAAAGGGGCTCAGAAATGGAGGGAGAAAGAGTGAACAAATGCAGTAAACTAAACTAAAATTACTTGTGGGTGGGAACAGGAGGGGGGAACTGGGAGAAAGTGAAGGAAGGGGTGACACTGCCCAAATAGAAATAAATTACCTAACTTATATAACAGTAATTCCTCTGTACAATTTTAAAACAAAATTTTTAATGGGGGCCAGGGCAGGGAAAGGATCATACACGATATTACAAGTCATTATGCACTGTTACTTAAGTCTATTCCAAGGATGATGATGATGATAATGATTTTGTGCCAGTCCCAGGGCTTTTTTGCTCAAGGTTAGCACACTACAACTTGAGCTGCAGCTACACTTCTGGTTTTTTGGTGGTTAATTGGAAATGAGCATTTCATGGACTTTTTCCTGCCTGGCCTGGTTTGAAACTATGATCCTCAGATCTCAACCTCTGGAGTAGCTAGGATTATAGGCATGAGCTACCAGAACCTAGCTAAAAACTTTATTTTATTCTGTAGGAAACCAGGAGAGGAGGCACTGAGGAATAATATAATCTGTGTTGCATTTTATTAAAATAAATCCAGGATCACCATGGATGCTGTACAGTCTGTTGGGAGGAAGCAAAAGAAAGAACAACATAGTAAATTAGAAGGCTACTAAAAAATAATAGTGGCTTAAACTAGGGTACTAATGAAAAGTTGTAGAACCAGTCAGAAAATATTTTGAAGGCAGAAGCAAATGTATAATGACACTTTGAAGGTTTTTTGTCTTTACCAACACGATAGATTTGGAGCAGGGGTGCCAAACAGCACTTTTTTTGGAATGCCTGTTAAATATACAAAGATGCTGATGTAGTTCGTGGGTCTACAGTCAAAGCTGAAGACTGGAGTACTAATAAATTTGACTATCATCAACATATATAGTTGGTACTGAAATGCACATGAAACACAAGGAAACTCTGGGGCATTTCAAAGTTAACAAGAAAATTAATAATAGCTAGTGAGAGAGAAAAGTGGTGTACAAAAGCAAATGACGGAGTATCACTTCTAGAATATAAACATGTCAAATACTTGGTAAATAAAATGAGGAATAAGAAATGACTCTTGGATGTAACAATGTGGTAATTAATGGCAATCTTAACCAGGTAAGAGCTATTTCTATGAAATCAGGAGAAAACTATCTAGAGAGATTCAAGAGACTGAAAAGACAAATAACAGTAGACTTTTGATATCCACAGGTAATGATTCTTGAGGGAAGCACCTAGGGAAAACCAGGATTCATAGGGTTCAGGGCTGCACAGTTTTCATGTAACACCAACTTTTGCAAAAGACATGCATTTCAACAAATCACAAATTTTCACTTGATCACTCAAGTACAATCACTTTTACATTACTTTTGGGGCATCATTTGCTTTTGGAGAGGAAGATTTACAACATTAAGAACAAGCACAAAGGTGAATGCCTATGTGCTTCTGAGCACATAAAACAATATTGATTGAAATGAACTCCAAAAGATGAAAACAAGAATTTTTCATTGTTGCTTTTGTTTTCCTTTCTGTCTTGTTTATTCAGTGGTACTCAGTAGACACCATGTTGAAAATAAACTATACAATCTGTAGGTGGAGAGGGGAAAACTGGGAACAAAGGAAGGGGGATCACTGTCCAAAAAGAAAGGTACTCATTGACTGACTTATATAACTGTAACTCCTCTGAACATCACCTTTATGATAAAAGTAACTTTTAAAATAGAAAAAAAAGAGTAGGGAAACAGTCAGCAGATCACACAATGACTTAAAAACACAACTGACAATTATCACAGGATTGAGAACTTCTCCATGTTAACTGAGCTGTGTAATGAGATGCATGTTCGGGAATATTTTCACATTTATTTTTAATATTTATTTATTTGCGCCAGTCCTGGGGCTTGAACTTAGGGTCTGGAAACTATCCCTGAGTTTTTTGCTGAAGGCTAGTACTCTACCACTTAAGCCACAGCTCAAAATAGGAGCTGAAAATAAGCTTTGTGGTGGTTAATTGGAGGTAAGAATCTCTCTTTGGCCAGGCTGGCTTCAAATGGTGATCCTCACTAAGTAGCTACAAATACAGCCACGTACCACTGGTGCCCAGTTTATTTATTTTTTTCCTTTGGTCAGTCATGGGGCTTGAACTCTGGGCCTGGGTGCTGTCCCTCGGCTCTTCAGCTCAAGGCTAGAACTCTACCACTTGAGCCACAGCGCCACGTCTGGCTTTCTAAGTGATTTATTGGAGGAAAGAGTCTCAGGGACTTTCCTGCCCAGGCTGGCTTTGAACTGCAATCATCATATGTCAGCCTCCTGAGTAACTAGGATTATAGGCATGAGCCACTGTTGCCTGGCTCCAGCTTATTTTTTTTTTTTTTTGGTCCGGTCCTGGGGCCTGAACTCTGGGCATGGGCACTGTCCCTCAGCTTTCAGCTCAAGGCTAGTGCTCTACCACTTGAGCCACAGCGCTACTTCCGGCTTTTTTTCTTTATGTGGTGCTGAGGAAATCGAACCAGGGCTTCATGCATGCAAGGCAAGCGCTCTACCACTGAGCCACCTTCCCAGCCCCATCCAGCTTATTTTTTGAAACCATACTTCATTAAAATTGAATGTAAGAAGGCAATCTCACTCTTGTGAATAATCAACTTGTTCCAAGAGTTTTGCTGTGGTACATAGTTTGGGCCTTAAATGCCCCCCCAAAAGGCCAAGTGATTAAAGTTTCTCCCTTGGGTGACACTATTGGGAGGTAGGCAAACCCTTTAGTGGGATGTAAGTTGGACATTTTTAGGTCACTGAGGCACTCCTCTGAAAAAACACTGTGGGACACAGACACTTCTTTCTCTCTCTTTTCATGTTCCAGCCCATGATGTTACGTTCTACTATGTACTTGATGTGCAAACAACAGGACTGTGGTCACCGGACTGAAACCTCTAACCCAAAAATCTCCAAAATGAAGTGTTTACAGGGAGCAAAAATTGACCAACAAAGCAAGCAGAATAAACTCGCACAAATTTCCTAAGTTAGCCCACAAAAGTAGATTTCACATATAAAGACTACCAGAAACATTGTAAACTAACCTTTATATTGAGTAGCAGTCCGTATTATGCATACTAGTAGTATTAAAAAATGAATATGCTTATTTAAATCTGACTTTTGGGAAGAGGCAGGGCAAGATGGTAGATCAAAAGCATTCACTTTTTTGACTCCATGAATAAAGTCAGGTAACGCAGGAGAGACTACGCTCTGAGAAGAGAAAGAGCATCAGGAATCACAATAAATATAGTAGTATAACAGAAACCCACCAAAAAACCAAGGTCAGCAAACAGTTCCAAACTCATCCCCAGGAATGCTGAAGATATCATCACAAGGCAAAACAGACAGCTTGGGTGACAGACTGCTGGCTAAAAATGCAAGATAATCTCATGCCTCTCAAAAGCCTTAAATCCAGTGCTTCAATGTGGAAGGCTTAAGTAACCTCAGTGCATAAGGATATTCTGCCACTTTCCTAGTCTCAGAAGGTAATGCCAAGGTATCATCTTGAGTGTGCCTATTAGTTTAGAATGGAGATACTAATATGGACATGAAAACAAGGAACGCTCATGGCTCAAGGAGTCTTAGGACACCTGCTAGATTCAGTGTGAAAGGAAAGGGAAAGGCTGACCTGATCCCACAGACAATTTCAATCTACAGGAATTTCACCAGCAGCATAGGGTACAACAAGGATGCTCCATGGTCAACAGCGAATAAATATCTGAGTCTAGAATGGAAACAAAGTATCAAGCCTGTGGCTGGCTTAAAATCTGGTCTCTAGAACCAGTCTCCCCATTGCCTGAAGTGATACCCACAGTCTCCTCCCCACACAAAGAGGTGAAGAACAGGCCCTAAACATACTGGGACCCATGCATGGAAACAACATCGTAGCATGTATTTGCTGAAAGCCAGGACTGAGTCCAGACCTGAATCATGACACTTCTATTACCTCTTCCTGGAAAAACAGAAGTGAAATGCTACATGGGGTTTGTAAGCATTGAGACTGAGACAAGTAGGCAGAATGAACACAATCCTTCAGACATCCCCCAGTCTGTACAGAATTCAGTGCTCAGTTCCCCCCACCATGCTGATGTATTTAGGGGTTATCTTGAGCTGTGGACATTTGTTTCTCCTGAGGGCAGAAAAGGGGTGCAGGGAGAAAACATATGAGCAAGTGGGAACCTGCCAGGCAAGCTCACAAACTGTAAAACTCTCTGCAGCCAACACCTTAATGGCAAGAGGCACAGAAGCAGACAATCTACTTTCTAAAAAAGAATGTCAAGTTTACCTCAATGTTGACTGTGATACAAGTATCAGGCCTACTGTCCTGCCCCCTGGGCAAATGCCTATCTACTGAGCCATACTCCTTAGTCCAATAATAGCAAGAAATAACCTTAGCCCAGTCACTAAACTTTACTGCTACAACACTGGAACTATTTCAACTGAAAGACTACAGGTGATTAAAACTCCCAACCAATAACATGGGCTTCATGCACATAAATCTCAATGTATAAACATAAGATGTATGAAAACAGGTAACATATTTCCTCCAAAATTCGGTGATTTCACTTAAACCAAGAATTTGAACAATAGTGAAGCACATGAAACTTCGAACCATGAACTCAAAAGAACAATGATGTAAGAATGATGAATAAAATTAGAGGATTTTATAAGCATGTGAATGAATTCAGAGAAAATACAAATAAACACCTGAATGCTATAGGAAGACAATGCAGGATATGTAAGAAGAACTGAATAAAAATCTAGAAATCGCCGGGTGCCAGTGGTTCACGCCTGTAATCCTAGCTACTCAGGAGGCTGAGATCTGAGGATGGCAGTTCAAAGCCAGCCCAGGCAGGAAAGACAGTAAGACTCCTATCTCCAATAAACCAATAGAAAATCGGAAGTGGTGCTGGAGCTCAAGTGGTAGAGCACTCTCCTTGAGCTGAAGAGCTGAGGGACAGCGCCCAGGCTCAGAGTTCAATCCCCATAACCGACCAAAAAAAAAAAATCTAGAAATCCTTGGGGGAGTGGACAGGAAAGAATCCAAGCAGAAACCTCAGAACTGAAAGGCTCAATTACCAAAGTAAAAACTCAGCCTTACCAAAAGAATGGAACAAGTGGATAATATAGCATCACACAAATGTAGTATGATTGTAAGACAATGATAGCATTAGGGAAGGTGAATCAGGAATATAGAGAATTCCTTTTGTAACT
The DNA here is from genome assembly GCF_000151885.1 of Dipodomys ordii. NCBI lineage: Eukaryota > Metazoa > Chordata > Mammalia > Rodentia > Heteromyidae > Dipodomys > Dipodomys ordii. The sequence continues at coordinate 23,722,605 of NW_012267221.1, forward strand.
TTTCTGTAAATATAAAAGCATTCCAAAATAAACACTTGTATTTAAAAAAGAAATAATATGAGGGCTGGGAAGGTGGCTCAGCGGTAGAGTGCTTGCCTTGCATGCATGAGGCCCTGGGTTCAATTCCTCAGCAACACATAAACAGATAAAGCTGGAAGTAGTGCTGAAGAGCTCAGGGACAGCGCCAAGGCCAAGAGTTCAAGCCCCACGACCAACCAAAAATAATAATAATAATAATAATAATATGATATCATGGATCAAAGATAAAAGTAGAGGAATTCAATCAAAGAAAAAAATGTTAATAATAATCCTCTCCTCTCCTTTTGCAACATCAAAACACCAAACCCAGCCAGGTGGCGGTGGCTCATGCCTGTAATCCTAGCTACTTAGGAGGCTGAGATCTGAGGATCACGGTTCAAAGCCAGCCCAGGCAGGAAAAGTCCATCAGACTCTTATCTCCAATAAAAGCACTAGAAAACCAGAAATGGTGCTGTGGTTCAAGCGGTAGAGTATTTGCATTGAGCTGAAGAGTACAGGGACAGCGACTAAGCCCAGAGGTCAAGACCCACATCTGACCAAAAAACAAAAACAAAAATACATAAATCATGGATATTAGGAGAAGATATACAAGCTAAAGGCATGGAAAATATACTTAACAGGGGCTGGGAAGGTGGCTCAGTGGTAGAGCGCTTGCCTTGCATGCCTGAGACCCTGGGTCCAATTCCTCAGCACTGCATAAGCAAAAAGAAAAAAGCCGGAAGTTGCACTGTGGCTCAAGTGGTAGAGCGCTAGCCTTGAGCTGAAGAGCTCAGGGACAGCACCCAGGCCCAGAGTTCAGGGCCCACGACCAGACCCAAAAAAAGAAAGAAAGAAAGAAAGAAAATATACTTAACAAAATAAGGGCAAAAAAAAAAAATCATCCCCATCTTGAAATTGGGTTACCAGGGTAAAGGAGGCTTACAAAACACAAACAGGAGATGAAAGCCAGTGCCGAACACCTATAATCCTAGCTGCTCGTGAAGCTGAGATCTGAATCGAAGGGGCAGGAAAGACTGTGAGACTATCTCCAATTAATTACCAGAAAACCAGAAATGACACTGGCTCAAGTGTTAAGAGTGCTAGCCTTGACAGAGAGACCCAGACTTCTAGCCCCACAACCAACCAAAAAAAAAAAAAAAAAAGAAGAAAAGAAAAACCCACAAACAGGAAAGATTTTTAAAAATCCCTACACATATTAAAGTATTAAATATACATACATAATACAAATATTGAAAGCTACAACGCAGAAGTGAGAAATCACATACAAAAAGCAAGCCTACTGAAGTAACATTTCTTAGCACAAACTAGATAGATGCAAGGTGAGAATTAAGGACATAATCCAAGCCCTTATACAACTGTCAAGCCAGATATATGTATTTAGAAAAACTATCCTTCATAATTTGAAGGAGAATAAAATCCTTCCAAGACAAACTAAAACTAAAAAGAAATTCATAACTACCTTAACTAGCACTGCAGAACATAACGAAATTCTACACACAGAAGAGGAAGAAACAGAACCAGAAAATAATAAATGCCATTAGATTAGCAAATAGATTAGCAAATAGGGTTAGGGGAAAAAAGCAGACATCACACAAAGTAACAGAAATATGCCACTCAAGATTAATAACAAATTTTAAATGGCCTCAATTCTCCAATCAAAAGACAAGAACAGGTCAGATGCTAGTGGCTTATGCCTGTAATCCTGAGAGGCTGAGGTCTGAAAATTAAGGTTCAAATTCAAAGCCAGCCTGGGGAAGCAAAGTCTATGAGACTCTGATCTCCAATTAACCACCAAAAAAGTCAGGAGTAGTAGCCTGGTTCAAATGGTAGTACATTTGCCCTGAGCAAAAAGGCTCAGAGACAGTGTCCAGGCTTAGTTCAAACCACAAGACTGGCACTAAACAAAGACAAGAACAGCAGTGTTGGGTTAAAAAACAAGACCTGACTATTTGTTCCCTACAAGTAATACATCTCACTGACAATGACAAGATAATGCTCATCTTAGGGTAAAAGACATAAATAAGGTAAGGAAAGGGCAATAAGATACAAAAGATTTTCCAAATAAAGGCATCTTTAAGAGCAGGCTATAGAGAGCCTCAAGAGTAGCTACACTCACACTGTTCATAATAGCCAGGATATGGGAAAAAACCCAGATGTCCCACCACAGATGAATGAATCCAAAAATTGTGGTATCTATATACAACGGAATAGTATGCAGCCATTAGAAAGGACAAAATAATGGCATTTACAGGGAAATGGAGCTAGAAGAAATCATGTTGAACGAGGTAAGCCAAGAGCAAAGAGACAAACGGCACATGATCTCCCTGATAAGTGGATGTTAAATCCAAAATGTAAGGTGATTTGACAAAATTAACAAGACTTTTAAGGCCTTTGCATGCATGAGGCCCTGGGTTCGATTTCTCAGCACTACATATGCAGAAAAAGCCACAAGTGGAACTGAGGCTCAAGTGGTCACTAGCCTTCAGCTGAAGAGCTAAGGGACAGTGCCCAGGCCCAGAGTTCAGGCCCCATGACCGGGGGGGGGGGGGGGGGGGGGTTGGGGACTCTCAGGTTGAATCACTACTAAATAACCCCATGCTGCTGACCACATATATGATATATATGTGCGAACTGGAGGGAAACCAGGACAAAGACACAGAACCAGAGGAAATCAGGGAAAAACATAAAACAGCGGAACCCATCAGCTGTACTGGACTGGACATTGATCAAAATGAACTAAGCAACTCAATGGAAGCAATGGGAGGGAGGGAACAACTGATGCTATGCAAAACAAAAGAACAAAGTACACATCACCCAAGGTGGAAGAAATAACTATTGCAAAGCTCATATAACTCATAAATATTATAGAGACAATTTGCCCCATGAAAGTTAGAATGTGTTTGTGACTTTAACTAAGCATCACTGTTCCACAATAGTATGAAAGTTGGAAATTATGCAATCACTTAATCACAATAAAGAGTTTGAAAAAAAAGAGTAGCTACACTTGTATCTGATAAAACAAACTTCAAAACCACACTACTCATTAATAAATCGAATAATCCATCAAAAGAAGGAAAACAACTGTTAACGCATACACATAAAATGTTGGCACACCTACTTTCATTAAAAGCTACATTGGACTTACAAGCATAGAGACCACAACACAGTAACAGTGGGAGACCATAATACCTTACTCTCACATGAAACAATCCACCAAAAAAAAAAAAAAAACCTTCAAAATTGATACTATGGCCCAAATGAACTTAACAAACACCTACTGAATATTTCATCCAGCGGCTGCACGATATACATTCTTTTCAGAAGCCCATGGAACTTTTGTCCAGGATTTCGCATTTTAGGACATAAACCAAGTCTTAATAAAAATAAAATTCAAATTTCTTCCCATATTTTACCAGATCACAATGGAATAAATCAGAAATCAAGAAAGAAACTAGAGAAAACATTCAAGTACCTGGAAACTAAAAAAAAATACTGTTTGAATGATAGTGGGCTATTGAAGAAACACACACTAGGGTTGGGAGTGGGGTATCATAGAATCATTATAATAAAAATACAACTGCTAGGATATAGCAAAGCCATTGCTAAGATGTTTATAGCTGTATCAAAAAAGAGAACTCTCATATAAAGGATGGACCTTCAGCCCCTAGAGGAAAAAACAGAAATTAAGAAATTAAGAAAATGGAGATTAAAGCAATATAATGAATCGATGAAATAGTTGGTGCTTTATAAAGGTAAAATAATCCTTAGTCAGCTGGGCACTGGTGGCTCACGCCTGTAATCCTAGCTACTCAGAAGGCTAAGATCTGAGGATCACGGTTCAAAGCCAGCTCAGGCAGGAAACTCCATGAGACTCTTATCTCCAATAAACCACTAGAAAACCAGAAGTGGTGCTGTGGCTCAAGTGGTAGAGCACTCGCCTTGAGCTGAAGAGCGCAGGGACAGCACCCAAGCCCAGAATTCAAGCCCCACAACCGACCAAAAATAATAATAATAATAATAATCCTTAGTCAATAAACTCATAGTCAAACTGACCAAAAGAAAAAGTCTCAATTAATTATGTTGCAGATAAAAAAGGAATCATCACAAGATATAACAATATAATTCAGAAGCTAATTAGAGAATACTTTGGAAATTTATGCATGAATAAACTGAAGAATCTAGAAGAAAGAGATACATTTCTTACTGATCTGACCTACAAAAACTGATCCAAGAGAATATAAACCATTTAAAAGCTCTGAAGGACGTAAACCCAGAGAACTGCTCAGGGGCTCAGATATCCTAAAACTATGGATCATCTGCATTTGCAGAGCATACCTATGGCCAATGGTAGCAGACTCAACATAGAACTATGCTGGCTATACTATTCAGTATGGCTGTATAGCCCATTGTGCTTTTGAATACGTTGGTGGTGTTGTAGTGTGTTCTGGACTATCAATGAATCCTACAATTCATAATTCAGATATTGTCTTTGCAGAAAATCTTAGTCGGCATTTTTATGATATCCAAAGAGATGACATTGTGATTGCAAAAAGTCCAAGTGATCCAAAGTCAAATTTTTGTAAACAAGTAATTGGTCTGGAAGGAGACAAAATCCTCACCACTAGTCTATCAGATTTCTTTAAAAACCATAGTTATTACTAGGGTTTGAACTCAGGACCCCATGCTTGCTAAGTGCCAATGGGTCATGTTTGGCTAGAAGGAGACAATCTACAGAATTCTACAGATTCCAAGTACTATGGACCCATTCCATGTGGACTAATAAGAGGACAAATTTTCTTTAAGATCTGGCCCAAGTGATTTTTGATTTCTACATGACAGCCCAAATACTGACAGATTCTTTTAACTTGATTATTGTCTCCTGTTCAAGTGAATTTATACTGCAGCTGAAACCATTTACTTGCCAATAAACTATCTGCAATTAAAAAAGACAAAAAAAGCTCTGAAGAAACTTGGAAGAGGGAACTTCATAACAAAAGCTATATATGACAAACACAAAAACAACATCATATTAAGTGTGGAAAAACTGCAATTATTTCCTCTAAAGTCAAGAACAAGAGACAAGGTTATCTACTCTTCCCCCCCTTAAGCAATACAGTACTGAAACTTGTAGCCACAGAAATGAGGCAAACAAAAGGTCTCCCAAAGAAGGAAAAAGTCAAATTATCCCTACTTACATATGATACACGCCTATACTTAAGCCCTAAAACTTTTATACATACACACACACACAAAACAAGTAATTAAAATTAAAAAAAAAAACTTCTACATTTAACAGGAGGCTAAAAGACTAACAAAAACAAAAACCAGAAGCTGGATGCTAGTGACTCACACCTGTAATCCTATATACTCAGGAGGCTGAGATCTGAAGATCAGGGTTCAAAAGCTAGCCCAGGCAGGAAATCTGTAAGACTCATCTCCAATTAACCACCAGAAAACAAAAAAAATGCACCTGTGGCTCAAAGTGCCTGGTCCCTGAGTTCAATCCCCCACAACCCACCCCAAAAAAATCAGTAGCTAGGAAAGAAATCAAGAAAACAATTTTATTCAGAGTAGCCTCAAAAATACATATAGGAAGAAACTTAACTAAATAAACTTAAATAAAAATAATAAATTCCTGACCTGAAGAAACTGAAGACACCAGAAGATGGCAGGACTTCTCAAGTTCATAGGTTGGCAGAATATTAATATTGTGAAAATGGCTATATTCCTGAAAAAAAAACTTAAAATTCAATGCAACTCCAACCAAAACTCCAATGTTATTCATCATAGAAAAGAATCAATCCTAAAATTCAGAGCCACAGTAACAAATACAGCTTGATACTGGCACAAAAGACACAAAACCCAATGGAACATAATAGAAGACCTGTAAATAAACCCACATCTCATGTTTGACAAAGGAGCCGAAAACATGTGTTGGAGAAGAGAGCCTCTTTGTTAGAAATGGCTCTGAACAAAGACACTAACAAGGCAAAGTTTACTTCTGCAGAAGACTGTGCCATCAGCCAAAAATCTGGCAAGCAAGCACATAGAGTATGCAAACTGTTTGCTTCCTTTTTATCCCTAATCCAGCAGGCCCTGCCCCTCTGCTCAGATTGGCTGAGTTCAGGTTCACAGTCCACAAAAGGATGTGGCTATATTAACAGGATATAACTAAAAGTCAAAGAGCTTTTAACGGGATTCTTAGAGAAAAGGACTTTAAAATGTAATGCCAAGGCAGGAACTTTTCAGACAATTCTTACAAGACTGACATAAAGGAAGAATCTACTTTGATAGTAAAGTGTTTTTCTCACATCTTTAACAAATAAACTGGTTAGCTAACTGGAGATGAATGAAGTTAGCCAAGTTCAGAATAGATCAAAGATCTTAACATAAGATTTGAAACTACAGAAAACACTGGGTCATATATAGGCATAGGCAATCATTTTGAATAGGACTCCACTGCCCAGGAAATAGAATTGACAAATGGAACTGCATCCAATCAAAGTTTCTACAAAATTTCCAGAATAAAGAGACAGTCCACAGAATAGGAGACACTTTTCCCCAGCTACTAAACAGATAAACTATTAATATCCAAATATACAAAGAAATCAAAAAGTTAACTAGCAGAAAGAATAATCCAAGTAATAAATGGGCAAATGAACTGTACAGTTATCTGTAGCACAATGGCTAATACATAAGGAAGTATTTAACATCTTGGCCGTAAAGGAAGTACAAATCAATAGACACACTGAAGTTCTACCTTACACCAGTCAAAATGACAATCATAAAACAAATGCTAGCAAGGAGGCCATGGGAAAGGCCCTCTCACGCACTGTTAGCAGGAATGAAAACTAGTACAACCCTTATGGAAATCAATATGGTGGTTTATCAGGAAAGTAAAAGTATGCCAGTTCATGTCTATAATCCTAACTCAGGAGACTGAGAGCCAAGAGGATCACAGTTTGAGTCCAGCTCACCAAAAGCAGGGCTAGAGTCATGGCTCAAATGGTAGAGCACAAAGGAAGCTCAAGACTCTGAATTCAAACTCTGATATTGGGGGTGGGGAGGGAGAACAACTAAAAATAGACTCACCTCATCACTCAGATATACCACTCTTGGGCATATAGCCATTGAAAGGAAATCAAATCAGCATACAAAACAGAGATGTGCATACTCATGTTTATTCAAGTACTGTTCACAATAGCCAAACTATACAATCAGAGGAGGTGCCCAACAACTGAAAAAATATAGTATATGTAATACCATGAAGTATTGTATTATTCAGCCACAAAGTAGAATGAAACTATGTCACATGTAGGAAAATATATGGAACTGGATAATCATGTTAAGCAAAATAAACTAAACTCAAGATGCCAAGTATTACATATTTTCATTCCTGTGGAATCTAGACAAAATGAGGAAGAGAGGGATAGGCTTTGTGGGGATAGAGATCAGTAGAGCAGGGAATGGGCGAGTATTACATATGTTACATATACACTTATGAAGACAACATTATGAAACCCACCAAAAGGTGGAATATAATAGGAATATAATAGACTGAACTTGTTCAAAATATACTGTACACATCTACAAAATTGTAGGAGGGGTGTGTTTTTTGTACTATTTGTATATGCTAATAAAGTAGTTTAAAATCTGATTTCACCTCTGAGGTAAAACTATTTCAAAGTAAAAAAAAAGAAAGAAAGAAAGTAAAAAATAAGAGCTGGGAAGGTGGCTCAGTGGTAGAGTGCTTGCCTTGAATGCATGAGGCCCTGGGTTCAATTCCTCAGCACCACATAAGCAAAGAGAAAAACCCAGAAGTGGTGCTGTGGCTCAAGTGGTAGAGCGCTAGCCTTGAGCTGAAGAGCTGAGGGACAGTGCCCAGGCCCAGAGTTCAGGCCCCGCGACCAGACCCAAAAAAATAAAGAAACAAAGTAAAAAATAACTGTATACCACATTTTAAAACCTTATAAAGCCCAAAACTGCCTCCCCCGCCCCCCCCAAAAAACACAACTTATAAAACACAAGTATTGTCTTATTGTATTATATCTATTTTCCTTTCTTCTTTTTGTCTGGTTGTGGGGCCTGAACTCTGGGTGTGGGTGCTGTCCCTCAGCTCTTCAGCTCAAGACTAGTGCTCTACCACTTCTGGCTTTTTCTGTTTATAGGGTGCTGAGGAATCGAACCCAGGGCTTCATGCATGCAATGCAAGCGCTCTAGCACCTTCCCAGCCCATTATGTCTATTTTCTGTCATTAAGATCTAAAAAACAGACAGTACCAGTGGCTCACACCTGTAATCCTAGCTACTCAGAAGGCTGAGACCTGAGGATCAGGGTTTAAAGCCAGCCCTGGCAGGAAAGTCCATGAGACTTTGTCTCTAATAAACTCAGAAAAAGATGGAAGTGGTGCTGTGGCTCAAGTAGTAGAGCACTAGCCTTGAGCCCAAAAGGTGCAAGGACAGTGCCCAGGCTGAGTTCAAGCCCCCCCCCCCAAAAAAATCTATTAATAGAAGCTTACCAGGTGCAGATTGAAACACTAATTTCACAAGAAAAAAATTCCTGCACACCTGAGAGCTAACATTAAAGGAAAATAAAATTTAAGTGATAATACACACATACAAAAGAATACACGTGATATTTTCAATATTAAGAACTAATAACTCAGATGTGGCTTGATTTCTATTAAAAATGTTACCAGAAGAGCGCTTGCCTTGCATGCCTGAGGCCCTGGGTTTGATTCCTCAGCACCACATAAGGAGGAAAAAAAAAAAAAGCCGGAAGATGGGGCTGGGAAGGTGGCTCAGTGGTAGAACGCATGCCTTGCATGCCAGAGGCTCTGGGTTCGATTCCTCAGCACCACATAAGCAAAAAGAAAAAAGCCGGAAGTGGCGCTGTGGCTCAAGTGGTAGAGCTCTAGCCCTGAGCTGAGAGACAGCGCCCAGGCACAGAGTTCAGGCCCCATGACCGGAACCAAAAAAAAAAAAAAAAGCCGGAAGTGGCGCTGTGGCTCAAGTGTTAAGAGTGCTAGCCTTGAGGTGAAGAGCGGAGAGCAGCACCCAGGCCCAGACTTCAGGCCCCACGACCGGACCCAAAAAAAACAAAAAAAGAAAAAGAAATATCCTAAAAACCTCTTTCCAAAATTAGCTACAAATGATCAAGAGTTAACAGAGTATTTTAGGTAAACTCTTAACTGACTTATGAAATCTAGAATAAGCATACTTAATTTAAATAGCTAATACTGGATAAATATGAATAACAGCATTGTTGATAATAAGATATTCTCCTTTATCAATAGTATATCATTAGGACTATGTTCTTATCAAAATCTTTCATATTCTCTGCCTTCTAATTTTTAAACAAATTAAATCACTTTACTTGATTCTGAAAGTTTATCTTATTTACCTTTTCTCTTTAGTACATTTCACCTGTCACAAACACCTAAATAGAATTACAAGGTAATCCTATAAAAATCTCACAAATTGCTTAATTAGATTTTCATATCTATTTAGATTCCTTTGGGCATTTCAGGGCCACCAAGAAATATTTTTTCCAACTTTTAAGTAAATACTTCTAAATTATAGATAAGGGTTCCTAAAAATACAACATCACTTGATGCTAAAAAGAGAAAAAAGCTAATACTTTAGGGAACAAGCTTTAAACTAAATTTTATTTCCTTATTATTTCTTTTTCCTTACTACTTTTGCAGTTATGCATAGTTATGCAGTTGTTTTTATTTCTTTACTATCTCTCTGACACACACACACACATACTCTCTCTCTCTGCTTTAACATTAAATAATCTTTTCCCAAAACACCATCTCCTTAGACAAAATTATTACTCATCTATGACAGCTTCCTTTCCTGGATTATTACTAATCCTTTATTAACCTCCTTTTTTTCTATTAATGTGGAGACAGTATTATCAGGAATATTCTTCCTAATAAGTCTAACCAATACAACCTTTTCAGTACATGAACACAAACTTAGGCACATACCTTGAAATAACTAGCTTTCTAAAATGCCCTAGAGATCTTATTTTGCAGTCTTATCACAAATATGTACAAAAAAAGACTATGTAGTCTGCACCTAATACACTATGGATAATGAAACATTAGCTTTACCTTATTTACTCTGAACTACTAGATAAGTTAACAATATTCTACTCTATCTGATGGTAACCCTCCCTTAAAATATTCCAAAAAATAGCATATTTTAGTAGGGCATGGCAACACATAGCCAGCTACAATCCCAGCTCTCAGCAGTCTAAGGTAGAAGGATCAATCTAATAAAGTTCAAGGCCAACCTGGATCTGAAATCATCTCTCAAAAAACAGAACAACAACAAAAAAAGGTCCCAGGTTTTTCAGTTAAGACTTTTTAGAGCTGAACATCCTCAGCTCTTTTTGGCTTTTGTTATTTTTCAAATAATATCAAGTTTTTGCCTATGCTAGCCTTGGTCCTCGATCTTCCTATTTAACATCTCTTATGTAGCTAGGTTGACTGAAGTGTACCACAATGTCCAGCAAGCTGGTTAAGATGGGGTCTCACTAATTTTTGCCCGGGATTATGGCCTGAGATTATAGGCATGAGTCAGGCTGCCAGGACAGGCTCAGATTATTTTTATCTTTGTCTAGTAAGCTCCATTTATTATTAAAAGTAATGTACAAGGATTAGACAAAGCCATGGAACATTGATCCAATATTTTCTAATTTATTTTAATTACTTGTTTTCCTGCTTTGTCTCAACTCTAATTCCAGTTTCCAGGTCACAATACCTGGTCATATTACTCCTTTTAATCTACATATTCCAAATCAGTTTTACACTTAGAAATCAACCAGCATTGTTAAAATCATATATAAACATTGGATTGACCAGGTCCAAGAAACTAAATGCCCTTAAAATGAAAATGGTCAGAGTGACTAACATTAGCTCCAGCACACAGACTTTCAACCTGTTGCTTTAAAGGAGATTTCATGTAATAATACCATCAGAGAACAAGAATACATCAGGTCCAAGTTCTCATAAAAATAAGGGAAGCCAACTGAAATTAGTTTAATACACTGAAAATCTACCTTAGTCTTCATCTGAGGAAAGGGTTCTACTGTAGCAATAGACAAAAACTGTGTGTTGGGCTGGGAAGGTGGCTCAGTGGTAGAGCACTTGCCTTGCATGCATGAGGCCCTGGGTTTGATTCCTCAGCACCACATAAGCAAAAGAAAAAAAGCCCGAAGTGGTGCTGTGGCTCAAGTGGTAGAGCGCTAGCCTTGAGCTGAAGAGCTGAGGGATAGCGCCCAAGCCCAGAGTTCAGGCCCCATGACCGGACCCAAAAAGAAAAAAACCGTGTGGTTGCTACTGCTACAACTTAAATCACCGTGTATGGGTTCTCCCCTCCTCTCATTAAAAAAAATATATATTGTGCTATTAGACAAAGATTCCCTTTTCTCAAACCTGGGTTAGAAAGGAGTGTTATTTTTCCCCATAGGGATTATTTCCAACACTTTCTGTAGACTGAAAACAAGCTTAATTTGTGCCATTTAACCAGAAATAGAAAATGCTTTAAATAATCCATTAAACATTATCTAGTATCACTCTGAATTATTTCTTCTAATACATCCCTATTTTGGGAGGGAAGGTGAAGTATGCAGTAGCAAAGGCTTAAACACAATGTTGTATATTTGACCTTTTCGCCCAGAGTTGGTGTTTGACCACTTGAGCTCTGCCTCTAATTCAAGCTTTTTGCTTGGCTTCCAATCAATATCCTCACATCTCAGCCTCCTAAGTAACTAGGATTATAGGCACAAACAAATGGCACCTAGCTGCTTCACTATTTTCCTCCCCTTTGTCTTTTATCAAAGACATCTCTTTGCTGTATTATCTATATAAATGGACATTCAGTCAACCTGTGAGCTGGCTATTAAAAGATGTAAGCCAAAAGGCTGCATCTTGTCCATTTCTCCTTCGCCCCCAAATATCTAAACATTTATTCAGAACCCAAAATTATATCCTAATACATCAACCAATAGTTTGGGGGGAAATAATTTCAAGCTGGGCACCAAGGACTCACCCTTGTTATCCAAGCTACTCAGAGGGCTAAAATCTGAGGATCTCAGTTGGAAACCACTCTGGGCAGGAAAGTCTATGAAACTCTTAACTCCAATTAACTACCAAAAAGGCTGGAAGCGGCTCAAGTGGTAGTGTTAGCCTTGAGCAAAAAAGCTCAGGGACAGAGCCAAGGCCCTGAGTTCAATCCCCAGCACCAAACACACAAATCTCTATTTCTCTATTGCTCAATACAAGTCTATTTCACATTAATTTTACAATTCTGGTTGGCAGAAGATCTAGTCCTAGCAGCCCCTCAGGTACTGAGGCAACACATGAGAACCTTTCCAAGATTACATGAAAGGTAAAAAGGGTATATGGTAAATCACAACCTACACTTAACCTATCAATCAGATTTAAAGCTCACAAAAAGATTTGCTATGCTATGCCTAACTTTAAGGATTACTGGAAAAGGCAATTCTATCAAGTGTTTAGGAAGACTCATGACTCCCAAATCTCATACACAGAGAAACGTTACAACTGATCCTTTGGTACACTGTTTCTCTGTGCCTCCTCCAGGTTTTCCTTACCTATTATCCTCTTCCTCCACTAATGAAGTATGCATCACATAGTGCCTCTACAGTGGAGCAGAATTCTCAGCCTGCGAGTAGAAACTAGATCATTAAATCTCAAAAATATACTTTTTCTTTCAAACTTTCATATATATTTGTGGTTTCTATGGCTGTACAAGTATTAAAAACTTAGGACATCTTATCTGTTTTAGTCAGTTCTAAATGCCAATATCTAGAACCCCCTGCATGTTTACCACATTGCTTTTTTATATTGTCAAAGTGATGCAGAGGGGTTGCAGTTACGTAAGATAATAAATACATTTCTTGTCAAACTTGTTACCCCTCCTCTTATTTTTTCTATCTTCATGCCCCCAGACTATTTTTCCTCTACTTGTGTTTATCTAGTTTTGACAGCCAATGGATGCTTTCAGTCTCTTTTCCTACCCCAACTAGACACTAACTATTCCTTTACTCTGAGTGGCCTTAAATTTTTCCTAAGTCTTAATAACTGAGAGTGGTAATAATGGACTCTTGCCAAAACCTTGACTTTTAATTATTTGCTAAAATGGCTTCTCGATTTCATGTCTTAGTGACTAGCTGAGAAGTAGTTCCTTCTAATCCTATAAATTCCCAAATATCTGATTCTAAAATTTCTCATTCCTACATGTGAACCAGCCAATTAGTTTCTAGCTCATCTCTTTTGTACAATATCTCCTTATTGATTAGAGCCTACAACAGCTAAATACAATTTGTTTTCCAATCGAATTCCATAAAGCTACAGTAAAGTACTTGCCTTTTAAGTTTTTGCAATTTTTACCAAATGCTTCTCTGAAGCCTATCTTCCTGCCCTCTAATAACAGTTTCTATACTGCCTGATTCTTGAGCCAGTGTTATAGTTAAAGGTTTTGTGTCACAAGACATATTCCTACTATAAATTTTTGTTTTAGTTAGAATAGGATAAATTACAGGTGCTAATACAAGTCAAACAAGACAAGGATGTCCACTCTCCAATTTAGTATTAGAATGCCTAGCTACAGCAATAAGACAAGATGCAAACATAAAGGGGATCCAAATAGGGAAAGATGAAATAAAACTCTCTCTCCCTCTTTGCAGATGACATGATCTTGTATTTAAAGAATCCCACAGACTCCA
>NW_012267221.1:23739574-23741866 GCF_000151885.1 Dipodomys ordii
TTTTTAAATATATACAAGTCATAATTTCACATTTCCTAGAAACCAAATAAAAGGCAAAAATAACAGTGAACTTAATTTATTACAGTTCATTTAACCTGTAATTGATATAAAATTACTAAACAGCTAATTTACATTCTATTTTTATACAAAATATTAAAATTTGATTTCTTTTTATTTAAAACCTATATTTGTTCAGCCTAACCACAGATAAAATGCTTAACAGCAACAGTTACCATAATCCCTGAAATCACAAAGGCTAAAAAATATTGCATGCTTTCCTTACTTACAAACCAATGGTAATAAAGCTGTCATTGTGGCAAAAGCAAACTACATAGTTCTATCCAACTTAAGTATACCTAGAAAGAGAACCAAAAATATGAAGCAGATTCTAGGTCTGGACCCCAGTACTGGCCCCTCCCCAATCACAATTTTTATTCAAACTATGTTTTCATGGAATTTCATCCTTTTATTTTTCCTTCTTTCCTCCACATATAAATATGCTTTAAAAAGCAAATAAAGGGGGCTGGGAAGGTGGCTCAGGGGTAGAGTGCTTGCCTTGCATGCATGAGGCCCTGGGTTTGATTACTCCGAACCACATAAATTAAAAAAAAAAAAGAAAAAGCAAATAAAGGGCTGGGCACCATTGGCTCCCACCTGTAATCCTATCTAACTCAGAAGACTGATATCTGAGAATCACAGTTCAAAGCCAGCCCAGGCAGTAAAGGCAATGAGACCCGGAAGTGGTGCTGTGGCTCAAGTGGTAGAGTGCGTGCCTTGAGCTGAAGAGCTCAGGGACAGCGCCCAGGCCCAGAGTTCAGTTCAAGCTCCATGACCGACAAAAAAAACAAAAAACTTTCTCCTCTTCTTAAGCCAACTAAAATCCTCACTAAGATTCAGTGCTCTATACTTGTTTACCCAAATGTATTCAAACGTGTTGGCAATCATTAAACAACTAGCTCAGATTGCTATGTAGGACAGGGTCATCTTACATTCCACCTTTGTGCCCACCTGAGCTGTAGTCCACCTGCTTTGGACTGTTGGAGCTAGGATCACAGGCCTGACCCAAAGTATACAACTTCCATAGAGTTGAAATTTCTTGGACTTTTTAGCTTATGCTGGCATGGCACTGTGTTCTTCCCAATTCTAGCCTCATACAGTTTCAGATGACAGGTAAACACCACTGCACCCAAATATGGATTGAAGGGGTCTTGAAAACTTGGCTTCCCAGACTGTCTGAAACTACAATTCTGTCTCAGCCTCCCAAGTAGTTAGAATTACAGACATAAACCAGCAGCACCTGGCCAACCCATAACTTTTTAATCTGTTGTTGCATGGTAAAGAGTCTCACAGGAACTTAAGTCTACAGTGTTCACACTCCTCCCAATTTAATTTAGAAAAAAACTCCCTCTAGAACTTTGAAATGCGATGATTTCTGATTTATTTAGTATAGAGAAGGAATCAAAAAGAAAAGGGTTGGGAAAAATAGTACTGAGTTTGAAATTGTTTCAATACTTTTTAAATAGTGTCTAGCATGGAAGCAAAGTTAACTAGGCATATGAGAACATGGGGCATCATAACTAAAACCAGTCAAAACAATAGAAATAGATCAGACTTGGAACTCCAGATAGTAAAAATATTTCATAATCTGTGGACTCAAACAACTCTTTCTTACTGTCTAGGAGATAAAAGCTAGTAAGTTTAAACACTTTTTTTCTCACCAAGTTGGAAACTATAACAAAAATACATTGCAGATTTGTAAAACTCAGGAACTAAATTATCTGTTTATGCATGACAGGACTTGAAGTTAGTCTTCTGCTTGTTAGGCAAGCCCTCTATCACTTCAGTCCCATTAGTAACTCCCAGAAAACTGAAATTTTAAAACCTTCAAAACTGAAGAAAATCTTAGTGGTTGAACCCTAGGATACTGACAATATTTAAAGGGTAGAAAATAGAGAAGGAAGCAAAAAGGAAAATAAGCCTCCAGGAGATAGTACTATTAAGCCAAACTAATAAACCATCTAAGAAAGGTAGAGACAGTGCTTATTTTATCTTCTGACCAACCTAAACTGTTTTTATATTATATTATATTCCAACTGTTTATCTAACTGGATATCTAATAGAAATTTCAAATTCAATAAAAGCTAAAAGAATACACACAGAGAGATTTTAATTCCATATCAATTTTTTTTATATTGTGAAAATACTGTACAGAGGGGTTACAATTACATGGGCAAAGTAATGAGTACATTTCTTATCAAGCATTGTTGCCTCCTCCTTTGTTTTTTTTTTTTT
>NW_012267221.1:23743600-23755615 GCF_000151885.1 Dipodomys ordii
CTTGCCTTGCATGCCTGAGGCCCTGGGTTCGATTCCTCAGCACCACATAAGCAAAAAGAAAAAAGCCGGAAGTGGCGTTGTGTCTCAAGTGGTAGAGCAGTAGCCTTGAGCTGAAGAGCTGAGGGACAGTGCCCAGGCCCAGAGTTCAGGCCCCACAACCGAACCCAAAAAAAAAAGTAGATTTTGGTTGTCAAGATCTAAGGGGAAGAGGGAATAAAGAATGACTGCTGGCGGCTCACACCTGTGATTCTAGTTACTCTTGAGGCTGAGATCTAAGGATTGAGGTTCAAAGCCAGCCGGGGCAGGAAAGTCCATGAGACTCCTATCTCCAATTAAACACCAGAAAACCGGAAGTGGCACTGTGGTTCAAGTGGTAGAAGAGCTCAGGGACAGACCCAGGTCCAGAGTTCAACTCCACGACCAACAAAAAAGAATGCCTGTTAATTGGTATGGGTTGCTTGCTTTTGAGGGCATAAAAGTACTCTAAAATTAGATAATGAATATGACTCTACTAATCTACGACTATATTTAAAACCTACTATGTTGTATACTTTAAAGTGTGATTTTTATAGTATGTGGATTATATCCTAATAACTCTTATTTTTTAAAAGATATGCTACCCTAAGATTTGGTAAAAAATTAATTTTACTGGTTCATCAGGTCATTTTTTTAGTGAAATTGGAGTTTAACTGTTAGGTGTACAGTCACAAAGAGTACAGCAACTACTAATACAGTTAGAGGTGTAATCCACCATCACTCAAAGTGTAAATACAGTGAAAAAAGCAAATAGAATTCTTAGTACTTTTAGGAATAGCAGTTTGACACAAAGGACCTTTGAAGGGTCTCAAGGATCCCCAGAGATCCACAAATCACTTTGAGAACTGCTATTTGAAACCACAGCTTCACAAAACTCAAATGTAATCAAAGCATTTTAACAAAAAATTTCTTAGAGAATCATAGAAAGAGAGAAAAGGGAAGGAAGAGAAGAAGAGGAAAGGGAAGAGGAAGAGAAAGGAAAGATTTGGAGGGTGAAATTAAATAATCTTTAAGTGGTAATGGGAGTAATTTCAATCAGTCCAACTTTGTTACCTAATAGTAACTGTACAATCTCCACAGAAATACAAATACAAAGTAGAATTTAAATCCAGGACCTCAAGCTTGCTGAACAGTCACACCAATGCAGAGCCAAGCCCCACCATCAACACTTTCAGCATTGATTATTTACAAAACAGTCTCACTTCCTGCTTGGGCTTTTGCCTAGGCTGTGATCCTCCTGTTTTAGGATTCCCCCTGTAGCCAACATAACAGGTGAACTACATCATATCCAGATCTCTGTTAAAAAGGTATCAAACAATTTTTTCTGCCTGGGTAACTGCAATCCCTCTGATCTTAGCCTCCTCTTGGATTATAGGCAGGGAACTCTAGTACCTAGTTAGATTCTGGAATACCTACCCATACTTAATAATTACCATTCTGGCACAGCTAAGTTTTAATAGCCACTATCACAAAAAAATAAAAATAAAAGAACTTCAATAGAAGGTACTCTACATCTAATTACCTAGTCCAACACCTCCATTTCATGAGGAAAGTGAATTTGCAAGAGACAAATAACCTAGCCCCCACCACCACAAAAAAAAAAAAACCAAGACAACTACTGGTTGAGACAACTACATAACTATATAATTACTCTTTACTTCTAATGCTGTATTTTCACTATGCCAACATGATTTCTAAACCAAATACCATAAAATGTTTAACTTACATCATCATAGCAAAGCCAACCAAGACATCTTATTTTTTATACAAATAAAAATTTTATACTGCCTGACAATATCAATCAGTCAAAATAAAATTACTGTAAGGGAAAAACAAGAAATCTAATTGGCATGGTAGAAAAATAAATTCTTAACTTCAAAAACTACAAAATTTCAAAGAACTTAGAAGACAGCTGATGTCTACTTTTATATAAACATGTAACTATGTATCACCTGAATTAGACAGATACTAATTCTTTAAAAAAAAAACCTCAATTTGGTGATATTAAGACTCATAGTACTCATACATTGACATGTTGAACTGAAACCCCTTTGTCCAATTATTTAATGATAATAATTCTCTATTCATCACACTTTTATGACATGACATCATTAACACTCACCTGCAGGACTGTCAGCATTCTCTCCTGGATGTAGTTGTATGCCAGTAGAATCTATAGAGTTTACGGTAACTGTCTGTAGGTTTGGCAACTGACCAGTGCTTAGACTAACTGGAGTTGAAGTCAAGGATCCACCTGTTGCAACTTGACCAAGCGTGAGTGTCTGAACAGGCGTCAAAGTTATTTGTTGGGCAGCAGTGTTCTGTATTTGCAAATTCTGCAAGTTCTGGACCCCTTGTACTTGAAATGTTTGCCAAGTTATCTGTCCAGAAGGGGTCACTGTCTGTGCCTGAATTAAAAAGGTTCCAGGATTCAGCTGCAACTGAAGATTTTGCAAAGCTTGTTGTGATATATTTTGACCACCGGCTTGCACGCCATGGATTGTCTGTGGTGTAATACCTTGCACAATTTGGGCTTGACTGGTTGGCTGCTGAGACTCTTGAAGTTGTAAATGTTGTACAACAGGCTGTGCTGTAGAAACCTGAATATTCTGGGCCTGTGTCTCTTCAGAAACAGGCGACTGGATATAATTTCCCTGAAGATCTGAAGAATGGACTTGCCCACTAGAAGTAGTCAAGCTATTTGTGTTTTGTTGTAATATACCTGTACTATCTATTGTAACAGGCAACTGTGATGAAGAGGATGTTGGCACAAATAAATCTGTATCAGTATTAGTTTCATTAATGTCAGGAGAAACTCGCTCACCAGTCCTTTCTGAATTGTCTGAACTATCCATAGCTTGTCCTGTGTTTATCAAATGTCCATCGGCATTAATGCCTGCAGTCATTGTCTGAGAACTGCCAGAGAGTCCCAAAGAATCTAGATCAACACTATTGATTGGTACAAAGGTAATATTTCCTGGCAGACCAAGAGGCACATTAGCAACTACTTGGGTTTGGCCAGGAAAAGATGAACCACCAATTGCAACTCCCTGAACCTGGACTTGACCAGTTTGTGGTATGAGATTCTGAATGTTAGCAGGAGGTGTTCCAGAGGCAAGTAAGGTTTGATTAGAGCCAGGAATGATCTGAATTTGACTATTTTCTTGATTTATACCTCCATTATCTGAAGCGCCTGTGAAACCAATCTGAACCTGCTGACCGTCTGTTGACGGAATCTGTGGTATTACTTGATATTGAACATTGGACACTGTACCATTTGATGAATCTGATCCTGGTGCAACTGAAAATATCTGTTGATTCTGCAAATTCTGAAGGGGAAGAACATACTGCCCACTTGAAGTAGCAGTACTTGGAATCTGTACTAGATTACCAGCTTCATCTTTTATAGCTGAAGGTGTGGTTGACAAAACTTCCCATCGGTTTGGTGCTCCTCCTAACTGTGCAGAAGCCAAGTCACCTGTCTGGATAAAGAAAACAAAAATGTGATGTTTGTGGCATATTTTAAACAATCCTCAAACTCAACTATAATAAACCCTGCTAACTGCAAATGAAAATCATCTTAACATAATAGGGTTCAAATACAAAAGAAAACCTATACAACCTGTAAGAATTATCACTTCCAGTTGTTAATTTTTTTGCCAAGACAGCCTTTTCTATTTAAACAGGAGAAGGGACTGTTTTAATCAGAATACTGTAAAATATTGGGGGAGGGGAGTGTTTGACAGAGTATCACTGTTGCCCAGACTGGTCTTGAATTCATGCACAGAAAAGATTCTCCTGCCTAGCCTCCCAAGTAGCTGGCACTATAAGTGTGTACTGTGTCTAGCTACACAAACTTATCTTCTGACCCACCTATATTTTCTATTGCTGTATAGTTTTGTTGTTGTTTTGTTTTGTTTTGTCGGTTGTGGGGCTTAACTCTGGACGTGGCGCTGTCCCTATGCTCTTCAGCTCAAGACAAGCGCTATCACTTGGGCCACAGGGCCACTTCCAGTTTTCACTAGAAAACTGGAGATAAGAGTCTCATGGAGTTTCCTGCCCGGGCTGGCTTTGAACCGCGATCCTCAGATCTTAGCCTCCTGAGTAGCTAGGATTACAGAAGTGAGCCATCGGCAGCCAACTATTGCTGTACAGTTTTTTTTAAGGTGGAGGTGTCCACACAAAATTACAAACAGTTCAAATCAAACATACCTCAACTATTGGAGAGTTCAAGAAGTATACAACCCACTAAAATATGACTAAATCAGGTACACTGTATTTCTGTACAAAAAAGAAACATTAGCATAGTGTTAGGAGTTAGGAAAGTAGGATCTGTAATATTATTGCTGAGTTAGGAAAGGAAGACTTTTGTATTATTGCTGTAAATCTTCAATTATCCTTTTACGGTATATTAATGTACAAACTATTCCACTAGCAAGCCATCACCCTTTTTACTTTTCTCAACTATTACAAAGAGACAGAGACCTTAAAAACAACTTAGTAAGAAAAGGTTATGTCCTATGATCACACAAAGGAGCTCCATTAGGCTGAGAAGGTGGCTCAGTGGTAGAACGCTTGCCTTGCACACCTGAGGCCCTGTGTTCAATTCCTCAGCACCACATAAGCAAAAAGAAAAAAGCCAGAAGTGGCACTCTGGCTCAAGTGGTAGAGCACTAGCCTTGAGCTGAAGAGCTGAGGGACAGCGCCCAGGCCCAGACTTCAGGCCCCACGACCGGACCCAAAAAAAAAAGGAGCTCCATTTAAATTTTTTTTCCAGGCTGGGAAGTTGGCTCAGTGGTAGAGCGCTTGCCTTGCATGCATGAGGCCCTGGGTTCGATTCCTCAGCATCACATAAGCAAAAAAGAAAAAAGCCGGAAGTGGCATTGTGGCTCAAGTGGTAGAGCACTAGCCTTGAGCTGAAGAGCTGAGGGACAGCGCCCAGGCCCAGAGTTCAGGCCCAAGGACCAACAAAAAAAAGATTGGGAAAATGCCAATGCAGGAAAGCAGAAAATAAAATCCTGCAAGTCAACATTAAATTAATAGTTTTAAGGGAATAATTGCAATGCCTAACATTTAAGTTGTTCTTTTACATGCTAAATACCATGAAAAGGGCTTAAGAGATTAACTCTATAGGGCAGGTGTTACTATCACCGCTTTTTCACAGACAAGGAAATTGAGGGATGAAGTCATGTAGTTATAACATGGCCAAGACAAGATTTAATACTTAAGACTAATAAGACTGGCACCATGGCTCCTGCCTGTAATCCCAGCTACTGAGGAGGCTGAGATCTGAGGATCACTGTTCAAAGTTAGCCTGGGCAGAAAGTCTGTAAAACTCTATCTCCAACTAACTTCCAAAAAGCCAGAAGTAGAAGCTGTGGCTCAAGTAGTAGAACACTACCCTTGAGCAAAACAACCTCAAGACAATGCCCAGGTCATGAGTTCAAGTACCAGGACCAGCAACAAAAATAAAACAGAAAGACTGCTGCTAGGCACCAGTGGCTCACGCTTGTAATCCTAGCTACTCAGGAGGCTGAGATCTGGACCATGGTTCAAAGCTAGACTGTGAAAGAAAGTCCATGAGACTCTTAACTCCAATTAACCACCAAAAAAAGCCAGAAGCTCAAGTGCTAGTGCCTTGAGGAGAAAAGTCCAGGGACAATACCCAGGCCCTGAGTTTGAAAGTGGGGGGGGGTGTCTCTTGGGGCCCTCAGGAATACATGAAAACACACACACACACACACACACAAAACAAAAACCTAAGTCATACTAATACAATTATTATTTTTGTCTCTTACTAACACTAGAGGTAAAGACCCCAGGAAGAGACCCTATCTGATTAACTATGATTTTTGTTCTGTATGTGATTTTCTGTAACTCCACTAGACAAAGAAAACATACAAGCACCAAAAAAGAATAAAAAAGAAAACATACAAGCACATCTAACCCAACAATGTCAACCAAGGGTTTTATAGAAAGGCTTATGGGATCTTTACATCCTCTAAAATAGCATATTAGCTTTTTTGAGAAATTACCATTTGAGGAAGAGGGCAGACATTCTAAGGTTTCATCCTATTCCCAGGAGTCTATGGCCATAAGAGTTGTTAAAACAAGTACTATTTTCCTAACCTCTCCACAAAATGTAATGCAAATATTAAACTAAAAGATCTTAAATTTCTTAACAACTCTCTAATTTTCATGAAACCACTTAAAAGATTCTTTACCTAATTTTCATGTAATTGAGAAGTTTGTAGTTGAGAAAAGGAACCATAGTTCATCCTTGACTCGATAAAGACTGAATATCTTTGTCAAGGCTAAATTAGTATGAGTAGACAATACAATCTCTATTCTTGAATAGTCCAGACTCTATCCAAGCAGAGACACAGCATACATACTAATGCAATGTAAAAAGTAGCAGATTCTAGCTGTATGATCAAAACACTATGTGAGAACATAGAAGACTGGAAAGAGGGAGGGGAATTTCGCATAAAAGATACTGGAAGTAGATGTACAAGTCGTTATGTCGAAAACGAACATTACAACTTTGGGGGGGGGGGAAGGGGAGGATTGGGTAGGAGGGGGGAGGGGGCATGGGAAGGGATGGGAAGGGATGGGAAGGGGAAACAAAGGAGGAGGCTACAATGCTTGATAAGAAATGTACTCACTAACTTGCCCATGTAATTGTAACCCCTCTGTACAGTATTTTCACAATAAAAAGTAAATAAAAAAGATATTGGAAGTAATAGAATAAAATATAAAATATTTTACTTTGGTCAATTAGAAATAGAAGTACTAACAAAAGCACAGAAACAATATAGTGACAGAAAATCCTAGAACATGCAGTTTGAAGTTCAATTAGATCCAGAAAAGGCTCATATTCATAGACAAAAGTAATGGAGAACAGCACCAGACATTTTTATCGAGACTTGTAAATGGCTTTGGAGATCCCACTAAATTGTTTAGACTTTATCCTGTAGACAGTGAATGAAAGCTATAAAAGAGTGAATGGTGCAATCACATCACATCTGTATTTTATAAAGATAAACTAAGGCCCAGTGAAGACTGGAAAAAAAAAAAAGGTAAGAGACTAAAAGAAGAGAAACAGGACCCTATATCAATCTCTAGACCTAAACTAAAATCCAAACACTAAAAACTTACTCATCTTACATTTTAGAATGGAGCACCAGACATTAAAGTCACTTGTCATTATTCCACTTCAGTTTGGTATTAAAATTACAACAGGAAGTCTTTAATTTCACAAAATTTAAGGAAATTTTATTTCATTCTTTTGGCATTTTAAGTAAACAAAAGATTTAAAGTATACTTTATGTAAATACAATCCTTATGTTAAGTATAGTTCAACAAGACCAACTATCAAAATATTTTCTAGCCTGCTTTAAATTTTAAGACATTTTTTTGGGGGGGAGGCCGTGGAGTATAGTCATGGAGATGGGAGGGCAGGGATGGCAGGGGAAAAACAAAGGAGGAGGCAACAATTCTTGATAAGAAATGTACTCATTACCTTGCTCATGTAATTGTAACCCCTCTGTACAGTATTTTCACAATAAAAAAACTTACTAAAAAAATAAAATAAATTTTAAAACTTTTAATAGAAAAAATACAATTATCCTCTATATAAATTTGACAATGCTTACATTTTCCTTCTCTTCCTTTAAAGAACAAAATTAAATTAATTATGTCAGCTAAGAATTTTTTTGACAAAACAGTAATAAAGTATCTATTTAGTCATGAATGAACCTGTCTACTCAATAAACTATTTAACTGACAAATGTGAGTAAATATTGCCCAAGTCATCCCCTCTTCAGATTTAAACCGTTGTATCATTTTCCCAGCATTTCAGCCATTAAATAAAAAGAAATAAATCTAAGATAAAATTATGTATTCTCAATTTCTGTGAATAAATATAAGATGGAGGGCTTACAAAAAAAAAACACCTAATGTCAGCTGTAATCTTAGCACTTAGAAGGCTGAAGCAGGATAATCTCAGGTTCTAAGCTATCCTAAGCTACAGAACACGACACTGCCTCCAAAAAAAGGAAAGTAATGAAGCACTACTAACCCCAAGATTGCATTATAATTACTAAATACTGTGCCTAGCATAATATCAATATACACTAAATGAAGATATGCCATTTTAAAATTACAAAGAAAATAGAGATGGCCGATAGAAATAAATACAATAAAACTGCCTTGGGGTTATTAGAGCCTCCTAACAACAAAATAAAAAAATTAAACCCATTTGCATCCATAATTCCATAAAGAATAAGCCCCAGATATTTCAAAACTATAAAACTGTCTAAGCACACTCATTTGTAATAAAAATTTTCTAGCCTTATACCAACCAATGGAACAAAGTACACTACATACCAAAGAAAGGGATAATTATAGGAAATCACCTGACAAAGTTATGAAAAAGTTGACTTGGAAACACCATAAATAAAACAGACATTAAAAACACACAATCCAGGTGAAAACTTAAATATATCTATTGGCTTAAGAGCAAGACAACCTTCTATAAAAGTTTATAAACAAAACAAAACAAAAAGCAAAAGCATTTTTCAGTAACTCTCACATTCTTATTGGGTAAATATCAGAGCAGCTATCATGAAAGTTGATGTTGTTGTAAAAAGTTGTAACAAGACATGCGAATTCTCTGAAAGCATAACCAACAAGGTACAAAGAACCAGAACCTACATTAGCCCTGGGTGGTTGATAGTACCAGCAGTGAGGCTGCTATAACAATTCATTATATAGAAGAGCAGTATCCAATGCAACTGGTTGGGCGCCAGTGGCTCAAGCCTGTAATCCTACTTACTCAGGAGGCTGAGATCTGAGGATCAGAGTTCAAAGCCAGCCCAGGCAAAAAAAATCCATGAGACTCTTATCTCCAATAAACCACTAGAAAACTGGAAGTGGTACTATGGCTCAAGTAGTAGAGTGCTAGCCTTGAGCTGAAGAGCTTAGGGACAGTGCCCAGGCCCAGAGTTCAAGCCCAACAACGGACCAAAAAAAAGTCTACCTTCTTAGTACACATGGAAAAGGGGGGGGGGGGAGAGTAAAGGAAGATTCACAATAGTTGTATAGCATTTTGGAAAGATAAATTTCAGCCCCCACAGATAGATTTTATAAAGACAGAAACATGCAAAGGAAGAATGTAACTGAAAATAAAAGCAAGTATGAAGCTAAAGTAGACTCGAACTAAAAACCATTCTTAAGCAAATACTCAAGTAAAATCTTCAAGAAACATTGGAAGAACTCAAACAGACTTCAATAAGTTGGTTACAATGACTGTAGGCTTTTTTGTTATTTTATTTTGTTTGGCAAGACTAGAGATGGAACCCAGGGCCTTGTGAATGCTAAGGCAAGCAACTCAACCACTGAGCCACATCCTAATCCCATAGGTCTTATTTTAAGTAACTGTAAAAACGTCTTTAAAAAAAATAGGATAATATTCACTTTTTAGTTCATATTTACTTGTTAAATTGGTGAACACTAGATTTATAACAAACATTAAGCAATACTTCTCATATTTCTTGCTTAGCTTATTTCACTCAAATGCAAATGAAATTAACCCATAAATTCACATTTGGACAACTTAATAGCTGCTACTCTCTATTTCTTGGTTTATCACAAAACACAGCTTTTAGTATTAAGAAACCTTGCTGTAACATCATCTTTGGGAGTCTGTATTGCAGGACATTGTAGGTAAGTCCATTTTGTGATTAGACCTCTTAAGCACTATACTAAGGGTAAACAAACACCCTTAGTTGGGATACTTCGATAACAAATTCAATATTCAAATTATTTAAACTCCATCTTGGGTGTCACTGATTGGCTTCTTAAGACCTCCTTACTCTTGAAATACCAAACTAAACTAGCATAAATTTGAACTGCATGTGTGTATTTTAAACATACACTTTATACAATGAGGTATCCTGAATTCATTTGAAAACAGAAAATGGACATTAATGGAACAACTAGGAAACTCCAAATAAACTCTGTAGTTAGTAATAGTTGATCAATGTTAATTTCCTAGTTTGGACAAACACTAATATGTTAGTTAACATTGGGGAAGCTGGATGAAGGGTGTGAGGTAATTCGACTGTGTTTCCAACTTCCTGTAGACCTAAAATTATTCCACAATATAATTTTTAAAAACACAATTACCAAAAAACCCTCATGTCCCTCTCATGATTCCCAGTGATTTGAGTAATGAAGTATTCTCTAAGCCCGTTTTTAAATGGAAAAAATAAACTTGCCTCATTATACTTGGAGGTGCAATGAAAAAAGTCTTGAAATTCACTTGTGAATCAGAAAACAACTTTTTCCCCATCAGAGTTCAGGGAAACATACAAGCTACTCCTACCACCTTTACTCACAGTGAGAATATCTATACACAGGTACAAGAATTTCAATTATACACTTTATAGGTTTTTTTGTAGCAAAACTATTTTAAATTTATTTTGATTGGCAAATTATAAGGTGTTTGATAAATCTCAATTTCCTAGATTGATTATAGTTCATGTTTATCTGGTTAGAAAGGTATTCCCAATAGATATTTGATAATTCAGGAAAAGACTTAAACAATGCTATACAAATATATCTGGCTACAAATATAGTTGGCTACAATTGAAGAGAAGAGTATTTCTACTCCTGGCAGTGAGACTTAACATGCATAACATTTTCAACTTTAAGTTCCTTCTTCACTTCTCCCCTCCCCCACCTGTAAGCTGACACCTAAACCTAGTAAATTAAGAGCTACAAAATTTTTTTGTTTGAAATGTAAAAATAAAGGTAGAAGAAATGTTATTCAACTTTACTTGTGCAATGATTTGTTAAGATAACCAAAACATTTATTTTGAAACTTGGAGAATAGAGAGTTTATCAGAGGGGTTTACTAATTTCTAGATTAAAAATATGATACTTCTTAACAATGTTATGCTTTATATTTTAATCTGTTTACCAGGGCAGATATTGAAACTATTCACATCATCCAGAGTATAGTGTGAAATTACAATTATAAGTGTATTTACCAATAATGTAGTTTAACCAAAGTATTTGCTACTATACCAAATATTAAATCTGTATCAATTATAAGCCAACTATAGTGCCTATTCAAAACATCACTACATAGACCAATTCCTATAATACACCTCAAGAAGTCTGACTGAGGTTTTCAACTTTAATAGATTAACACTGCTAAAGCTGCAGAAACGACCCAAAGTAAAATCCACAATTAAACCTATAATCTTACTAATTTTGTATTGTTATAACTTTGCCACTCATCCCAGTCCTACACCTACACCATGAAAACAGTTCCAAAAGAACCCCACCAAACTTAACAGAGTAACAGTCACAGTAAAAATAAGTTTTGACGACCTATCTCTATTTTAAGTATTGAAAGCGTTAACATGCATGTAAATAAAATTCTTGTACTTTTGTCTGCAATACTAATATTCATTTTCAAAAGCTGAAGTATTATCATTAATAGTCTCTATAGGTCTCATCTTACTTAGGAAATCTGGTGCAAATTTGCAGTGGTGTGCACAGTGAAATTCAACAATTTTGAACGGTCAGTAAAAAAGTGAATTCCCGCATACAAAAGACTAGTCCAGAGAATAAACCCTTTTCTTAAGGATCTCCGACTAAACTCCGATCTAGCAACTTCCAGTAACTGCAGGCCCTGGCTCCGTGGCTGCTACAGCCCGTGGCCGGCAGGCTGTGCTTGAGCAGCAGGGCTCCAAGAAGGAGTCCTGGAGCCCAGCTCAGCAATTGCTCAAACATCCATTTTGGAGAGCTCGCCCCCTCCCTCCCAGACTTCATTTTGTCGGGAATTTGGAACCAGGGCCACCGTGACAATTCTGAGAAAGCCCGGGCTTGGCTCGGGATCCAAACAGGGCCGGGCAAGGGCAAGGAAGGCAGGGCGCGTGTGGCGGCGGCGGCGGCGCGCGCGGGCGC
>NW_012267221.1:23755990-23762388 GCF_000151885.1 Dipodomys ordii
GAGAAGCGCGCCGGGTCCCCTCCGCCCGGAACCCACCCCGGGAGGGCGCGCACACTCGCACACTCACACACGCACAAAAAGGCGGCGGGCGGGGGAGCGCGGGCGGGGTCGGAGCGTTGGCGCCTCGGGCGGGCAGCTCCCGGGGCGGGGGAGGGGAGGGAGGCGCAGGGAGGGGGAGGAGGGGAGGAGGGAGGGGAGAAGCGAGGGGAGGAGAAAGCGGCGCGAGGGGGGAGCCGGGCCGCGCTCCGCCGCTCCTCACCTGGGCCGCCGCCGCCGCGCCGTTTCCGTGTTGTTGCTGCTGCTGCTGCTGCTGCTGCTGCTGCTGCAGATACTCGCCGTGGCCGCCGCCGCCGCCGCTGCTGCCGCTGTCCACGTCCAAGGCAGCCATTTCCTCTTGTTTCACGGGCTTTTCGGGAGCTGCGGGCACAGCGGGGGGGGGGGAGGAGGGGGTTGGGAGGAAGGCGGGCGCGCGCGAGGGAGGGGGGCCCGCGGGCCGCGGCGCGATTCCTCCGCGCCGGGCCGAGGCCCCTTCCCTCCCCCTCCCGCCCCCGGCGGCGGCGGCGGCGGCGGCGCGGCGGCTCCCTCCTCCCCTCCTGCTGCTGCCCCCGCCCGCCGCGGCTGTAACCCTCCTCCTCCTCCTCCCTCCTCCCCGCGCTGCCCCTGCCCCCTCTCCTCGCCGCTCCTCTCCTCCCCTTTCCCTCCGCGGCGCTCGCTCCTCTCGCACCGTCAGTCACTCACACACGCCCGCCCGCCGCCCGCGCCCGCACACAGGGGGACACGCTCCCGGCGGACCGCGCCGCCCGCCCCGCACCTGGCGGGCGGACAGCGTTGCCGGGCTTGAGGGCTGGGCCGTGGCTGGCGGGGAGGGCAAGAAGGCGGAGGGGAGTGCGGCTTTCTGCCTCTCGGACACTCGGTCGCACATTGGGGCCGGGAGGAAGCGGCGGCGGCCCCGAGCAGGCTGTGGTCGGCGGCGGAGGCAGCAAGGGTTGCTCTCTCTCGGCTTTACGTACCGGTCATAGTGTGTTTAGGGCACCTCAGGCGGGGCTCCCCGCCGCCTTACACATGGTGAGGAGCGAAGGCGGCAGCGACGGGAGAGGATGCGGGAAGCGGCGGCGGACACGGCCGGAGCGGTCCGGGGATTTTTTTTTTTTCCTATTTTGATTGACTGTGCGGGAAACACAAAAGGTGGAGCCTCCAGCCCAAAAGGGGGGAAGAGGGTGACAGCCCGCCCGGAAGTCCCGCCCCTCTTCTCCGCTCTTATTTGCTTCCACGCTCTCCATCGGTTGCGCTCATTGGTCCGGACGCTTGTCCGTCGATCCGCTAGGCAGCGCGCTTCCTGTTTGCCCCCTGGGTGGAAGGAGAGAAACAATAAGCGGCCGAGGCGGAGTACGTTCTCGGTCAGCGGCTACGGCTCGCGCGTTACCCCGCTGGGCCCGCCTCGGTCGCCGGCTGCCGCGGCCAGGCCTGGGCGCAGGCCTCTTCCACCTGCCTGGTTTTCGGAGCAGGACCCTCCTGGCTGTCGGGGAGCTGATCTGGGGAGGAAATCCGTCCCCGGTGGCTTGGGCCGCACTCGTCGTCCCCTCCATCTCGGCAGAATGTCCCCAGGGCCTCGCGCTCCCGGAGCTGCGACTTCCCGGTGCTGCCCGGAGGCCGCCGCCGCTCCGCCCCGGGGCTGCCGCCGCTGCTACTGAGCGAAGCAGACCCGCCCCACGAGCCCGGAGGGAGGGCGCTGGTATTGGGGGGAGACACCCCCTTCCAGGCCGGAGGAGGATTTTCTCACACGTTCGGCTCTGATTCACTGTCGGAGCCATCTCGTTCCCATCCCCCCAGCTTTCCTACCCCCACCGCACACACTTCGGAGTGCCCTGGAGGCTGGCACTTAGAGCCAGGGAGAAATCTCAAATCCCTTCACACCCGGTAGGAGAGCTGTCATTCTGGCCCGGGCAGGTTTAAAGAAGACTTTCTATGTAGCGTGTATACGTCCAATGAGGCAGAATCCATTTTTTAATCAATCATAATCATATTGCCAAGAAACAGGTTAGATTTAAGCAGTGGAAACAGTCCCTTTCATATCCCTTTCATTAGAAATTTGACTCAAGCAAGAATTAGTGTTCCATTATTACGATGATCTTATTTTGTGTAATAAGTGAGGTTGGGCTGTGGGAGGAGGTTTTGTTATGCAAGCATTTAGACTAGATCTTTGTGTGTCCTAAGTAAAAAATTCTTAAGAGACAAAGTTTGCTTCTCAGTTCCAAAACATTTAAATTTGTCACCTAGGCTCAGTGGATGAGAAGGTATGGTTACCTGATAGATGACCATGGAACTGACCTAAAAAAAAAAAATACAACCGTGGGCTGGGAAGGTGGCTCAGTGGTAGAGCGCTTGCCTTGCATGCCTGAGGCCCTGGGTTCGATTACTCAGCACCACATAAGCAAAAAAAGAAAAAAAAAACACAACCAACATGCAAAACAAGACTGGAAATTCTAAGTCCAAGAATAAAACTTAACTTTTAATAGAAATTGGCCTCATTTAACTAGAAGACTTACTTTGAGAGTTGAATAGTACCATTTTACACTTGAGTGTTTAAAGGAAAATGAAAGTCATAGATTAAGCTGGTGGGTAGAAAAGAGAATGACTGGATTAAAGGGCAGGACAGAGATGTAAGTAAATTGGCCCACAGAAAGGGAGTTAATATTGCTATGGTCACTCTGTTCTGGCCTGGTTAATGTTGGACAGAGGGTAGCTCATTCCTTGAAAGAGATATGTCAGGAATTTTCATGTGTTTTTCAAGAGTAGGGATATTGCATGTCCATTTTGCAAAGGGTCATTCCAGTCACCATAGTGAGCACATAACTTGGTCATAGGAATTAAATTCATCTCTTTCTGATGCTAATTGCCAATGACAGGAAGAAATTACTTTCATCTTTTTTGGTCTGTAGACCATTGTGATATACAAAAGCAAAAGAAAATAACATCCCTGAATTAACCATTGGGCTTTGGATGCAAGGCTCTTAAGATATAGATAGAGGGCTGGAAATGTGGCTTAGAGGTGGAGTGCTTGCCTAGCATGCATGAAGCCATGAGTTCAATTCCTCACTACCACATAAACAGAATAAGTTGGAAGTGACACTGTGGCTCAAGAGCTATAGTGCTAGCCTTGAGCAAAAGCAGCTCAGGGACAGTGCCCAGGCCCTAACTTTAAGCCCCAAGACTGCCCCCTCCTCCCAAAAAATAGATAGATAGACGATAATACATATACGTATGTGTGTGTGTGTATATATACATATATATATATATGTATATATATCGCAAAAGCACCTCTCACTACAGTCAGATTCCAAAAACCTCAGACTACACTAGAAAGAAAATTGCTTTGGAATATCTAAAGATGGCTGAATATGAAAATAGATTCTTGAAAGAAGGTTTTCTAAACCTATTGGAATCAGATCTTGAAGTATAGCTGGGCATGTAGCTCAAGGTAGAGTGTCTGTCTAACATGCACAGGGCCCAGGTTTGATCATTGCACTGCTAAACTGTGTACACATATATTAAAAAGAAACAAAGTGGGCTTGGAAGGTGGCTCAGTGGTAGAGTGCTTGTCTTGCATGCATGAGGCCCTGGGTTCATTTCCTCAGCACCACATAAGCAGAAAAGGCTGGAAGTGGTGCTGTGGCTCAAAGTGGTAGAGCGCTAGCCTTGAGCTGAAGAGTTGAGGGACAGCTCCCAGGCCGAGAGTTCGGGCCCCAGGACCAGCAAAAAAAAAAAAAAAAAATATATATATATATATATATATATATATATATATATATACTTTGTTGAAAGAGATTTTCTTAGTAAAAGGCTGCCTTTCAATAGGACCTAATACAATATCAAATAGGAAATCAACATCACTTAAGCACAGTGCTGGATATTATTTATATGCTCTTCCCAAGATGATTTGAGAAATCTCACATAAAGAGATAAGGGTGTCACTTTATTTTTTTACCTTATCATCATCACCTTCCTTACTTAAAGTGTTAATGTAAGTTTGTTGGTTTGTTTTTATTCTTTGGAATGTAATGAAAGTGGGAGGTCCCTAAAGGTGACCTTAAGGTGTAGCTCAGATGGTAGAGCACTGCTCTCCCAAGTGAGATGCCCTGGGTTCATTCCTCAGTGTCACAAAATGGAGGTTTCCAAAGGTATCTAAGCACCCATTGACTTGGAGTCTTTAACTGCTTTCTCCTTTACAAAGAGATGATTTCACTAACCCTGCTTGATCTGTATCTGAAAAGACCTACCTACCCACTGTGTATTAAAAACCAGGCCATCCAGATTTACTGGACCACAGCTGGGACAATTCCCTTCAGGGCACAGTACAGTTTCTACTTCTGTATTTCTTCAGTTTTGAACATCTAAATTGACCATATAAAGTTGCTAAAATTAACTTTCTTTGTATCCGAAAAGGTGGCAGTTTTGCATAGCTCAACCTAATTCAGTATCTCATGAACATAACCTTTGTTGCTAGGATGGGTCTGCTACTTTATTTTCCTTTTGTACCAATCCTTAGGTTTGAACTCAGGGCCTTCAGCTTTTTTGTTTGAGGCTGGCACTCGACCACTTGAGCCACAGCTCCACTTCTGGCTTTTTGGTAGTTTTATTAGAGATAAGAGTCTCACAAACTTTCCTGCCCAGGCTAGCTTGAAATTCTGTTGCTCTATCTAGGATTACAGGATAGAATCACCGGGCTACAGGTTTCCTACTTTCATTTGCCTAGATCTCTAAACATGTTCACATTGGTTTCAAGAATCTTAATTTGTTCCTTGTAGTTACATAATCACTGTCATATTTCAGCATTTAATTTGAGGTATACTTACACTTCATATTTTATATCTTCTCTATTTTCTCAAAAACATACTTCAGAAGCTCTATCTTCGCTAGCCTTGAGCTGAACTGCTGAGGGACAGCACCCAGGCCCAGAGTTCAGGCCCCATGACCAGACCCAAAAAAAAAAAAAAAAAGAAAGAAGCTCTATCTTTTTAAATCTACTAAAGATAGAGGTGACTTTTTTTTTAAGCTTTTACTATTGACCAAGTAGTTAATATCTTTAATTTTATTTAATCCTCAGAAACCTATGATATAAATATTAGGGATATATTTCATTTTACAGATGAGGAAACAGGTTCAGTAAGGTCATGTCACTTTAATAAGTGACAGTTCAAACCCACATCTGTCAATTTCTCCAATCAACATAAATCCTAAATAATCATTTTTAAAGATTCTCCTACCCATTATCTGAAAAAAAGATACAATAGGAAAGCTGAGAATGTGGTCAGTGGTAGAGTGCTTCCCTTGCATGCATGAGGCCCCAGGTTCTGTTCCTCAGCACCACATAAGCAGAAAAAGCTGGAAGTGGCAGTATGGTTCAAGTGATAGAGCGCTAGCCTTGAGCTGAAGAGCTCAGGGACAGTGCCCAGGCCCACGACCTGGGGGGGGGGGGGGCAATCAGTACCTAGCTCAAGCAAATCTTCCTTAGAACATGAGCTCTTTGTGTTAGCAGCCATATGCTCTAACCCATACTTGACATGTTGTAGATGTTTAATATTAAGTAGAAAAACTGACAAGACAATTGTCTTATAGGAAAATGATGACTGTAAATTAAAATTAATTGATAAATACTCTGATAAAATTCCTTTAACCTTATAGTAGTTCACCTCTTGCACGATCACTTTCTTCAAATGAGTTAGACCCCCATTGTCATTCAAGCTTCACATCAAGGATATTAACCATGCTGCAAAAGGACTCATGCTCTCAGTGTTTAAGGAATCTCATTTTCTTTATTGGCATTGACATTACTTTGTATTCAAAGATTTCTAGTGCTGGGGGTGTGTATATGGCAGTAGATCTTAATTAGCAAGCTCAAAGCTCTGAGTTCAAACTTTAGCACTGGAAAAAAAAAGTGATCCAGTCAACACTAGCTTCTAAGTCAGGATAATTGTCTTAAGAAAAAATTATTTATATATTTCTTTCTTGTTAATCACCTATCTTAGAAGAATACAGAAAATTAAAATTCTCTTGGTTGTAAATTAGCAAACTTAGGAAGAAACTTCACTTAATAATAAATAGCTTAACAATCTTAAAGTGTGATGTCCTTAAATGATGAAGAACAATTTTTAGTATAAAGTATGTTATAAAGCATTCTTCTTTCTTTTAATCATAGATATCAGACAAATAAACTAATTTCAAAATAGCCCAATCATAGCCACAGCCTCTAGATGAAGTTTTTGTTGAGTTGGTTGGTTTTTTGTCGGTCATAGGACTTGAAATCTGGGCCTGGGCACTCCCTCTGAGCTCTTCAGCTCAAGGCAAGTGCTCTACCACTTGAGCCACAGATCCACTTCCAGTTTTCTGGTGGTTAATTG
>NW_012267221.1:23763193-23764849 GCF_000151885.1 Dipodomys ordii
AAAGCCGGAAGTGGTGCTGTGGCTCAAGTGGTAGAGCGCTAGCCTTGAGCTGAAGAGCTGAGGGACAGCACCCAGGCCCAGAGTTCAGGCTCCATGACTGGACACACACAAAAAAAAAAAAATATATATATATATATATATACACACACCTATTGTCTTTATCTTTTTATTGCTAAAAACAAAATACCCAAAACCGGGTACCTTATAAAGAAAAAGGTTGTTTAGTGCATAATTTTGGAGACTGTCCAGGATTGGGCAGTCTCATCTATTCAGTCTCTAGTGAGGGTATTCCCTCTCTCCTGCTTCATTACAACATGGTAGAAAAGAGGAAGAGGAACTAAGCTATGTGCAGAAGAGACCGTATGACAAAACAGAAATCCAGAGAGATACACAGACCAGGCTCTATCTGTAACAACCATCTCTCCAGGAAATTAACTAGGTTGTCCTTTGAAAACATTAATTTCTTCCAAGGGTGATGCCCTCATGACCTAATTACCTCCCACCAGCCCTACCTCTTAAAGGTTCTACTGCCTATCAATAGCACCATACAGGAAACCAAGCTTCTAGTATGTAAACCTGTGGAAGACATACTTGAACCATATCCAAATCACACTACCTATATATGCCTAATATACACACACAATAGATATATATGTGTGTATAAATATGCATTATATAATCCATCATGAATTGATAAATTTTGGCATAAGCAAATGAAATTTAAACTGAAATGAACGATAATCCTTTCAAAGATCATTGAAAAACTGAAGAGATCTAGCTATAGAAGAATATATAATTCATGTAAAGTCTTAAATCATATCAAGTCTATCCCATATTATACAGGGATATAAAAGTGTGTAGCAACACTGATAATACCTTTCTAGGCAATGATACATACTTTTTTCTCTCTCCTGGTCTCCCATCTTGGCTCTCAGGCCCTAACCCCAAGTCATTATCTCCAGACAAGTGCTAAATTGTCAGTATAATTACCCTTGATACAAAGAAAGAGAATGGACTTGACTCTATTGTGATTATTTTATTATATCCTCATATTGCTTTCTTTGGCTGAAATACTAATCATTTTAACTTCAAAAATCTTCCTGGTGCTAATGGAGTTTGAACTCAACGCCTTGTGATTACTAGGCAGGTGATCTATTACTTGAGCCATGTTCTCAGCTCTTTTTTGCTTTTGTTATTTTTCCTGGCCTGAATTTTTCCTTCCTGCTTGGCAGGGATTAATGGCCCAGCTTTTACTATTTGTATTGTTGTTGGTGGTGGTGGTGGTATGATGAAAGGCCCAGCCTTTATTATTATTATTATTGTTGCTGTTGTTATTACTGAGTCTCATAAACTTTTTGCTCTGGCTGACCCTCATCTGTGATCCTCCCACTCTCCACTTCCTGAGTAGTCTTCCTAGTAGTTTAGGATTATAGGTATAAGCAACTGTACCTAGCCTTCAAAATATTTTAACAAGGGCTGGGAAGATGGCTCAGTGGTAGTGCGTTTGCCTTGCATGCCTGAGGCCCTGGGTTCAATTCCTCAGCACCACATAAGCAAAATAAAAAAAGCCGGAAGTGGCACTGTGGCTCAAGTGGTAGAGTGCTAGCCTTGAGCTGAAGAGCTGAGGGACAGCGCCCAGGCCCAGAGTTCAGGCCC
>NW_012267221.1:23765813-23771056 GCF_000151885.1 Dipodomys ordii
TGGTAGAGTGCTAGCCTTGAGCTGAAGAGCTGAGGGACAGCGCCCAGGCCCAGAGTTCAGGCCCCACGACCGGACCTTCCCCTCCCCCCCCAAAAAAGAAGCAGTGAAACAAATATGCCTGGGCAACTGATTGACTGATGGAGTAGTACTGTTGTAGAAAATGACTCAAGATGACTAAGTGTTCCAGCTTTGGTACCTGGAGAGAGGAACTGAAATGAGGAATGTGAGGAATAGAACTGGGGCCTGGGGTTGGACTATCATGAATGTGGTTTCAGAAGTAGAGGCACCAACAGAACACCATGACCAACAGACACTTGTAAATTTGTTTCTAAAGCTAAAAGGAGAAGCAAGGGCAGAATAGAGACTTAGCAGCCTGTGCCATCCTCACATGTCCATTTATCTTCAGACACAAACAAGTCTCTTCTCCTAAAATAAATAAATAACCTCTATGTAACTGCAGTTTCCTCTAGTGATTGTCTTCTTTCTTTCCTTTCCTGGCCCAAGGACTCAAGAATTTACTCTCTTTTAACTACCTTTCTAACTTCATTGTATACCCAATTCAGCATTTGATGCTGTACATTTTTCCTCCTTAAAAATTATCTCCTCCCCCCATGGGGCTGGGAAGGTGGCTCAGTGGTAGAACACTTGCTTTGCATGCCTGAGGCCCTGGGTTCGATTCCTCAGCACCACATAAGCAAAATAAATAAAGGCCAGAGATGGCGTGGCGCTGTGGCTCAAGTGGTAGAGCTAGCCTTGAGCTGAGGAGCTGAGGGACAGCGCCCAGGCCCAGAGTTCAGGCCCCAGGACCGGACCCCCCCCAAAAAAAAAAAAAAAAAGATCTCCTCCTGAGCCAGGCGCTAGTGGCTCATGCTTGTAATCCTAGCTTCTCAGAAGGTTGAGATCTAAGAATCCTAGTTCAAAGCCAGCCAGGCAGAAAGGCCATGAGACTATCTCCAATTAACCACCAGAAAACCAGAAGTGGTGCTATGGTTCAAGCAGCAAGTGGTAGAGTATTTGCCTTGAGCTGAAGAATTCAGGGACTGTGCCTAGGCCTAGAGTTCAAGACCTACAACTGACAAAAAAAAAAAAAAAGATTTCCTCCCTTAAACATCCTCCACTTCCTGGGTTTCTCTCAAATGCATATTTCTCTGTTTTTATAATGTCCCATTATCAAAACAAAAGAAAAACAGGCTGGGCATGGTGGCTCACACCTGTGAGCCTGGCTATTCAAGAGGCTAAGATCTGAGGATCACAGTTCAAAGTCAGCCCAGGCAGGAAAGTCCATGAGACTCTTATCTCCAACCATCAGGAAGCTGAAAGTGGTGCCGTAGCTCAAAGTTGTAGAGCGCTAGCCTTGAGCTGAATTGCTCAGAGACAGTGCCTAAGCCCACAACCAACAAAAACAAACAAACAAAAAAATCAGCAACAACAATCTATAACAATACAAATGGTTTGTTTCCCTGCCCAAGACAGTAGCCACTAACCACATGGGGCTGGTGTGACTGAGAAACTGAACATTTATTTTACTTTGTTTTAATAGATGTACATTTAAATGGCTATGTGTGGTCATTTGCTATCAGTTTAAACAGTGCCTTACTATGAACATGGCGCCAAACTCAGGTTTTGATTCCTTGAGTTGTCATTGGACGTTTGTTCCTGGAAGCGGAACATTTCTGTAACTCCAGTCCCTCTCACTAAACTCAGTCCTAAGTCTTATCTTAAGTTGTCCTTGACTGGATTCCTGTACCATATTTGTAGACACCATAAATTCTTCTTGAATGTCTCACTTTTTCTCAAACTCTAAGTGTTCAAAGCTGAGTTCTTAACTTCCCTTAAAGACACAGCTTCACCCTCCCTTCTTTTTTTTTTTTGTCGGCCGTGGGGTTTGAACTCTGGGCCTGGGCGCTGTCCCTCAGCTCTTCAGCTCAAGGCGAGCGCTCTACCACTTGAGCTACAGCGGGCTTTGAACCGCGATCCTCAGATCTCAGCCTCCTGAGTAGCTAGGATTACAGGCGTGAGCCACCAGCGCCCAGCATCACCCTCCCTTCTGACACCGGCTCCTCCTCTTAGAAATTCCAGAAAAAGTCACATCTGTTACTAGGTGCTGGCAAAATTTCCTATACAATATCTCCTCACTAAAACTACAAAAGTTATTTAACTCCACTCTGCAAGACACCTACCCTCAAGAAATATGTAAGAAACAAAATATAAGCTGGATACTGATGGCTCATACCTATAATCCTAGCTACTCAGGAGGCTGAGATCTGAGCATGGTTGTTTAATGCCAACTTGGGAAAAAAGCCTGAGACACTCTTAAGTCCACTTAACCACTATAAAGTCAGAAGTGAAGGTATGGCTCAAGTGGTAAAGGACAAGCCTTGAGTGGAAAAGGCCAAGCAAGAGTGTGAGGCCCTGAGTTCAAGTCCTAGTACTGGCACAAAAAAGTAAAACCATACACAAATTCAACAGAAAAGACACAATGACGTCTAAACTATATAGTCAACTAGGGTTATATAGCTAGTGGTAAAGTACTTGCCTAGCATTCACAAGGTCCTTGTTCAGTCCCCAATACCACTAAAAATAAAATACAATAGACCAGATGTATTGCCAAAGAACTCTCCAAATTCAGAAATCACTGGTGTCAAGCAGCTTTTTGGAGGCATCAAATTATGCTTTGCCATAGTTGGACCTGCTGCAGGAGGCTCCAGGATTTCCTGTCCTTTGTGTTCTACAACTGTCACTATATTAATTTTAATTTTCCTTTCCCTGGCTAAAAAAACACTTCAGTGATTCCCACACAAGGGCATCTCTCACAATGGCTCACTGTCCCAAAGTTAATTGTTCTTACTCTCGGCTACCAGGAGATCCCACCCTCTGCCCTGTGCTCCTGTGAATTCTGAGACTTTAAGCTTCAGTTCAAGTCAGAACCTCTTACCATAAGGCGGTTGCTTCCAGCTACTGGTAATTAATTTCCTTATTGTATAACTTCCATTGCATTTGGAGAGAACATCTCAGTAGCACACATAATTCATGAGTTAGCATTATCAGCCCCAATTTAACCCTAAGCACAAGGACAAAGAAATATACCCTGAAAACAAAACAGTTTTCTTTGACTCCCCACTTTGATTGACATTTATGTTATTCAGATTTTAAATATATAAAAGGAAAATGGGAATTTTCTTATATCTTATAAAAAAAGATGGATTGTTTATTGAAAGATCAAGAAACATTTCTATAATGTTCAGCAACGAAAAGATAACATATATTGATAAGACTGATTAACAAGCCGTGAATTTATTTTATGATTAATGTGTCAAACTTTTAATGAAGAGACTGATTGTTAAACTGTGGATTGTAAAGCAGCTACAAAACAAGTACTCACCAAGCTGGGTACAATGGTTCACTCCTGTCATCCCAGCTTAAAAGGAGGCATAAATAAGAAATTCACCATCTAGACCACCCTAGACAAAAATTCAAGACCCTATTTGAAAAATAACCAAAGGAAAACAGCTGGGGGTGAGGGAAGTTGTGGCCTAAGTGGTAGAGCACTTGCCTAACAGGGGCAAAGCCCTGAGTACTTACCAGTTAAACAAACCATTGAAATATATGAGGAAGCCAGACACGGTAGTTCACACTTCACAATCCTAGCTACTCACAAGGCTGAAATCTGAGGATGGAGCTTCAAAGCTAGGACAACAGTAAATTCCAGGAGACTCATCTCCAATTAACCACCAAAAAGCTTGAAGTGGAGATGTGGCTTACGTGGTAGAGTGCCAGCCTTGAGTGAACAAGCTCAGGGAAACATCCAGGCCCTAAATTCAAGCCATAGTACCAGCACATAAACATATACATACTACCTTTGTTTATATTCCATAATTAATGTTTTGCCTTACTCATAGTATTTGAATTCTATTATTTCTACCATGCTTATTTTCTCAGAAGCCCTTTTTTACTCTATTTTGAACATTCTGACTTGAGATTTCAGTTGAGAGTTTTGCTATGTAAATTATACTTACTGTGTGTGTGTGTATGTGTGCATGTGTGCACACATACATGCACACCAATACTAGAGCTTGAACTCAGGGACTCACTCTCACTCAGATTTTTATTCAAGGCTGGCACTCTACTGCTTGAGCCATACCACCAGCTCCAGCTTTTGCTAGTTAACTGGAGATAAAAATCTCTTGAGTCTGTCTGCCTAGGCTGATTTCGAACTGTAGTCTTCAGATGTCAGCCTCCCAAAGTAGATAGGATTATAGGCATGAGCCACCAGCACTGACTTTACTGTTTTTAAGGAATTAAATAAAAAGATTCTTCACTTTAAAAGGCCTGCTAGAAAGGGTATAATTTAAGTGGCAGAGTGCCCATCTAGCAAACACAAGACCCTGAGCTCAAATCCCAGTACTGCTAAAAAACCTAGTAGGCATGGTAATATGTACCTATAATCCCAGAACTCAGGAGGCTGAGGTAAAATCTAAAGTTTGAGACCAGTCTGGGCTATATAGTAAGGGCTTGCCTCTGGACAAAGAAAAGGCCTAATAGAAGGGTTGGGAATATAGCTCAGTGGCAGAGTGTTTGCCTAGCATCTGTAAGACTAGGGTTTCAATACACACACACACACACACACAGTACAGATCCTATACACACACACACACACACACACACACACAGTACAGTACAGATCCTATCCCTAGAGTTTAACATTTGATTGTCCACCTATGGAAACCGTTTTTTTTTTTTTTTTTGTCGGTCATGGGGCTTGAACTCTGGGCCTGGGCATTATCCCTCAGCTCTTCAGCTCAAGGCTAGTGCTCTACCTCTTGAGTCACAGCACCACTTCCAGTTTTCTGAGTGGTTTATTGGAGATAAGAGTCTGGGGGAGAGGGGAGTGTAGTTGTGGAAATGGGAAGGCAGGGATAGTAAGGGGGTAAGGGAAAAACAAAGGAGGAGGCAACAACTCTTGATAAGAAATGTACTCATTACCTTGCTCATGTAATTGTAACCTCTCTGTATGGTATTTTCACAATAAAAAAAAACTAATTTTTTTTTTTTTTTGCCAGTCGTGGGGCCTGAACTCTGGGTCTGGGCACTGTCCCTCAGGTCTTCAGCTCAAGGCTAGCACTCTACCACTGGAGCCACAGCACCATTTCTGGCTTTTTCTGTTTATGTGGTGCTGAGGAATCGAACCCAGGGCCTCATGCTTGCAAGGCATGCACTCTACCACTGAGCCACCTTCCCAGCCC
>NW_012267221.1:23771493-23790408 GCF_000151885.1 Dipodomys ordii
ACTCTGGGCCTGGGCGCTGTCCCTTAGCTCTTCAGCTCAAGGCTAGCGCTCTACCACTTGAGCCACAGTGCCACTTCCAGCTTTTTTCTTTTTGCTTATCTGGTGCTGAGGAATTGAACCCAGGGCCTCAGGCATTCAAGGCAAGCGCTCTACCACTGAGCCACCTTCCCAGCCCCCCCCCCTTTGCTATTAGAGGATCAGTTAAGGATACCACATTCACCATGTGTAGGCCTGGAGTCTTTGGGAACTGACATTTTCTCCTCTATTTCTTTTTTTCTTGGCTCCCACAATATCTTTACTATTGAAGGAGTATTGCTGAAGTATTTGTAAGAATGTCCTTCAATTTTGATTCATCTGATACTTTCCTCACGGTTAGCTTGTGTCATAGACTTTGGGGGTCTAACTTGTTTGGTTTATTTTGTTGAGGATCCTGGGGTTTGAACTTAAGATCTGCACTTGAGGTATTCTACCCCTACAGCCATGCCTTCAGCCCCCTAACTTGTTTATAAACTGCAGAATATCAGTCAGTGCTTATTTTCATGGCTACTTTAACCATTACATCATTTTCAATAAAAGAGATTAAAGTAAATCACTTGTCCAAGATTATTCAATAAGTTAAAGCAAATTTTCTGATTCTAAATATGATTTTCATATTACTGTTCTAATTGTGAGGAGAGCCAACTTCTCTATCAAACTGGATCAAAGTAGGTCATTTGCTTTCTGTCAATCTTGTGAGAATTACTTTTCTGAAAAGTTCCTGCTTTGGCCCAATGGCTTGGCCCATGTTGATTAAATTTTAGTTACATCTTTTTTGGCTATACTTTAATTAAGACATCCTGTTACAAGCACATTGAACTTTAGTTACATCCTGTTCCTGTTAATTAAAATATCCTTTTGCAGATTGTGAACCTGAGCTCAGCCAATCTGAGCAGAGGGGCAGGTTCTTCTGGGTTAGGGGTAAAAAAAGGAGTACCACCAGGCCAGTGGTTCATGCCTATAATCCTAGCTATTCAGGAGGTTGAGATCTGAGGATCACCATTCAAAGCCAGCCGGGGCAGCAAAGTCCATGAGACTCTTAGCTCCAAGAACCCACCAGAAACCTGGAAGTGGTGTTGTGGCTCACGCGGTAGAGCACTAGCCTTGAGCTGAAGAGCTGAGGGATAATGCCCAGGCCCAGAGTTCAAGCCCTATGACCGACAAAAAAAAAAAAGAAGCTTGCCTACTCTGTACTGGCTTGGTGGATTTTGACTGTCAAAGTTTACTTATTTCTATGTAACACCTCAACATCCCAAGTCATATCTAACATAAGACAAAATCAAAGTTGCTTCGATTTTTTTAAAACTTTATTGAGACTGAAAATTATAGAGCTCATTACTGAACTTACTTATAAGGCATGCGATTTGTTTCCTATGGATAGTTTCTTTTCTAAAAATTAGATTATATTACTGTATACTAGTCTTAATAAACTTTTAATTTTGGGCTGGGAAGGTGGCTCAGTGGTAGAGCGCTTGCCCTGCATGCATGAGGCCCTGGGTTCGATTCCTCAGCACCACATAATCAAAAACTGTGGCTCAAGTGGTAGAGCACTAGCCTTGAGCTGAAGAGCTGAGGGACAGTGCCCAGGCCCAGAGTTCAGGCCCCATGACCGGACCCAAAAAAAAAAAAATAAACTTAATTTTAAAATATCATAAATACTCTTCTGTCTAATTGAACAGACACCATTTTAATGTTTGCATAAAATTTCATAGTACAGATACATTATATAACAGCCTTGTGGATAAACTTTTGCTTAGAACCATAATAATTTCTTGCGATTTAATTCTATTGGGTAGACTTGATATTTCAATGCTATACTCATTTTAAAGTTTCTGATATGGGGGCTGGGAAGGTGGCTCAGTGGTAGAGCGCTTGCCCTGCATGCATGAGGCCCTGGGTTCGATTCCTCAGCACCACATAATCAAAAAGAAAAAAGCTGGAAGTGGCGCTGTGGCTCTAATGGTAGAGTGCTAGCCTTGAGCTGAAGAGCTGAGGGGCAGCACCCAGGCCCAGAGTTCAGGCTCCACGACTAGACCCCCCCCAAAAAAAACCCTAAAGTTTCTGATATGCATTTCCAACTTGCCCTCCAAAGTGTGTAAACTTATCAGTTCATACATTTACAAACAGACTACCAAAGTG
Source organism: Dipodomys ordii (assembly GCF_000151885.1). Taxonomy (NCBI): domain Eukaryota; kingdom Metazoa; phylum Chordata; class Mammalia; order Rodentia; family Heteromyidae; genus Dipodomys; species Dipodomys ordii. The sequence continues at coordinate 23,773,669 of NW_012267221.1, forward strand.
CTTATTGCTCCACATACCAACTCACTGTTATTTTTTCTTTCTTTTTTGTGTTGTTCCTAGGGCTTGAACTCAGGGTCTGGGTGCTATCCCTGAGATCTTTTGTTCAAGACTCTGCTATGCCACTGAACACCTCCACTTTTGGCTCTTCTAGTAACTAATTGGAGATGAGAGTCTCTTGATAGATTTGAACCACAATTCTCATATCTCAGATTCCTGAGAAGCTAGGATTACAGGCATGAGGCAACAGCATCAAACTTCATTGTTCATTTTTAACCCTTGCAAATTAGATCATCCAAATGAAATCACTGGGAAAGGGTTTTAAGTTGCATTTCTTTGATTACTAACAAGAGTAAACATTTAGATAAGGTTAGTAGCATTTGTATTTTACCATAAGTGACATGTTTGTACCCTTTATCCAATGTTTTATTACATAGTCATCTTTCTTTGTTTTTTTTTTTTTTTTTTGTCGGTCATGGCGCTTGAACTCTGGGCCTGAGTGCTGTCCCTTAGTTCTTCAGCTCAAGGCTGAAGCTACAGCACCACTTCTGTAGTCATCATTTTTCTTGTCTCTTAATATGATCTAACTTTGTGTAGATGTGTGCTGGTCCTGGGGCTTGACTCAGGGCCTGGACACTGTCCCTGAGCTTTTTTGTTTCAGTCTAGCTTCTACCAGTTGAGCCATTGTTCTACTTCCAGTTTTTTGGTGGCTAGTTGGAGATGAAAGTCTCGTAGGCTGTCCTGCCCAGACTAAATTCAAAGAGCAGTCTTTAGATATCAGCCTTCTGAGTAGTTAGGATTACATGATGAGCAACCAGCTGTCCACCTTTTTTTTCCCCAGTTTTTTAGTTGTCTTCTAGTGATCGCTTGATATTCACAGGTAAGAGTCATTCTCATTTGTTTCCTGTCAGTCAAAGTAGTTTTTGCTTGTTTGCTCATTTGTTTGGTGATTGTGGTGTGGTGGTGGTGGTAATGGCTTGGTGTTGCTTTGGTTTGAGTGTAGAATTGAAGTCTGAATCCTGCTGACTACTGCTACAGGCAGCAACGTGTGTCTTAATTCGTGTATCTCGTCACGATTGGCAGTGCTTTCCTTCCTAATGAGGCAATCCTCCTGAGTCCTCACAGTCCCAAGCACTAGCAGTTAAAAAAGAAATGAAGACAAATTCAAAAGCATGATGTCCTGAAAACTGCCAAATTCAGGCTGCCATCTACCTGCAGTGAAATAAATCCCAAAGGCAGTAATAACCCTCAGAAGGAAAGAAAAAAAAAAGCCATCTTTTAACACAATTCAACTCCAAAATCCTCAAAGTAGTATGTTTTACGGGCCTTGGTGCAGTAAAGTATGGGGATTCCCAGCTACTATGAGTAGCCTTGCCATCCTGAAGTCCCCCAGACTCAGAGCAAGAAATAGGATCCCGGACTCCCAAGTCCAACTCGTCCAGCTCTTCCAGGCCTAAGTGACCAACATTTCTCTTCTTCTTTCCCTGTTTCTTGGCCTCCAGTCTTTTGGTCCTAGGGTTTGAACTCTGGGCCTGGGTGCTGTCCCTCAGCTCACAGCTTAAGACCAGCGCTCTAACACTTAAGCCATAGTACCACTTCCAGTTTTCTGGTGATTTATTGGAGATAAGAGTTTGATGGACTTTACTGCCTGGGCTGGCTCAGATCTCAGGCTCCTGAGTAGCTAGGATTACAGGTGCGAACCACCAGTGCCCGGCTTCTTGGCCTCCATTTTAAGACATTTAAAGGAATGACAATACCTATTAGATGCCAAGACTAAAAGTGAACAGAAAGAAACAGAAAGCTTCTTCCTTTTTTTCTGAAAATATTTAAGACAGCCAAAATTTTGCATTAAATTGAAGTAAAGAAAAAATCTTATGGATAGTTAGATCTATCTAGGGTTTCAATGTAGCTTCCCAAACTCATGTTGACATTAAACTGTAATAACAGCAAGAGGGGGACCCTTAAGAGGTGATTTGGTTATGAAGGTCCTACCTATCTCTATCTCAAGAGAGAGATAGAGAAAGATTGAGAGAGTATGGGAGGGAGAGAGAAGTGAGGCAAAAGAAAGCCTGGTTCAGAAATGATAGTTTGCTTTCTCTCTCTCTCTGCCTTTCTTTCTCCCTCTTTCCCTCTCTCTTTCTCTCTCTTTCTCTGTGAGTACTGAGGCTTGAACTTAGGGCCCTCTCACACTCAGTTGGCCTCTTTTGTTCAAGGCAGGTGTTCTACCACTTGAGTCACACCTCCACTTCAGCTTTTTGCTTAGCTAACTGGAGATAGTCTCATGGACTTTTCTCCTGGGCTGGCTTGGAACCACAATCCTCAGATCTCAGCTTTTTGAGTAGCTAAGATTATAGGTGTGAGCCAACAGCACCCTGATATTTCTATTTTCAGTTGGCCAAAAATGTATGTATATTTATGTTGTTTTGAAATAGGTACACATCACAGAATGGCTAAATCAAGTTCTTAGATGCATTACTTTATGCTCTTATCCTGTTGTTGTTCTTGTTCTTAGCAATTATCAAGCATACAATTCATTCTTAGTAACTACAGTCCTTATGTTTACAATAGATCTTGAGTTTTTTCCTCCAGAATTTTGCAAGCTTTGACCATCATCTTCCCACTCCTGCCCCAGCCCCTAGACCCAAGCATTCTACTCTGTCTCTGAAGGAGGTCCTTTAATTCCATATGAGGTTATGCAGTATTTATCTTTCTGCATCTGACTTATTTCATTTAATGTAATGTCCTCTTGTTTCATTCATATTCTTTTCTAAGGCTGAGCAGAATTCTAGTGTGTATGTGTGAGGGGCGGTCATCTGTTCACCTTTTGATAGACACCTTAATTGGTTCCATGTCTTGACACTTAGGAAGAGTGCAAAAGTGCTACAGCAGACATGGTGTTCAGATGAGTCTTCCACACACTGCTCATTACCACTGGATATGTACCAAATACAGGCATGGCTGGATCACAAATACTAGGGTTTCAATATCTCCTCCCAAACTCATGTGGACATTGTTGTTATAATAGCAAGAGGGGAGACCTTTAAAAGGTGATTTGGTTATAAATGTTCTGCTTCCCTGAATGGATTTATTTAGTTCAGAGAAATAAGCTCGAGATCTATTGTTCAGCATGACAAATTATAGTCAATAGCAATGCAGTATCTATTTGAAAATTGCTAAGATGGCTGATTTTAAGTGTCCTTCACAAAAACAAACACATAAGGTAATGCATATATTAATTAACTTGATTTATTCATTCTGAGTTATATACATATTTAACGTATCATAAATTGTGGGAATTAAAGAAAGAATTTGGCCCAATCCCCCCCCCGCCCCACCTCTTGCACAATCTTGGTTGCCCATCTGCTGTGTTGTGACAAGATAGTGAGAAGTCTTCAGCAGATGGTGGTACCATGCTGTTGAACTTCTTAGCCTTCAGAATTATGAGCCAAATTAACTTTTAATGTTTATAAATTATGTAGCCTGTAGTATTATGTTATAGCAACTGAAAACAAAGATAACATGGTAGCTTTATTTATTTATTTATTTATGCCAGTCCTGGAGCTTGAACTCCTATCCTGGGCATGCCTTTGAGCTTCTTTGCTCAAAGTTAACACTCTACCACTTGAGTCACAGTGCCTCTCCTGTTTTTTTCTGTTTATGTGGTGCTAAGGAATTGAACCCAGGGCTTCATGCATGCTACCTCTAGGCCACATTCCCAGCCCAGCTCCATTTTTTTTAAAGAAATCTCCATACCAATTTCCATAACAGCTATCCTAATTTACATCCTCACCAATAGTGTACAAAGGTTCCCTTTTCTTCACCTTCCCAACTACACTTCTCTTTAATCTTTTTTATAAGTCATCCCAACTCATGTGAGTAGTTTGCTTCTACTTAGTCAGTCCTAGGGCCTCAGGAAGGTTTGTTCCTCTCACACCCCTCAGAATATCTCCCTGCCACAAACTCACCCTCAATGCCTTATTTCAGGTGCGCCCAAATGCAGACAGAGCTGTTAGAAATGAGTGAATGATGGGAAGTTCTAGGATTATCCCCTGGAAACAAAAGACTGCCAGTTCTGCCCATTGACCTTTCCTGTTAAGAAAGTGGTCTTGATGGAGAAAAGAAGGCAGCATGGCCTTGATAAAGGTGGGTGCAGGTAAGGGAGGAGCTGCTGCCTCTGCCTTAATCGTGAGCTAACTCTGCCTACTGAATCTCATAGCCTGGTTCTGAGGAAAGCATCTCCTAGCTCTGGGATGCTAAATGGTATTGTAAAGAAAAAGGAGGAGGAGGAAGAAGAGATGTGGTTTTTACATCTATTTATTGACTTCTTTTTGAAACTGTTCTAATTCTAAAGCTACAAATCATAACAGATGAACATCAGATCACAGCCCAGCTTCCTAAAAGACTCCGGCCTAGCTCCTGTTCAATAAAGCTGTGTTACAGAAGTATTGTCTTTAGTACTTGTAAACTGCCTGCTTTCTAGAATTTCTTTGTTGATGACCTTGTTTTGCCATCCACTTTCAATATTAATGCAGCATCTTGGAAGAGGGGTAGGAGAGGGATGTTCTAGCCTGAGCTGGTGGCTGGGCTCCAGGCCAGGATACAGATTTGCCTGGGCATGTCTGATGGGCTTGCCAGGAGTCTCTACAGGAGGTAGCACGGAGGCTCATAGAAAAAAACATCCTAAGGCAGTGCGGGGGAGGGGGCACATCACAGGCATCAGAGTCACTAGGGAAACAAAAAACGTGCTCTCTGCACAACTGCAAAGTGCATCCTTCCGTGTGTGTGTGTGTGTGTGTGTGTGTGTGTGTGTGTGTGTGTGTGTCTAGGTAGGTAGGTAGCCACTAGAAAGAAATACCACCTCACCACTGAAGTTGGCTCCCCTTTTTTGCAGGGTGACCTAGGGCTTGAACTCAAAGATTGGGTGCTGTCCCTGAGTGACCTATTTTTGCTCAAGAGTATCACTTGAGCCACAGTTCCACTTCTGGCTTTTTTGGTGATTAATCAGAGATGAGTCTCATGGACTTTCTTGCCTGGGGTTGGCTTTGAACCTCTAGCTTCAGGTTTCTGCCTCCTAAGTAGTTAGGATTATAAGCATAAGCTACCAGTACCTAGTTTCTTTTTTGGGTCCAGTCGTGGGGCCTGAACTCTGGGCCTGGACGCTGTCCCTCAGCTCTTCAGCTCAAGGCTAGCGCTCTAGAGCCACAGCGCCACTTCCGTTTTTTTTCTTTTTGCTTATATGATGCAGAGGAATCGAACCCAGGGCCTCATGCATGCAAGGCAAGGCACTTTCCCAGCCCCCCAGCACCTAGTTTCTATAGTAGGAATTTTTAAACCAGAGACTATGGTCCCTGGCAGCCCAAGAATAGATGCAAGGCCTGGTGCCAATGGTTCACGCCTATAATCCTATCCATTTAAGAGGCTGAGATCTGAGGATTGCAGTTTGAAGCCCACCCCAGGCAGGGAAGCTTATGATTCTTACCTCCAAATAACTATCAAGAAAAAGTCAGAAATGGAGCTGTGGCTTAAGTGGTAGAGCACTAGCCTTGAGCACAAAAGCTCAGAGACAACATCCAGACCTTGAGTTCAAGCCCCAGGACCAGCACAAGAAAAAAGGAAAAAAAAAAAAGAAAGAAAGGAGAAAAAAAAAGCATAGATGAACCTCTGTACCTACAGGCAACTTACTGATCTTATTTATCTCATAAAAGATTCTGTGATTTTTTAAAATAGGTTCTCCAAAGAGGGTATGATCCTCAAAAAGTTAACAACTACTTCCCTCGCAACTGCCAAAAAAATATTGTCACAAAAACATTTCATACAATTAAAAAAATACAACTAAAGCAAGTATTAGCCAGGGTGGGGAAAGGCTGCTTTTTCAGTTAATATGACTTAACTTTTACCTCAAGGCATCAGTATACTGGTAAAATATCAATGATGTGAAAAAATATGAAATATCTTCCATGTCTATTCCAAATGCTCCCACCTCCTCCCCAGCAAAACTCATTAGAGGCCCACCTAGGCCTTGTGTACCTCTTTAGTAACATCTGACTTTTTACCTAGTATTTTGGATATCCACACATCATGTCTCTTATAACCTTTGAGAAGGAACCATGCCTTGTCCAGCTCCTATCTTAGTGTCAAAACAGCATATCATAACTCTATGTCTGCCAGATCTTTGTACTCTCTCTACTAAAAATGACAAGTCCTACTTCTCTGTATGTTATACATTGAAAATATATTCTTTGTAACTTCTATTGTCTAACTTGATTGATTTACCCATTTAAGCATCATGCAGTATTTACCTTATCAGTTCACTTTTTTTGTGAACTGCTTAGAGGGCTAGAATCACATATAAATCCAAACTACTTAAAAACTACAGATTCCTTTGTGTCTAGTGTCCTGGTATATGTGTCTCAGCGCCCAAACATATAGACAGAACAGGGATTGGGAGAAATTGAAAAATAAAGCAAAGCTAATACAGATAGGAATTATGCAAATAAAAAGCCAAATTAAAAAAAAAAAAGCCAAATCATCATCAGGTTATGGAACTAGATTCTGCAGAGGAGATAAGCCAAAGGGAGAGAAGCCTGGACCTGCCTTAGAAGAGAAAAGAAGACAACCAGGCCTCAGAAATGGGTGTGGCTTGGCAACAGTTCAGAGCTCTGGAAACTGGCTCCAGGCAGGCTGTGCAAGAGCTGCCAGAGTTTTTTTCTAACCCTATTACCCTATTTGGTTTGTTCCATATTTATGTTCAAAATCCTCTGAGTGCAGCCATAATGTGTAAAATGATGTTAGTGAAATTGATTTGAGGAGTCTATTTGTAAAAGTAGAGCTCAGACAAGAGTATTTGCAAACCTGATTTGAGAACATTCTTGGTTCTCAGAGGAGCCCATGGAAACCTGATCACTTGGTCTTGTTTTTCTCGGTTTCTTCTCAGTATTTGCTTATTTCCACACTCACCCACGTGTTAATGTACCCTTAGTTCCTCACAATCAGCCTCTCCAGGGAATGTGTGATCTTGTTCATCCTTTCAGCTTAATGTCTGAACTGTATTTCAGGATGGTTATTCTGGAGATGTTGATTAACTGATAATGGGCAGTCATTAGCTGATAATGGGTAGAGTCATCAATGTCTGGCCAAATATTCCATAAGCAAAAATCAAACTAGGGTGAATGAAAGTTACAGAAGTTAATGCCAGCCAGGTGTCTGTGGCTCACACCTATAAGCCTAGCTACTCAAGAGGTTAAGATCTGAGGATCATGGTTCAAAGACAGCCCAGGCAGGAAAGTCCATGCGACTCATCTCCAATTAACCACTAGAAAACCAGAAGTGGAGCTGTGGCTCAAATTGGTAGAGCACTAGCCCTTAGCAGAAAAGCCCAGGGACAGCACCCAGGTAATGCTAAGTAGTTTGGCGGCTATATGAACTCTAGTTTAGCTTCTGATACTAAATGCACCTCTCCCAGTAGAGAACAGCCCTAGGACCCACAATTAATTTTATGGTGAACATAACTGGATAACCTAATCTCATATTGTGCATTTATTACAAATTTGAAACATAATTTTTCATTCCATAAGCTCATAATGAGTCCCTACATATGAGATCCATCATTAAGCAGGACACCAAGAAGTGTCCCACCTGGATTTCATCTGTCAACCCTTGTGGTAGTTTTGCATCTTTTGAAGGTGTGAATTCTTGGAGGTCTTTACCTTGGTTGTCCCTGGTATTTGCATCTCTAGGCCCAAAATGACTTTGCTTTCATTCCTCTAAGTGTTGGGAGAATTTCTGCTCTCAGGGTCCCTTTCCCATATTGGATGCACCTGCTAACAATGACACATTCCTGACCACCTCAGCCTGGGGTTTCTTAGGCTCTGGCTAGTGAGGACCTTGGACCACAGAGAAACGCTCTAGGACAGAGGGTGGGAAAATATGTGTGGGTTCACTTTAATCCTCCTAATTTCTAGATACAAAAACTGAGACCAGAAAAGGGTTCATGCCTGTAATCCTAGCTACTCAGAAGGCTGAGATCTGAGGATTGTGGTTTGAAGCCAGTCCAGGCAGGAAAACCTGTCCAACTTGTATCTCCAGTTAACAACCAGAAAACTGAAGTGTAGCTGTAGCTCAGAATGGTGAAGTGGTTAGCCTGGAGCAAAAGAAGTCAGAGATAGTGCCCAGGACCAGAGTTCAAGCCCTATAATCTCCCCCTCCTTCCCCCCACACCCCGCAAAAAAAGAAAAAGAAAAAGATTTACTGGTATGACAATGGAGTCTTAGGTATGTCCCTGGTCCCTTCCTTCAGGCCTTCTCCCTTGCAAAACAAATGACACACCAGTGTAGGACCTAACAGATCAAAAGAGCCAGAGGTGTGGCAGGGCTGAAGGGTCAGAGAGCTCTTACTTGGAAATAATAATGGAGAGCACTGAATATCTGGTTAGAACAGAAATCCACCCAAGGCTATATATTTGAGAGCCTTGGTATATCTCCTATTATAAGATTAAACCAAGGCCTAGGTATTGATGTGGAGGTCCTGAAAGACATGGCTCAGGCCAGGCTACAGTTAAAAGAAAAAATATGCACTATAAATCTCTTTGTTTTCAGATTTTTTTTTTCTATTTTCTAGGATGAGTCAATTTTGAAAGGGTTCAATATTGTCACAGCTGGGCTGGACTAGCTAAGAAAAAAGAATTTTTCTAGATCTTCTTCACTAATGGGAGGAGGAACAGTGTAGCCCAAGCCAACAACTCTGGTGATTAAAGAATAGAACAGAGCTGAAACCCTAGGAAGCCAGAGCTCACCTCCCTTCTCAGATTTTCTTCTTAAAGAGCCTTGGCAAAAAGTAAGACTTTAATAAGAAACCATGTGATCTAGGACACCTATGCAGTATTTCAGTAGCTTTAAACAGTACTGACCACCAAGTCAATTAAGCAACAGTATAAATTTGATGTCAGATTTACTTTTTCCATTGCACAGCAGTTTTATGACTAAGGGAAAGAGCCTTAACTTTTCTAATCCTTGCTCTCTCTACTACTACCCAAAAGCAGAGATAATTTGGAAAAAAATAAAAACACCTCTAATCTACCTTGTTATATTATAAAAATTAGATGAACAAACACATGAACTTTTTTTTTTTTGTCAGTCATGGAGTTTGAACTATAGGCCTGAATACTGTCCCTGTGCTCTTCAACTCAAGGAGAGTGAGCGCTTTACCACTTGAGCCACAGCACCACTTCCGGCTTTCTTGTGGTTTATTGGAGAAGAGTTTCAAGGACTTTCCTGCTGGGGCTGGCTTTGAAAGGTGATCCTCAGATCTCAGCCTCCTGAGTAGCTAGAATTACAGGCATAAGCCACCAGCACCCAGCCATTACTTCCTTTACATTGAGACAAAGAAAGAAACCATGGGTGGGGGAAAATGGCTCCCCGACATTTTTTCTTTTGTTATGCAGGTGCTGGGGTTTGAAGTCAGGGCCTTGAGTGTGCACTCTCTCTCTTTCTGTTGTTTTTTTGCTCAGCATTCTCTCTCTCTCCCTCCCCCCTCTTTGTTGTTGCCTTTTGTTTTTTTTAGCTCCTGGTTGATGTGCTACCACTTGAGCCACAGCTGTTTCCAACTTTTTGGTTGTTAATTGGAGGTAAAGTCTCATGGACTTTCCTGACCTAGCTGTCTTCAAACTGGGATCCTCAGCTCTCAGCCTTCTGAGTAAATCAGATCACAAGCATGAGCCACCAGCACCTGGAATGAAGGTTGTTTTTTTTTTTATAAAGTGAAAAACACTATAAAGTTTTAATTACCATTATCAGTTAGATAATAATATTTTTAATTGAGTTTAGTCTCGAATTCAGGAACACCATGAACTTGAAATTTTTTAAGGGGGAGAAACTGTTACATGTTATTAAGGTCAATATTTTAAAATTCGAAGTAGCAAAATTAATTCCTGTAATTATCATATGAATGAAAATATTCTTTCTTTGAAAAAATATACAACTTCCTGTTAGGTTTTTAAAAAGAGGTAGCAGAGTAAGAACAGCACCACCCACGTGGTATTCAGGTAAGGGGTAAGCTTATTCATCGTTCTGGCTGGCACCAGGCCATCTTGGTCCTCCATGCGGTGGGGAAAGGCCTGGGAAAGAGAGAGCTAGGAAAGAGAAGAGAGCTGGGAAAGAGAAGAGAAGGAAAGAGCTGAGAAAGCTAGAAAGGAGCAGAGAGAGGGCATCTGGGCCTGGGCTAGGCCTTATCTAGGGTATGGGAGGAGAAAGGTGTGACCACATCAAATTCAGATGTGACCTCAGCGGATGCAGATGTGACCTCTTCCAGGTGTCCCAGTTGCCTAGGTAACGCAGGTACTGGGTGGAGACTTTGCTGTGAGGAGGGTGGAGTCTGCTAGCCATCCAGGAGCGGACCTTACACTTCCTTTCTTTATCACAGAGAAAAGTTTAAAGAGGTTTTTTTTTAAACACACTTTATAGAACAGGAGATGTATGACTACCCAGTTGCTGGGTTGTAGATTCTGCTGGATCTCAATTGTCTGCACTTCAAAGGCCGAGAAAATCATGCTTCTTTACATTCACGACTTTATTTCCCACCATGGAAATGTTTGTAATCCATTTTTCTTCAGGTGTTGGTGATCAAAAGCCAGAGCCCGGTGCATGTTAAGTAAACACTCTATTACTGAGTTACACTCATCCTTTTTTTAGTTCTATATTATTATTGTTTTATTATTGTTATTCCAGTACTGAGGCTTGAACTCAGGGTCCAGGAGGTGTCTAGAGGTCTAACACTTGAGCCTCAACTCCATTTCTGGCTTTTTGGTGGTTAATTGGAGATGAGAGTCTCATAGAATTTCCTGCCTGGGGCTGGCTTTGAACCATGATCCTCACATCTTTGCCTCTTGAGTAGCTACAATTACAAGTGTGAGCCACCAGCTCCCAGTAAGTTCTGTATTACATTAAGACTCAAATTGAATTAATCTATTCCATATATACAAATCTCAAAACTAAAAATATGTATTAGAAGCAACTGTATACAATACCTAGAAACAAACACATATGCAAGTATGATATACTTGAACACTCCCACGTAAATCTCTGAACTTACTGGCCTTCCACAGACCTGGCCACACCGTGAGACATAATGAATCTACAGTACCAGACACGGAGCCATCTATTTGGCTTCCTTAAAATAAGTGTACTCTTATTTTTTCTTTAAGCCGCTACAAAGTTTTGCACTGCTATCAAAATATTTTTGGAAATTCTGTAATGTTTCTCCTTTTCCCTTAGCTTCTTATTTCTGGCAAGAACTAAACCCCAAAATATCTTTCCTCTGGGACACTGAAATAACAGTCCCAATGCAGCTGCCAGAGCTATAGCATAGCTATTCAGAGATTTGGGACACATTTCCAAGGAAGGCCACTTGAAATTCTAATTGTCTGAGTCAAAAGCCCAACCTTCTAAGAGGTTCAAAGAACAGGTGTGCTCTGCGGCGGTTTAAATCATTCTGGAGCCTCTCATTTTCATTCACAGTTCTGTCTGCCGTTTCACTTCTGTTTCTTTCCTCCTTTCATCTCAGCCCCACCCTCCTCTGGTTTTTATTTTAGATGTACAGGAAAAAAGTCAAACAGCTCCTCCCATGCTAGGCCCTGAAGGCACACTCCCCTACCTTCCTATAATGATGCCACAGTTCTTGTTACCCAGAACCATATCTCTCAAGTTTAAGACTTGAGAAGCAGGGCTTATGCCTGTCATTCTAGCTATTCAGGAGGTTGAGACCTGAGGATCACTGTTCAAAGCCAACCAGAGCAGGAAAGGCTGTGAGACTCTTATCTCCAATTAAAGTGAAAGTAAAGCACCTACCTGGAGCAAAAAAGCTAAAAGGCAGTGCTCAGGCCCTGAGTTCAAGCCTCAATATTAATACAGACAGACAGACCTAAACACAGACACAGACACACACACCACACAGGTACACAGACACACACACACACACACACACACACACACACACACACCCCAGTGAGAAGAGGGCACATCTGGAGGAGGAGAGAAAACATAGACCTTCACAGCTGCTTGTCTAGCCCACAGAGGCATCCTGCAGACAAACAAGGCGCAGGCCCATGCGGTGGCACACAGGACCTTCTCCAGGCCTGTGCCCAAGCAACTTAGCTTGAGATCAGTGCCTCTCCTTTTAGAATCCCCTGAGAATTGTTTTTAAAAAACAAAAAAAAAAAACCCAACTCTGTCAAAAATTGTTTTCAAACCGAACCAAAACAAAAACCTTTGTTCAGACCCATTGAACTGAATCTCTGTGCCTGTGCCTGGGCGGTGCATTTTTTTTTTTTAAACAGCTCCCAGATGATTCTATTGTGCAGCTGGGTTAAGAACCACTGATGGAAGTTATCCAACTCCGGAGCTCACTCCCTTCCTTCCAAATACACCCCAAGAGATTCCTCTGCCTGTTCTCACACCAAAGATTTCTGGGAGTCAGGAAATAAAGTCAGGCAGCCTAGGGAACACAGTAGGTTGGAAAAGGAAGAGGGTTGAAAACAGAGGTGGAGAGGGGGTGGACCACTTCCCCTCTCTCTTCAGGCAGCTGGTAGCCCCAAAGCCACCTGTTCTGAGGACCTGACCATCCCAAAATCTGGAGAATGAGATACATATGTGTCTGGAGCTACACCAGCATTCAAGGACCCAGGGGGCTCTGTGATGCAAACGTGTTAGAGAACAATATCCTGGTGCTGAGAAGGTGGCTCAGTGGTAGAGCGCTTGCCTTGTATGCTTAAGGCCCTGGGTTCGATTCCTCAGCACCACATAAGCAGAAAAAAAAAAGCTGGAAGTGGCGCTGTGGCTCAAGTGGTAGAGCGCTAGCCTTGAGCTGAAGAGCTGAGGGACAGCGCCCAGGCCCAGAGTTCAGGCCCCACGACTGGACCCCAAAAAAAAGAGAACAATATCCTAACCTAGCAAAAGACAATTTAAAAATGAAGTCACACCTATGCTCAAAGGGGTAGGATGCAAGAGGAAATAGGATTTTTACATGCAGAGGAGCTTGAGAGGCACAAAGTTGCTGGAATGTTTGACGTAATTAGTTCCTGGTCACAGGAAGGCTGAGACTCTGCTGGAAGGGTGTCTGGATTTGTGTCTATGTGTGTGTATACATGGATCTCAGAATCCCAAACCACCATGGTCCCTTTAGACCCTCTAACTGCTTACCACACAGCTAGGAAAGTATTAGCAAGCTCCCACGGGGAGCTCAGAGCTCAGATGATCATCCTCTTGGGGCTTAGTCAGTCCCTAGTTGTCTAGGCAACTGGTGGGCCCCCCTTCCCCTAGATACTGGACACTTCTAGGCCGGTGGCTGTGCTAGGCTGTGCTGAGCTTTTGCTCATAGCTCCTTGGCCTTCTGCCTGCTTTCCTCTGGCATGTTGATGCTGCTGGTGCACTGTTGGCTCCACCCCTTTCTGCCTCTCTTCTCCCTAGATGTCTCAGAGCTTAGGTGGAAAGCATGTTCTCATAGCTTGCTTGAGACATTCAAAGTCAGGCTTTCTCCTGCAACCTGAGTGGGCTGTGTCTAGGCGGTGTGTTAAGGGGATCCAACAGGACAGTGTAACTGTGTTGCATTCTCTCACTAGATGAGCTAAACAGCTCTGGGTTTCCCCTGGCACCATTCTCTGATTTGTGAGCACCCAAAACCCAGCTCCTTGCCCTCAGAACAACCCTTAGCACCAAGATGAACACAGATGTGTGCTGTGGATGAGTTCCAGCTATAGAGGAGAGTGTTGTGCCAACACTGGAGCTTGAACTCATGGCCTTGCACTCTTGGTTGGCTTTTTAGCTCAAGGCTATTTGAGCTACATCACTACTTCCAGCTTATTGGAGGTAGATAAGTATCTTGAGGATTTGTTTGCCTGGGCTGCCTTGGAATCTCAACCCTCAGATCTCAGCTTCGTGAGGAACTATTACAGTGCCCAGCTTGACATTTTCTTATGCAATGAAAAACTTCCCCATTTACACACCGTCAGCCAATGAAGTCTCTCTACTACCTGGAACTTTGGGACTCTCTCTCTCCCTCTCTCTCTCTCTCTCTCTCTCACTATAAAACTTAAGTCAAGCAAAGACCTGAATGAGAAGGGGTGCCAATTAATGAGGCACCAGGGCTCTAACATCTCCCCCACCCCCACCCCTGCCCCCGCCCCCCATCAAACTTTCATGTGTTCAGGCCTGCTCTGGTCACCTTTCTTTCCTGCACTCAAGCCAGCAGCACAATTCCCCCAGTGCTAAAGTGTGTGCCTTCTATCTTTAAGAATAGTTTTGTAAATGGAATGCACACATTCCATCCATCTACTGAAATTTGTATTCTGATCCAATAGTCAGATCAGACACACCTGAAATTTTGAATGTGATTTGGCTTTGAAACTCAAGATGGATCTCACACTGTAGTGGAGGAGGAATCCCTGCAGGCCAGTCCCCATTCCAGGAGCCAGCAGGAAACACCCTGCCTGGAACAAATATTCCTGCTGCAGGCCTTCTTGCCAATCTCATTTTAAAAAACAAACAACAACAACAAGAAAAACAGAAAACATGAAATGTAAAAAGGCTCCAGTTCTAACCACCCTCCTAATAGGCGTGGCCCCAGGAAAACTAGGAAATGGGCCAGGAGGGTCAGGCTAGCCTTCCAGTCTTTACCTGCTTATGTGAAAACCAACAACTCTTATTCCCAACTTAGCATACACCAAAAGAGCTCAAGAGCACACACATTCCTGAAAGGTTTCGTTGTTGTTGTTATTGTTGTTGTTTTGGGCTTTTCACTTGTTTGTTTTGTTTTTTGTTCTGGTACTGGGATTTGAACTCAGGGCCTCATACTCTTGCTAGACTTTTTCACTCAAGACTGGCACTCCTATTTGAGCCATACCTTGACTACTGCGTCTTTGTTGGTTAGTTTCAAATAAAGGTCTCATGGACTTTTCTGCATGGGCTGGCTTTCACCCACAATCCCCAGATCTCAACTAGGATTGCAGGTGTGAGCCACTGATGCCTGGCTCTGAAGATTTTTTTTTTTTGGTACAGTAGAATAGAGCAGAAAACTCAGAAAAGTAAATCAAGTAGTCAATATAGTAATTATCTTGATAAACATGATTACTACTAGCATTCTAATCCTACCTCTGCTATTTAAAGGCTTTGTGATTTTGGTTAATTCATTTAAACACTCCCCATAAAATAGTGATCACTATGTCCCCTCCCCTTAACTCAGGCTTTTCTCAGGAACCAAATGAGATCATGTGAATGCCTTGAAAATCCAAAGTTGATTTGTAAACTTTTTAGATTATTCATTCTTATTAAGACAACTTAACACCCAAAAGGTATGCTGAAACAGATACTGTACCTAAACATTATACTAGGTACAGTTTCTTAGCTTTTGACAATTAAATATGCAGCATTAAAGATGCAGAGTCATCTGCCATATTGTGTTCGGAACTATATGCTAATAGCCCCTATTGCATAAAGCCAGTTATGGCATTGATTAAAGCGGGCTTCCATCTACTGATATGGTGTGGTTTCAAGGGTCCCTTGGGTGTGCTCTGGACAACTCTGAGTGGGTGGTGCAGATCCTTTACTAGAATACATAAAAATGATGTGTATTCTCGATGAATGCTGTTATCTCTGTGATTTGTGAGTGGGCTGCTCAGTGAGTTCAGAAAAACATTTCCCTCTAGCTCCAGCTGGCAAGATGTCAAGTCTGAAAACACATTTCCTGGTTCTTCTTCCTGCCCCAATTGGAATAGATGACCCTAATTCTCACCACCCCATTTCCTTAAGCCATTAGCAGTGATTGAATCTCTGCCTGTCCCAATGAGCCTCACACAGACTATTTTAATGCACAGCAGCACTCATAATAGAGAGAACTATGTTGTGAAACTTCAAATCTCCTTTTAATTCCATCTTTGACAGACCAAATTGAAGCCATGGGTTATACTTTGCTATGGCCACTTAACACTAGCTGGGAACTCAGGCCCCCGTCAGTTTGTAAAAGTTTCCTTCCCCCATTGGCCTCCAATCAGAAAGAGGCATCTCCATTTCTATCGTGATGGTTCTCAGCCCACAGAATGCATTCATCTTGACTGAGTGAGGGTACAGAAAGAACAGTCAGATGACAGCATCCCAGAGGAATTGGGACGATAGGAGAGAGATGATGAGATAGTCAAGAGTCATCAGGAGGGAAGAGAGTGGGGCGTCTTGTCATGACTGCATTGTTCATCTGACATCCTTGTGAGAGTGCTCAGACACAGAGCTTCACAGCACACATAATCACTCCTAAAAATCATTGGTCATCAGGCCAAAGAGGCTGGCTACTGGTTTGAGCACGTAGGTGCAAGTGCTTTTAATGGCCTGAGAGAAAAAAAGCCCTCATATTAGAGCAGGTCCTTTGTCAAGCTTAGGTGGATCTTTTGCTGATAAGAGCCATGAACCATGAAGCAGCCATTATGGTAGAGACTTCCACAGCCAGACAGCAAACTTGTTAAGAAAAAAACAGAGGATCAGCACCGGGTACACAAAAATTAATGCTTTACGCACATCCCTTGACCTGATTTTCTAGAAACTGAGTTTTCACTTTATACATAGTTGGCACTTAGTGGCTTATAAAAATGCTCAAAGAGCCAGATATGGTCACCTGAGTTCAAGCATCATGAGTTCAAGGCCGGTGTTGGAGATATGGTGAGTTTGGGACCAACCTGGGCAATAATAATAGTGAGATTTTTTTGGGGGG
>NW_012267221.1:23791836-23800242 GCF_000151885.1 Dipodomys ordii
GCATTATCCTGCCCATGTAATTGTAACCCCTCTGTACAGTATGTTCACAAATAAAATAAAATTAAAAAAAAAAGACTTTCTTAAAGTCAGTGATGGAGGCTCACACCTATAATCCTAGCTACTCAGAAGACTGAGACCTGAAAAAGGCCAAGAGACTCTATATCCAAAATAACTAGCCAAAAGTCAGGCTAGAGGCATGGCTTAAGAGTAGAGTGCCAGCTGTGATCAAGAAAGCTAAATTTAATGTGAGTATGCGAGTTGAAGCCCTAGTGTACACACACATACACACACACAGATCATCATCATCATCATCATCAAATGTTCTTTAAAACATCAAACTTAAGGTAAAAAAAATGCAGCAGCTTATTATCTTGTATAAGCAGAACTGAGGAAGAACTATCTTGCTTTGAAACTAATCATATACACATTTTATACATTTGCATCTTCACAACAAAAGCAATTGTAAAATTTAGTTTCTCTGAAAGGGAATGCATTAAAATACTATCCCCTAAATCCTTTCATTTGTTTTTTTTTTGTTTTTTGTTTTTTTTTTGCCAGTCATGGGGCCTGAACTCTGGGCCTGGGCACTGTCCCTCAGCTCTTCAGCTCAAGGCCAGTGCTCTACTACTGGAGCCACAGCGCCACTTCTGCCTTTTTTCTGCTTATGTGGTGCTGAGGAATCAAACCCAGAGCCTCATTCTTGCAAGGCATGCACTCTACCGCTGAGCCACCTTCCCAGCCCCATCCTAAATCCTTTCGTATAATAATTTTTTTGTTTTTGTTTTGTTGGTTGTGGACCTGAACTCTGGGCCTGGACACTGTCCCTCAGCTCTCCAGCTCAAGGCTAGCACTCTACGACTTGAGCCACGGCGCTACTTCCAGCTTTTTCTGCTTATGTGGTACTGAGGAATCGAACCCAGGGCCTCATGCATGCAAGGCAAGCACTCTACCACTGAGCCACCTTCCCAGCTCCTCATATAATAAATTTGCCCTGGTTGAAACTGTGGGTCTGCTTGTTGGTGCCATGATCTCAGGTAGCATTCTTTCTCTGAAGACTACAATAACTAATGATCTCTTATCAAGATGAAAAACAGAAGACAAGTGTTTGTAGGGGCTCATTAATAGCTAACAACCAGTCTTAGTAGTAATTCAGGAGTACATGAAGAAAGGGCAGAAATATAGCTCAGTGACAGAGCACTTAGCATATATAGGGCCCTAGGCTTGATCCCCAGCCCTTCAATTAATAATAATAATAATAATATACTTTTTAAAAATAGCATATGAACAAGTCATGAAAGGTTCCCAAGAAACAATCAGCTATATCATTGTTTACCCATCAATCTTTATTTCTCATTTATGACTATACTTATGGCTCTTATCTGGAAAAAATGAGGCCAAGAATTATGGTTGAATTAATTTGATATGTGTCATGATAATTCAAGTTTAAGTACATAGTGTGAAAATTGTAAATCTAGATTCCAAGCCATTATAATATGCCTATTTTCAAGACTTTCAAATTCCAGACAGCTCTGAAATGTGGCAATGATCTTACTGGTCAGCAGGTCAGAGGTTTGATCCTGAACAGAGCCAGTTTGGAGAAAGTTCCCATGGGGAGCAATCATGATTCCTTAAAACATAAGTCTGAGACATGACAAAGTCCACAGCATGTTTCTACTATATCGATTAAAGACTAGGCTTATGAGTACTACTACTAAGTTTATGAATTGCTACTAAAGACTGTTCACAGATTTATTCTAGCCCACCTCTATCTGTCTACTTCCTTCTGCTTTACTTCTCACTTTGCTCCAGGTGCTCTACTCTTCCCCTAACATAAGCTGCCAAGACCAAAGTGTCACTCAAAGTTGTGACTTGAAAACTCTTGTGAAAGGCATTTGACTTCTGCTTTTGGGTCATTTACAGATGGTTGCTTTATTTCCTTTTCTTCTCTTAAGCAATTCTATCAGTACTTAAAAACAAAATCAAGAAGAGGTGTGTGTGTGTGTGTGTGTGTGTGTGTGTGTGTGTGTGTGTACCGGAACTGGGGCTTGAACTCAGGACTTCCTGCTACCATTTAGATTTCTCTGTTCAAGTCTGGAACTCTACCACTTGAGCCATACTTCTACTTCCAGCTTTCTGTTAGTTAATTGGAGATTTTTTAAAAAATCCTTGGGATTTTTCTGCCCAGGCTGGCTTTGACCATGATCCTCAGACCTCAGCCTCCTGAACAATTAGGATTACAGGTGTAAGCCATAAGTGTCTGACAACAGGATATTTTAAAAACTAGATCATAAAAGCAATGACAATAAATTAAGCTATGCCAAACTTTCACATAACCTACTTTGTGCTCACAAGACAGATCTAGAAACATGTGAAATACCACCTCTGTGTAATTAATGTAAGGCAGCAAAAACCTGTCTTTACACAGAAAAAGAAGCATGGTTTAATTGTGATTTGAACGGTCAAGAAACATTTCTTATTTCAGCCAAAATTACCACAGACTGTTGGATGCATTAGACATGGTAGTCCCAGGTTAACATTGACTATACCTGTTTGTTTTCCCAATTTTTCTCAATTCCAAGGCTTGATCTAGAACTAATAAAGCCTGTTAATGCACAACAAGAAAATAACCTTTTTCCATAGGAATCCTCACAGGTAAACATTTTCCCTTTGAATTCTTCATTCGTTTATTCACTGATTCAGACCTTCTCCATCTCCTTTATATCCTCTATGTAGGTATTTCACTATATCCTCCACCATCCATTACTCTGATTGGGTAGATGAAATAATTGGGACTAGACAAAATGACTTGCCCATGAAGGAGTAAAGGTGTCAGCATTAGAACTCAAATCCTCTGACTCTAGACTGGTGCTCTCTTGCTCCAAGTAAGGTACACAAGTAATGACTGAAAAGCTAAGTGATTACTCTGCACACAGCTCAGCTCTCCGGGACCCCACCTTCTGCCACCTCTCTCATTCCCTTTCACATATACATCTTAGCACTGCAGCCTGCATCTGTGTACAGTGCCTTGATGATCAGCTTGAGTGCTGCCTGTCTTCCAGGCTGGGCTGAGGTTTACACTAGTTAACTGGTGTGGCCTCAGCACTAGGCAACCCGAACAATGCTGACTTACTGCTGCATCAAGAGTCTAGGGCTCTATCTTCCTGCAGTACACCCCTGAGGAGGGAGCTCAGGGAAACACTGCTTAGATGCTGCTTCTGTAGAGAAACTTGCGGAGGACCCAGTATCTTGTGACCCATGGGTACAATACTTCTGACTATTCACTCCACAAATATTAAGCCCCAACAATGTGTACTACCTTATGAGAAAAACAACATCCATCAGACGTGACTTATGTTCTACTTTATTTCCTGACAGACTAGGTATAAGGAATGAACATCCAATAGCCATAATACAGGGTAGGAAGTTGTTCCTGTTTGAAGAAGAGTCCAAAAAACCATGGCAATTGGGATTTAAAAAACAACAACAACAACAAAACAACAACAACAACAAAAAAAAAAAACAACAAAGAGTAGTGGCGCTGTGGCTCAAGTGGTGGAACGCTAGCCTTGAGCTGAAGAGCTAAGGGACAGCGCCCAGGCCCAGAGTTCAAGACCCACGACTGACCAAAAAAAAGTCTTCCTATCCAGTGGTAATCATAGAAGGCTTCGGGGAAGGGTTTACTTCAACTGGCTCTTGAAGGAGATAGAAGGTTTTGGATTTAATGAGAAGTTGTTCACTGGGATGAGCCGTCCAGGATGCAGGAAGAAGATCCAGGGCCAGATACAGGTAGAGGAGATGAGGGCCATAGCAGCCTGGCTGGCCAGGGGGGGGGGGGGGGGGGTGGGGGGAGGTTGGCGTGGCTTTGGTCACCAGTGGCGCATGCGCCACATCAGTAACCACACCGAGTGGGCGTGGCCGACAGGTAAGGGCTGGGTGGGCAAATCCCAGCTGGCAGGGCAGCCCTGAGCTGCCCAGCTTTTTCTCCTCTGGCCAGGCACCCTCCTCCCCGGTTGGAGCCATCCTAAAGGACAAGCAGGCCTTTGCCAAGAGGGGTAAGAGATTACATGTCCTTTCTGGGCTCCGTGGTGCCTCAGAAGGATTGGAGGTTGCATGTTCTCCCGGAATCGGAATCTGCCTGGGAACAGCAGGCGTTCCCTGCGTTGCTGGGAGGCAGCCCAGCCAGGCTGGCCCCAGCCCAGGCGGGCTCCTGAGCCAGGAGGGGCCGAGTGTCTGCAGAGGGTGGTGGGTGCTCTCTGTTCCTAGCACCGACTGCAGCAGGCTGGAGGCGGGACACCTCTGACAGCAGTGAGTGATGACCCACAAAACTGGGGAAAAGCTTTTACAGTCACCTGTAGCACACGAGGGTTCCAGGTAGTTTTCGTTCAAGGACAGAAAGCAACAGTGCGCTAATTGGAAAGACGTGGGCTGTGCAGAGCCAGGATCTGCTCCAAGTCTCCTCCTTGTAAGAGGAAAGCACAATTCTGTTTACCTAGAAATAATCCATTGGCAGGGAGGGCTCGTGGATTCCAAAGGAAGTCTAGGGAAGTTGGTGAGTAACATTTTGTCTCCCTTCTCCATAATGCTAACAAGGGATGTTCTGTTCTCCATGATAGAGTCAGGAGCAGAAATATTAGTGCAGCAAATACAGACAGGATAACTAGCTACCCTTGTCTAGCACCAAACCCTGAAACCGCTGACTGACGAACCCTTTTGGCTTTCTACACTCTGCCTTTGAATCTGCAACCGGGTGTTGTGCTTTAGAGCAACCTTTATACATAAACAGCCCCAGGTTTCAAACAAAGCCCTTCTCTAATTGAATTTTCAGAATGCAGACTAAACTATACTCTCAAACGTCTATGAATTGTTTAGAAGAAACAATTTTTTCCCCTTTCTTCTTTCTTCCCTCTTATCTCCTTCTCCTGCTACTCCTTCTCTTCTTTCTGCTTCCTTTCTCTTCTCTCCCTCTCACCCTACCCTTTTCCTTTCTGGTAGGGTCTCACTATGTTACCCAGACTGGCCTAGAACTCATGATCCTCTTGCCTCAGCCCCCCCCCCCCCAGTGCTGGGATTACAGATGTGAACCACCACACCTGGCTTTATTTTTTTTTTTATTTTAAAGATAATATAATTTTTAATTAAACCTTTTATAGCTATTTATATGTTGTATCAATGTTTCAGTTTTCAATAATTATTTTGGTCACATGATCTACAGTTTCATAATGTTAGTTTGAATGAACTGCTTCTCAAACTGGGATATATTCAAGAGTCTACAATAATTTCAACAGTGAGGAATACTATTATAAATAATCTCAGAAGCTGTTTTTTGTTTTGAGGTGAGTGCGTGTGTATGCATGTGTGCGTGCACGCATGCACATGCCTACTGGTCCTGGGACTTGAATTCAGGGCCCTGATGCTGTCCCAGTGCTCTACCACTTGAGCCACAACTCCACTTCTGGCTTCTTTTGGTAGCTAATTGGAGATAAGCATCTCACAGACTCCTGCCTGGGCTGGCTTTGAACTGCAATCCTCAGATATCAGCCTTCTGAATAGCTAGGATTACAGGTGTGAACCACCAGTGCCTGGCTCAGAAACTGTTTTATAGATCAGTTTCCTACAAGTTTGGTACTGCTAAATTGATTCCTTTCAGCTTAACCACCTTAAGCAAAGGAGCCCAAAAGTTATTGGACCTTTAGATCTGAGGATCAGTACTTCTTTTCTTTTCTTTTTTTGTATGCTATTTAGTTATTTGGGGAATACTGGGATTTGAACTCTGGGTCTCAAACCTACCTAGCAGGTACTTTACCACTTTAACCAGGAGCAGCACAATTTTATAGGTACCAATATATTACTAGCCAGCCAGGTGGTCTTCTGGAAAGCTCTACTCATTTTTACATAACAGATACATTGTAATTAGTTAATTCAGATAGAGTTTCTTGATCCTAGGCAAGTCTCTTAATATCTGCTCTCAACTTCATAGAACACAGTTAACAAACTGCTCTCAATCTGGTGCTAGCAATTTCAGGCTTTCTACCATGCCAAGTAGGTCTGGCTCTACTCTTGATGCACTGCTCTAAGAAGGTTGCAGTTTGCAAAGAGATCAGTTTAATGAGATGGGAGAGACAGGTCAGTAGAGTAGACTAGTAGAGGTCAGCAGTGAGGTCAGCAGACTAGTAGACTAGCTCTGGTAGAATTGTGAATAGGTTTTCAGGTGAATTTGGAATAATTGGACATCCACATGTAAAAGGAAATGTATTTTGACTGGGACCTTACTTACAACCTTCCCAAAATTTAACTCAGTACGCTCATGTATGATGTAAAGCTTTAAAACTTGGAGATAACATAAAAGAAAACATATATGGCCTGGGCATGGTGATGATTCTTAGCTAGAGCACCATAGGCATGATCTATGAAAGAAATGATTGATAAATTATACTTCATTGACAACTAAAACTTTTGCATTACAGAGGGCACTATCAAGAGAATGAGAAAGATACCACAGATTAAGGGGAAATATTTATAAAAGAAACATCTGATAAAAGAATATTATTTACAATATCTGAAAGAACCCGTAAAACTCAATAATAAAACAAACAACCCAATCCAAAAATGGTCCAAAGACCTTCATACCAAAGCAAATATACAGATGGCAGATAAGCTCATAAAAAGGTATCCCTATGTATTTGACTGGCCAAAATCCAGAATATTGACATCAAATGATGCTGAGAATATGGAGCAATAGAAGCTCTCATTTACTGCTACTGGAAATGCAAAAAGGTATAGCTACTTTGGAAGACAGTTTGACAGTGTGTATATGTGTATATGCCAGTCCTGGAACTTGAACTCAGGGCCTGCACACTATCCCTGAGCTTACTTTGCTCAAAGCTAGCATTCTACCACTTCAGCCACAGCTCTACTTTTGCCTATTGGTGGTTAATTGGGCTTTCCTATCTGAGCTTACATTGAACTTCAATCCTTAGATCTCAGCTCCTGGGCAGCTAAGATTACAGTCATGAGCTAACAGTGCTCAGCTTGTTTTGTTTTTGTCTCACAAACTAACAACAAAAAAAATTTAAGTAAACATATTCTTACCACACAAGCCAACAGTTGTGCACTGTGGTATTTGCCCAAAGGACTTGAAAACTTATGCCCATACAAAACTTATATACATGCATGTGCCGCTTTATTCATAATTGTCAAAACTTAGAAGCAACCATGATATTCTTCATAGGTACTGAAAAAGCTGCCTGGGCTGGCTTTAGCCCATGATCCTCAGATCTCAGCATCCTGAGAAGCTAGGATTACAGGTGTGAGCCACCAGCAGTGGCAGAACACCCCACTTGTAACTCCAATTCCTGCAGACCCCTGGCATTCTCAAGGCCTCTGCTTTGTTTAGTGTATTTACTAAAGTACATACTGTTTTTCCCCAGATAGAATGCAAGGGATGTTTTTCCTATTTGTTCTACTGATAGACTCCCAGACTCCAGACAGTATTTTGTTTATAATAGTTGGTGAAAAAAAAATTGGGTTAATGACTGAGTGAGCAAAGGAGACTGGCTCAGGACACCCTCTCTACTTCTGAACTGGTAGGAAGGAAATGCCTACATCCTGGAAGCTGGGAATGTTACCAGAGTAAAATCAAGCTCCAGTCTGCAGAGCTCAGGGCCTAGAGTATGCCTTAAGAAGGAAGATGGAAGAATCAACTGAAAGTCAGCGGCTGTGCCAGGTGATTTTTCTAGTCTCTAAAATGCGGAATAGTCTAAGGACTTGGCAGACAACACGGACACACTGTGAGATGTGGCTGGAGTGTGACTGAGAACAGAGTTATGATCCATAGTCTTAAAACATCAGAAGAATGATTTTCTTGGATTCTGAAAAAAAAAAAAAAGAAACCTAGCAACAAAAATTTGAGGAGTGTTTCCAATACTGGCTAAGAAACAAAGTCTTAGATCTAGAGATTACAAGTACTTTCCACACTAAACAGGGTTATGAGGTAATTTCACAATGTGAAATAGTCCTGAAAAGCATCTGTATTAGTTTGCTAGGGCTGCTTTAACAAAAACAAAAACAAAACACATAAAACCCAATGGCTTGGACAAAGTAGTATCTCACAGTACTGGAGGCTGAAAGTCTAAGGACAAGGTAACAGCAAGATCGGTTCCTTCTGAGGACCAAGAGGGAGAAGCTATTCCAGGCCTGATCCCTAGGTTCTAGGGGGGTGGGGCTGCTGCAGTACTGGGTATATTTTGGCGTATAGAAGCATCACCCTGATCACTGCCTTCATCTTCACATGTGGGTCTAGGTCCAATTTGTTCAATTCATAAGGCAACTACCAGCTGGGCTCTGGTGGCTCACTCCTGTAATCCTAGTTACTCAGGAGACTGAGGTCTGAGGATCATAGTTCAAAGC
>NW_012267221.1:23802253-23808883 GCF_000151885.1 Dipodomys ordii
AAAAAAGCCAGAAGTGGCACTGTGGCTCAAGTGGTAGAGCACTAGCCTTGAGCTGAAGAGCTGAGGGACAGCACCCAGGCCCAGAGTTCAGGCCACACGACCAGACCACCCCCGCAAAAAAAAAGACTGATGAGAAGGGGGGAGGGAAAGGAAGGGGGAAGGACAGAAAACTTAGCTAACTTGCTCTCTCTCTATGGTGTTACATGATGCCCCCCACATATTAAAGTACAAAACTCTTATCAGATGCCAAGCCCATACCAACAGCTCCATGTTCTTGAATTTCTTAATCTCCAGTACCATGACCCAAATGAACTATTTTTTTTAATAAATTACCTGGCCTCAGCCTCAGCGATTTTGTTACAATAGAAAAATAGATTAAGATAGCCCTGTGTGCATAATTGGTTGGTTTCTCTCATCCTCTGTATAACTATAAGAAGTGTTACATCTTAGAAAATTCAGAATACTGCCGGGCGCCGGTGGCTCACTCCTGTAATCCTAGCTACTCAGGAGGCTGAGATCTAAGGATCTCGGTTCAAAGCCAGCCTGGGCAGGAAAGACTGTGAGACTCCTATCTCTAATAACCCACCAGGAAACCAGAAGTGGCGCTGTAGCTCAAGTGATAGAGCGCTCGCTTTGAGCTGAAGAGCTGAGGGACAGCACCCAGGCCCAGAGTTCAAGCCCCACGACCGACCAAAAAAAAAAAAAAAAAAAAAAAAATCAAAATAACTCAGAAAAACTAGTAGAAAAGCCAGAAGATGTGCCAGAGTGTATATCTTTCATTAGTCCTGATTCCTGCCAGTCTCCACACTAGACCTACTTTTAAGGATCCCGACCTAGCCTAGCATCTCCAAAACAATGAAGGCCACGCGTGCCCTCACGTCAGAAGTATGTGAGTTGCAGGCAGAGATTCCCAGATATTTTACAACAGTTCATCCATCCTTATACTGGCCCTATTTTCCTAAAACAGGCTTTGTTTTGTTTTCATTTTATTTTGTTTTTCTGAGACAGAGTCTTGCTATGTAACCCAGATTGGCTCAGAATGTGCTGGTAGCCCAGGCTAACCTCAGATTCTTGATCTTCCTTTTCCCAAGTGCTTGAATTATATGGGCATGGGTCACTATACCCATAAACCATAAGCATTTTGAAAGGGGTACACTTTTGGGAACTAGACCTGTGAACCAGCGCAAATGAGGCTATCAACACAGGAAAATACATGTCTGTTGTCACTATCTTTGAATCTGGAAACTTCATCGAGGGGAAGGATTTCAACTCAAATATTCTAGCTTGTCATATCATTTTCTGGCTCCATGAAATACCTTTCAAGTTCTGTGTCCATGGAGAAAGGAAAAGGCTAAGACCAAACTGGGGTTCTTAGAAGCTTCCACCATTGTCATGAATCAGGAAAAATGTTCAAGTAGATTAGCATAGACATTTAATCAGTCTCCTTGTTCTGTCCATAAAAAAAAAGGATATAATCAAATGGTTCAGTGCTGGTTGGTTAAACATGTAGCATGAACTTTATGGGCCATTAGTACTAAATGTAAGCTCAAGAGCTTTAGATCCAGGCAGGTACCTTTAAAACTTAAATTATAATAGCCAAAGCTTGACTGCAATGAGATTTCCAAACCCTAGTGGTTGATCTAGAGATATAATCTAACAAAATTTTTATATAGTAGAAGCCTTACAGAATACTTTTGCTTTGTTTTTTTTTTTTTAATTTTTTTTTGTGGTGATACTGGGATTTGAACTTGGGACTTTGTGCTTACTTAGCTGGAGTTCTACCATGCCTCTAGCCTACTCCCTCTGTTTGTAAAAATTATTTAGGAGGGCCTGGGAAGGTAGTTTAGTGATAGAGTGCTTGCCTCACATGCATGAGGCCATGGGTTCAATTCCTCAGCACCACATAAACAGAAAAAGCTGGAAGTGGCGCTGTGGCCCAAGTAATAGAGCGCTAGCTTTGAACTGAAGGACAGTGCCCAGGCCCAGAGTTCAGGCCCAGATCAACCCCGCTCCCCCCACCAATAAAAACCCCAAAATTATTTTGGAGATTGAGTCTCACAGACATTTCTGGTCAGGCTGACTTTGAACCTCCATCTTCTGAATCTTAGCCTCTTGATTGCTTAGCTAACAATTCTTAAACAGCTCTCCAGATGAGCCGACACTCTCTCTCCCCCTCCCACAGCCCTGTACTGGCACTAGGGCACCCTGAATGCTAGGCTACTTTTTTTTTCTGTTCCTATTAATCTCCAATTAACTACTAAAAATCCACAGTGGAGCTGTGCCTCAAATGGTAAAATGCTATCCTTGAGCACAAAAACTCAGGGACAGCCCCTAGGCCCAGAGTTCAAAGCCTTAATACTGGCACATTCACACACAAAAAAGCTGATCAGTTACTAGAATATTAGAATATGTCGCAACAGGATGTGAATGTTATAAACTCAGTGCACTTTATCAACAAAGGAAGAAATTAAAAAATCATGTTCTTTATGTATCAGAAAATATAAAGTGGCTACCGTAAAATAATACAGTAGAGCAGAAAACAAAAGAAGAAAACAATAATTTCATGTGAAGAACTACCCAGTCATAAGCTGAAGACCCATAATCAATCAGGAGAACTAGTTATCATTGAAGCTTTTCCTGCCTGCTCCACTACAACTGCCCATTCGTTTGTGCCCTCTGGCTGCTGGGTTTGTCTCCCCAAAGCTATTCTTTGTATTTCACTGATATTTCCCTCAAATAGGCCCAAGTTTCCAGCTCTTGCTTGTGACCAGCATCAGCACAAGGCCTAGTACTTAGAAAATGTGTATGTGTGTGTGTGTGTGAGAGAGAGAGAGAGAGAGAAAGAAAGAAAGAAAGAAAGAAAAAGAAAAAAAAAGAAATAAAAGAAAAGAAAGACAGTATTCTGGTACCAGGGCTATGAATTCAGTATCTTGTGCTTTTGCTTAGCTTTTTTGCTCAAGGCTGGTACTCTGTCACTTGAGTCATACCTCCATTCCCATTGTTTTACTTGTTAATTGGAAATTAGAGTCTCTTGTATTTGTCTGCCAGGCTGGCTTTGGACCTCAGATCTCAGCCTCCAGAGTAGCTAGAATTTCAGGTGTGGGCCACCAATGCTCAGCTGAAAAAATTTCTTAAATATGTGATCCTGTGCATATACAAATCAAGGCATTGTACAAAAAGATGGAGGATAACTCTGCAGTGAACTGTGAATTTGGATATTTATTTATTTTGCTAGAGATCAAATCCATACTCTTTTGAATGCCAGGCAAGTGCTTAACTACTGAGTTATACACATCTTGCACAATTTTTTTTAAGTGTTATGGTAATGCAATCAGAAAGGCACTAGCATACCTCTGAGCCTAAAAAGGAAATCACTGGGAAGGTCAAAGTTCACTAGCCTAGTTGAACTAATCATTAAGATCATTCAAATCACTTGACCTTGACTCTAGGGTCTTGATACTTCAAAGGTTCCTAGATAGAAAAAAAAAAATCTTGACAATGGGGAAGAAGCTGTCTACAGTTTAAACTGATACATTGTTTTTCTAGTACAAGTCAGTAAAGATTACCTAATCTCTAAAATACAATGGGAAGATTAGAGAAATGTTACTGTAGGGCTTTCTGGATCTTTTCCCCCTCCAAACCTATTATTTCCATAACTATTCACAATATGATCATTTAACCAGCTAATATAAATGTGCTCATATATTCAAATATATGCATATTTAGTATATTCCCATGTATATATTTGTAGTACCTTTCTAGCTCAGCTCAGTAATACATACTCACTGTAGAAAAGTTGGAAAGATCCAAGAAAGATAAAGGGAGAAAATGGCTCATAATTCTAGTATGAGGCATCAATGGTGACCTTTAGCCTGCTCCCTTCCAATTTTATTTTCTTGCAGTTTGCATAGTTGAAAGGCAACTATGGTGCACAATTTTTATGGTCCTAAGCTAACAGGAGACTTAGGTTTTCTTTTACTCCTCCTGTCCAAAGAATAGTGAAATACCGTAGGAAAAATCTCTCTCTAGGCATCTAAATAACAAGGGATTAGGTCACAAGGGCTCAGCCTTCCTTATCTCTGGAGTGGGTTATCTCCAAAAAATGGCTTTGTTATAAAAGTGGACTTGGCCCGGTCCTGATTCCTCCTTCTTACCCTGTTTTGTCCTTCTACAGGCCACCTCTCCTGCTGCATCTGACTTGGACTGCCAGACTCCAGAATGAGGAACCAAATAAATATTTTGTAATATAAATGATCCCTTCTGGTTCTGCTTCTGAAGCAGACTAAGGCATTTCATTGATCTGTCCTGCCAGCCTGGGGCGGGGGGGGGGGGGGGGGAGGTCTGATCATGATTGGCTCCCGTTTAGGGAGGTGAGTAACTTGGGAAAGTGACTGAGCTGCTGCACTGCTGCCTCCGTCTCCACACGGACTCTTACAGTCTTTCAGTCTTCTACGCCAAGTCCAAAGGCCCACTGGAGGCCGGATTGTCAAGGAGAAGCGTGCAATCAAGTTCAGCAGAATCAAGAACGCGTAGAACTAACACTCAGGACAGGGCCCCAGTAAGGCAGGAACAGAGATGCCGGCCAGGTGTCTCCTCCCAGGAACAGTCTACAGGTGTGCCCCGCACACCGGTCATGCTGGCCACCTGGTTACGAGGGTTTGGGGAGAGACCCCATTTTCTGTGGGGGCTCACATGCCTAGCTCACATCTTTGCACACGTCCCTTCTGTGAGGCCTACAGAAACGAAGACCACATCGGCAGGCTCAGGAACCCCTGACCTTTTGGGGTCAGATGAGTTCGTGGCTTTTGCTCTCTAGACCCACAGCTGGGCCTCGGAGACCGACTCCACCAGTCCCCCACGCGTCCCATGTCCCTGCAGTGGGACCCGAGCTCTCTTCCTGGACGGCGCCTCGCGGGCAGAGTGTGCACGACCCTGACCCTCCAACGGTGTCCCTGCCCCGGGAGCGGCTCGGGCCTGCGAGGTGCCAGGACAGGACCCCGCTGGCGGGTGGCCGTGGGGCGGCGCGCTCTGGACAGGATCCGGAGACCCGCGTCCCTCTACCCTCCTGCCCTGTCCTTCCCGACCTGCTCCCCCTTTCCTGTGCGCAGGCGATCCGTGGGGCCGAGGCTCCGGGGCCAGATGGATGCTGCCCTTCCCGGGGGAGCTGGGTGGGAGCGGAGGCGGCTCAGCCGTCCGTCTCCAGAATCTGCACACAGCCAGCGCCCCTCCAAGCGGGTCAGAGGCTGCTCAGAGGGTTAGCAGGAGGCCCTTTGACCAACCGGGCTGTTCCCCACGAGTAGCTCCTCCCGGCCAGCCGGGGGGCGGGGGGCGGGGAGGGGAAGGTGCAAAATAAGGCAAGACTACAACTCCTTGGAGAAACTGATTGGACGCAGCTGGGACTCCTGGCTGGGGGTGGGGGGGGTGGGATGAAGGAGGCGCAGCGGGGAGCTGGGAGAGGCCTGTGCGCTCCAGGCCTGCCAGGTGCCTGGCAGCAAGGCTGGTGGTCAGTATGACAGTTCGAAAGATTATCGCCCCTATCCTGACTTTTAACCAAACCAAAGCATGGTGGTAAGGAGTGTCCGGTCTAAAATACAGTGCTTGAAGTCTGGGCATTACTAATTTCTGGTGAGTTCTGGGAAATCATTGAACCTTTGCCAGTACATTTCTCCATCTGTAAAGCGGAATAGCAATCCATGCCCGCGGGGTTGTTGGGAGGAGAAACTGAGATCATGCATATGGTAATGTAACTATTAATGGCATACAAATGTTAGCTATTTTATCTTCAGAGATTTGCGCCCCCCCCCCCAAGAATAAAGAAACAGGCTAGCTTGGTCCTGACTTCTCACAAGACCACAAAAAGCCAGGTTGCTCAGTGCTGCTTAGGCAATGTCCTGGCAGATGCCCAGACCCCTGGGGGACTGTCACAAAATTATTGCAAAGTTGTCTTAACTAGGTTAGTTTTAGCTCACCATCTGGATTTGTTTTTGTTTCTTGTTTTCTCAGTCCTGGGGCTTGACCTCTGGGATTGGAGGCTATCCCTAAGCTTCTTTTGCTCAAGGCTAACACTTTACCCCTTGAACCACAACACCACTTCCAGCTTTTTCTGAGTAATTTATTGGAGATAAGAGTCTCTCAGACTTTTTTGCCTGGGCTGGCTTCCAATGGCAGTCCTCAGATCTCAGCCTCCTGAGTAGCTAGGTTTGTGGTTTTTTTTTTTTTTAATCTAAGTACATCTGGGAAGAAGCCATGTTACAAAATCACACATTGGCTGTCAAAATAGTGAAAAGGGAAATGATTAGGAAACACTTGGTTAAAAGAAACAAAACAGGCTCTTTTCCGTTTTGTATTTATGTAGTTACTCAAAAAAAAATCCAGAGGATCATCACTTGAAGACTTACCTACAAGAGATAAGAGAGGCTGTGTTGTTTGCTTTTTCTTTTTTTTGGGGGGGGGTCCAGCGGTGGGGCCTGGGCTTGGGCGCTGTCCCTCAGCTCTTCAGCTCAAGGCTAGCGTTCTACCACTTGAGCCATAGCGCCACTTCCGGATTTTTTTTTCTTTTTGCTTATGTGGTGCTGAGGAATCGAACCCAGGGCCTCAGGCATGCAAGGCAAGCATTCTACCACTGAGCCA
>NW_012267221.1:23811458-23850904 GCF_000151885.1 Dipodomys ordii
TGAGCCACCAGCGCCCGGCTAATAAACCCATTGTTATATACAATTAATATACGCTAAGAAAATAATAAAAACACTCATAGGGTTTAAGTGAGAGAGAGGACTTTTTCATGATTCTTTATCCTATAGTTAAGACCAAGCAGAACTGCCTGCGGATGATGACCGTGTGCCGGAGAGAGCCACAACTAGCATGTTGAGCAACACGTTGTCAATTTCATTATCCATTCATGACCCCCGAACTGTAAGCCACTCAGCATGCTCTCTGAGAAAATACCTCCAAATTGCCAACAGTCTCCCCTATGTCCTAATCATTGTGTCATAAACTGTTGGTTCCATTGCTTCCCCCCCCCCCACATACACAAATGGGTCCCTCAGTATTGGCTGATCATAGTTGTTATCTTTTAATAGCCAAATCTGATGGATTTACAAGGAATTTCTCCAAAGGTGCTAGCCTTTTGGGCTTTATGAATCAGTGTTAGACAAATGTGAGTTGAATGATTCTGTCTTGGGAATTTGTCAACTCTTCAGAAGAGAAAATCTTAACAGTACAGGACAATGATCAAACTGGTTATACATTTGAACTTAAAGTATATGATGTTAATGGTTACCTTAAAATTTAACTATTTTTATGGAAAAAGTTTAATTTTTCTTTTTATCTGTGACTGAGACTGGAACTTGATATTTGCATTGGCTGGAACTCTACCATGCCTCCATCTGATAATTTCACTTTTCTATCATGATGCTTTCCCTATAGGAGAACACAGAGCCAGAGAGTTGGCCTACAACAATAATAATTACAAAACAATAGTCAGCAAATGACTCCTACATCCTAAACCTTGGTCTGAGTGCTTTGTATGCCCTAACTCAATTCTTTACAAACTCTAAGAGACAGAGGTTGTATTCTCCCTGTTTTTCATATAAGAAACTGAGGCATAGAGCATTTTCTTGAGCATACATTGCCAGGCAATTTGCTTCCAGAGGCCATGACCTTCAGACAGTCACTCCACTGGAAGCAGTGAACAACAAATACAGTAGAGATCCTGGTCAGGCAGATGGTCTGCTTCAGCCACTCTGGGGCCAGCCAGATACCCACAGCACCTCCAGGAAGGGCCGCTGTGATTCCCCTCTCAGGCTTACACAGGAGAATGTGCTCAAAGTTACACCTTTGTCACTGGCCCTTTATCACTGGGAGAGTTGCTTATAACTCTGATCTGATGTTTGGGGCCTAAATGAAATGACTTGCCACATAGCAACAGGGACAGTCAAAATGTCCCTGGAGACTCCCTGAGAATTGGCACATGATGGGCATGGGGCAGTTGGGGGGGGGTGGAACATTACAAAGTGGGCCTGGAGAATTTTATATGGATGGAAAGTGTTCAACCTATGGTGTGGTGGGGAGGGGGGCGGGCATAAAACATGAAGGATGAAGCCATATCAAAAGGCCACAGCAGCAAACCTGATAAAGCTCCCAATGTCCCAAGCTGGAGCAATTTGAACAATGAAACAATAATAGTTTTGGGTTATAATCATATATCTATGAATGCTTTGATACTCCTTCCTCCAGAAAAGGAATGAGTTGGAGTGTGAGTTGAACTTAGCCATGTGCTTCTATCAGAGTATGGGGGGAAATTTAGAGGGTGATGGGTGTGGCTCAGTGGCAGAGCTCCATACTGGTTTCTGGGAGCTGTCCCAGCTTTTGCTGGGTCAGGCCCCCTAGCAGGAATAGCTCCTCACAGTGGAGAAGCCTGGTACTACACGCTTCTTTGCTTTCCCTGAACTCTGCACACATCTTGTGTAAATTCTCCCTCTCCCTTACTTGAGTGTGTCATTGGTTTCCATCTGAGATAGCAACCGATGGATGTTTCTTGTCTACCATTCATCGTCCTGCTTGAGACATGAACTCCACAAGAGCAGAGATTCTGTATGTTTTGTTTACTGTGGTGGCCTGCCATAAAGATTTGCTAATATACATGTGTGTGTTCATTGGATCTCTGTGCTATCTATGACAGTTGTCACTACTGCATGTAGCACTTGAAATGTGTCTAGTGAGGATGGAAAGACTGTACTTTATTTTTGAAAAAAACATTTTGGCCATACTAGGATTTTTAAATTTAGGGCCTTGTGCTTGCTAGACAGGCACCCTACCATGTGACGCACATTTCCAGACCTTCTTGCTTTAGGTTATTACTTTTTAAATAGCGTTTTATACTTTTTGTCCAGGCCAGTCTCAAACTGCAATCCTCCTATCGATGCCTCCTATACAGGGGGGGTGTTAGGGCTGCATTCACACACCACTGCACCATCTTGTTGGTTGAAATGAATGAAATCTTGCTAATTCTTCTGCTGGGTTGGCCTCAAGCTGTAATCTCTGCCTCCTAAGTTACTGGGATTATGAATTTCAAATTTGATAAGCTTACTCACTGTGTCTAGTGACTACAGAGCCTGTGTAAGGAGATATCCCTCTGCTTAAGGTTATTCAATCCCTAGTGAGGTCCACTTTGCCCCAATAAGAGTTTAAGAGAATAGCCTGAGGCGGAGTCAGTAAAGGTAACTGGATGGTCCTGGTGGGTTCCTTTCTCCTGGCCAATGGGGCTGCTGAGCTTTCTGGCTTTGCTCTGGACAGGCAGATTTGGGAATGTAGGTCCTGCTTTTAAGCACTTCCATTTTAATGCAATAAAACAAAGTTACAGTGTGCTCTCCAGGCCCTTCAAAATTTGTAGTTTATAAGAGCTCGGCCATTGGCCAATGGAGCCTCCAGCTGCTGCCTGACCCTGCCTGGAAAGTCGACTTGGAAGAGATGCAAACATCCTAATCCTCTTCCAAACCACTCTAAGTAGGTTTATCCAGTGACCTGGAAAACGAAATTAGTAAAGGGACACTTTAATTCCAGCTTGTTCGAGAGCTTCTAAAATCTTTGAGAAAGCCAACACAGCAATTCTATGCTTGGGGGAGGGGGGAGGCTGTGGAAAGCATCCCAGTTTCAAGAGCAAATGTGCCTGCTTTTCATTGGTTTCTGTGACCCCCACAATTGAGCCCACAGAACACCTCCTCTGGGAATATCTCAGGGATCCCCAGTGGAATGTAGGAAGTCGTTTTCCAGCAAAAGGACACACACACACACACACACACACACACACACACACATGACCTCTCTGGTGGCCCAGAGAGGTCAAGTGATTTTTTCCCCCAAGTTCTGCCAAGATGGGTTTCAGCTCTGGTCTCTTGACTCTGGCAGGGAGACATTTGCTCTGTTCTTGTTCCTTTCCCCTGGTGCTGGCTTCTTGCACAATATCAGGAAATAACCCATCTGAGATCCTGGCCCACAGAGCGTACATGTTCTGCTTTTCATTCTGCAGCTCTTTTAGAATGCATGTTTTCCTTTCCCATCGTGTCATCTGGAAGCAATTCCTCCCAACAGCTGGATCGGCTTTTACAATTGGTAAACACGTAAAATGGAAGGCCGGGAGGACGTGGAGGCTCAGCCCAGGAGCCCCTCCCTCCCCACCAGCTTGGCTCGTCTTCTGAGGCTTATCTGGGGTCTCTGCTTAAGCCTCATCAAAACCCAGAGTGTCTTCAAACAGGAGACCCACATTGCATTCCCTCCTTCAGAGGGTCAGCATGTTCTCTGGGGGAGAAATTTTCAGAATACTTTGCAGATAAAATTGATCAGAAGCAGGCCAGCTTTCCCAGCTGCCAAGAACCTTGGGCTCCATGTGGAGGCCAGCCGGGTAGCCTTGTCCCAGATCTCCTGTCATGGTATAGTCTGAACTCCTATCCCAAGTCTCAGAGGGCAGCACCTTCCAGGGTCAAAAAGAGAGGAGGAGAGCCCCAGCAGCGCTAAGTAGGTCATCAAGGGACCTGTTCCCAAAGGAACACATATTTCCTGCAGATAGAAACAAACACAGGCCACGCTCTGGAAGGGCCTAGGCCAGGAGCACAGCTGTGGTCCACATGCTGGCTTGCACTCTCCAACCTGCCTCTGGGGGAAGTGGGCCATTGATCTAGGCACTGGCCCACATGGCTAGTTGTGTGGTTCAAGAGGTCCACAGCAACCGTGTAAGGTGGGCACACAGCTCAGGCTCCAGCCTCTCCATCTCCCATAGAAGAAATGTTGTTCTTTTGGTCAGAGATTCCAATGTGGGAGACACGAGTTGAGCACATTGTTGAAATCTCCAAGTGTCAGTGAACACCCTGCCAACTGCACTGCATGTACACATTTGCAGTGTGGTACTGGCTGGTGGGTGCAACTGCAAGAGACTTGCTTCCAAGTGCTACCCACCCTCTAGGTAGCCATGGTCTTTGTGGGGAGTCAAGAGGACTCCCTGGTGTCATGGACACAGAGATTCACATCCTTCTCATTGGACGAATGAAAGATTTGTCACCAGACGATCCTAAGGTGAGTGACTGCCCAGCTCCTCAGCACAAGCTATACTTGTGCTGGAGGAGATCCAGGGGGTGGATCAATCTGCTGGCCCCCCTCGTGTCTCCCTCCTCTAGCCTGCTGGAGGCTTGATCTTGTTTGGGGACAGAGGACAGAACTACATCAAACATTTTCCCACAGGTCATGGCCTCTTGCTCAGAATACTGAAAACCTATACTCTTTACCTGACATGTGTAACTGTAACCCCTCTACAAATGACCTTTACAATAACAATTTTAAAACATTAGAAAAATTGATAACCCAAGATTTCTGGTTCCCTGGAAAGGCTCATTCCATCGGCCCTTGGTCATCTTGACCTGACCATCTGTGCTGCTAGGGAGGGGCTTTGGAGTAACTTGGATGAATTTATGGGATTTCCCTGGGACAGAGGGAGGAGCGGGTGAGAGCAGACCACTGGTTCATGCTTCAAGATGATCTCTGATCTAATGAAACTGAAATGTAACAACCAGATGCAAGAAGTATAGACCTTGTTTGGATCCTGCTCTGAATAAAAGCCAAGTGTAAGAGAGTATTTTAAAGTTAATTTGGGTAAATTCAAATTGAGATTGTGTATTAGAAAATATTAAAGTATTATTAATTTAGTATGTGTGCTTATACCAAAAAAGTATTTATTTTTGTATTGAGGGAGGGGGCAGTACTGAGCCTCACACTCATGCTTGGCTTTTTCTGCTGTTAACGGTGGGGTTATACCACTTAAGTCACACCTCCACTGCTAGCTTTTAGTTAGTTAATTGAAGGTAACAGTCTCTTGGATTTTTCTGCCTGGACTGGTTTTGGACCTGGAACCTCAGATCTTAGCCTTCTGAGTAGCTTGGAGTATGCCACCTTGCCTGGCTTTAAAAAATTAGGAGGTTTTTATTGAAATATTTAAAGATGAGGGCTGGGAAGGTGGCTCAGTGGTAGAGCGTTTGCCTTGCATGCCTGAGGCCATGGGTTCGATTCCTCAGCACCACATAAGCAAAAAGAAAAAAGTTGGAAGTGGCACTATGTGGCTCAAGTGGTAGAGTGCTAGCCTTGAGCTGAAGAGCTGAGGGACAGCGTGCAGGCCCAGAGTTCAGGCCCCACGACCGGACCCAAAAATAAATAAATAAATAAATAAATAAAATTTCTTGAAATATTTAAAGGTGAAATGTAATGTCTAGGATTTGTTTTCCTTTTACTTCTATTTTTAAATGTAATTTTGGGGGTGTTTTTAATTATTATTGTTTTGTACTGATCATAGGGCTTGAACTAAGGTCCTGGGTACTGTCACTGAGCTTTTGTGCTCAAAGTTGGCATTCTACCACTTGAGCCACAGATCCACTTCAGACTTTTTGGTTATTAGTTAGAGATAAAAGTCTCATGGACTTGCCGGGCGCTGGTGGCTCACGCCTGTAATCCTAGCTACTCAGGAGGCTGAGATCTGAGGATCTCGGTTCAAAGCCAGCCCGGGCAGGAGAGACCGTGAGACTCCTATCTCCAATAAACCACCAGAAAACTGGAAGTGGCGCTGTAGCTCAAGTGGTAGAGCACTAGCCTTGAGCTGAAGAGTTCAGGGACAGCGCCCAAGCCCAGAGTTCAAGCCCCACGACCGACAAAAAAAGTCTCATGGACTTTCCTGCCTGGGCTGGCTTCGAACAGCAATCCTCAGATCTCCCAGGTAGTTGAGATTACAGGCCTGAGTCACAAGTGCTTGGCTGGAATTTGTTTTTAAACACTTCAGAAAAACAACAAAAAGATAAAGGAAATATACCAAGATGTTAATAGTTAGATCTAGACAATAGGTATACAGGGTTCTTTATATGGTTCTCTCCACTTCTATAGATGATGAAGATAATTTTGTAATAAAGGGTTTAAAATATAGAGAATCTTATCACAAAAACTCATAGAGGAGACCCCAATACACACCTGTTTCTGGGCCTCATGGCTATTGGTTTTTGTACTGAGAACTTAGTCCTCCCAGGGAGAGAAGTGACAAGAAGAGCCCTGTCCAAGATGACTCACACAGCATCAAAGCTGGCAAGGAAGTGTGAGGAACATCTCTCAAGAGAAGCCTCTCTAGGGACCATTGCAGTCTTTGCAGCCTCAGGCTCAGCATCTTGCTCCTAGGGCTGTAGTTTCCTTCTATGCAGGCTGCACAGCTGCCTGAGCAGCCCAGGGGCATGTTCACAGAAAGTAGGACACTGACCATATGCTGCTGACAGACAACTGAGTGAGATTCCTGTTATTATAGCATCAGCTGTCCACGCCCTCCTCCATCTCTGCACTGTCCTATCCGTGTGCTGACCACCATCCCACATTGACCCATTCAGAAGACCACCCACCAGGCAACATCAACCCTGTGCCCATCCTGCCAGATAACGGGTACAGATGTAGGAAAACCAAATTGTCCATAAATCTATCCCTGGGGATGGCCTGTTGCTGGAAGAGTTAAACCTACATTAAGAGTTAAACATACATTCCTGTCCTTGGCATGATCTCCTAAGTTCTTGGTTGGGATGCCATTGATTGCCTGGTCCTGGTTGGAAGGAGGAAGAGTTCCTTGCAATTTGCTTATGTCCTCTTTTTGGTTTGTAACACAAGTTCTTCTAGGCAACTTATTTTCCCTTCTGCCATGACATATGCTAGGTATTTTCTTTTTTGTATTTTTAGGTATATAAATTGCTTATCAATGGAAAAGGCCTACAGACATATGTCTTCTTAGACAAATCCTTGGCACAGCCAGCGATCTTAGTGTAATGGACTCAGACCCAGTGGCCCTGGAGGTTCCCAATGGACCCTAAACACCACTCTTTCCTAGTCTTCCCAGAGTTTGTTGTCCGGACCATAGCCAGAACCTTTCTGGGCTTTCCATCTTTTACATCCTTCTGTCTGTGTTAGAACCAAGCTGGGATTTCCCACTGGTGTGGATTTTGCATCATGGGAGTCACACACTCTTCCTATTATGTACAGTGAGCTCCTTGGTACTCTTGTTAAGGTAGGTGAGGTATTTGGGAGAGTGGAAAGTAAGTACCCGAAAGCCAGGCCAGGCCATACCTCTCTCTTATTCACACTGACCACAGCATCCAGGCCTGCAGAAGGCAAAGAAGGCTTCTGGTGGAAAGGGAGTATCCAAAGCATTGGTTGCTGAAACCCTGCATAAGTAGCTTAAAAGAAAAGACTGCTCTTGTCCCTGCAGGAACAAAAAATGCATTAAAAAATCAATTATATGTTGTTGAGAAAACCAAACATCCATATGAAGAAAACCAAAATTGGATCCCTGTTTGGCACCATGTACCAATTTCAACTCAAAATAGACCAAGACCTCAATGTCAGACCTGAAACTTTGAAATTACTACAAGATGGGGTAGGAGAAACAGATAGGTAAAAGCTGAAACTTTTTGAAAAGAGTCCCTGGGGCTCAACAAATAGGAAAGAAACTTGACAAATGAGATTACATCAAACTAAAAACTTGCTGCATAGCAAAGGACAGTTACTAAAGTAGAAATACAACCAACACACTGGGATAAGTTCTTTCCCAGCAATAATACATCAGACAAGGGACTGATATCCAAAATATATAAGGAGCTCAAGAAATTACTCCCCCCCAAAAAAACCCTAATATCCAATCAACAAATGGGCAAAGAGCTATAGAGAGAATTGTCAGAAGAAGAATGGTAGAGGAAATGCTCAACATCCTTGGCCATAAAGAGAGTGCAAATCAAAACAACTTTCAGATTCTATCACACCCCAGTTCAATTGGGCAACACTGAAAATTCGAACAATAAGAAATGCTAGCAGGGATATGGGGATAAAGAAACCCTATTGCACTCTTGGTGGGAATATAAACTAGGACAACCACTCTAGAAGAAGGTTTGGAGATTCCTCAAAAAACTAAACATAGTATTTCCCTATGACCCAGCAATACTGCTCCTGGGCATCTATCCAGATCATTACAAGGCATGCTATGGTAAAGACAATTGCACATCCATGTTCACTGTTACACTAGTCACAACAGCCAAGTTTGGAAACAGCCCAAATGCCCTACAACAGATGAGTGGCTTAAAAAAATGTGGTACATATATACAATGGAATTTTATTCATCCATTAGAAAGAATAATATTATGTCATTTGCAGGGAAATGGATTGACCTAGAACAAATCAAGCGAGGTAAGCCAAGCTCAGAGAGATAAAAAGTGCATGTTTTCTCTCATATGTGGAAACTAGATCTAAAAATATGACTGGACATGATAACCTATACAGGACTCTAGGCTTTCACACACAAGCAATCAGACTAAAGGATTCTCTTAAGGGAAGAACCCAAAGGCATAACTTCTTTGAACATCTAAAATACTATTTATCCAAACAAATTCCAGGAAATAGAAATGTTTTTTGCTATTGTTGTTGTTTATGTTTTTTCTTCTTTTTGTATTTTTAGCGGGGACACAGAAATTTAGGGAGGAAGGGTGAACAAAAACACTCATGATATTCAATGTACACTACATAAAAAATGAACTCTGCAACTTGTGGGCAGGGACAGGAGGGGAACTGGGGGAAAGCAAAGGAAGGAGTGACACTGCCAAGAAAGATTGTACTATTACCTGACTTACGGAACAATAACCTCTCTGTGCAACTCCTTAATAACAATACAATTATATTTTAAAACATCCATTTATATTTCATCTGCTAGAGCTCATATGTAAGATCCTACTGTACTTTTTAGATGAGTTCTCTAATTTTTCTTTGTTTTCTCTTCCCCCACCCATGGTTTCTATTTTTGTCTCAATGTAAAGGAAGTAATGACTGGGCACCGGTGGCTCACACCTGTAATTCTAGCTACTCAGGAGACTGAGGTCTGAGGATTGAGGTTCAAAGCCAGCGCGGGCAGGAAAATCCATGAAACTCTTATCTGCAATAAACTACCAGAAAACCGGAAGTGGTGCTGTGGCTCAAGTGGTAGAGCACTTGCCTTGAGCTGAAGAGCTGAGGGACAGCGCCCAGGCCCAGATTCAAGCCCCATGACCTAAATAAATAAATAAATAAAGTAATGAAACTACATGCTTCATTATCCATGCTTGTTTCAAATTCAAAATCTTGTTTTGGTCTTACAAATGCTGGGATTATAGGTGTCTTGCGATAGAGATGCTACTTGCCAGTAGGATTCATACTTCTATGGTTTTAATTTCTTTCTTTTTTTTTTTTTTGGGTCCAGTCGTGGAGCCTGAACTCTGGGCCTGGGCGCTGTCCCTCAGCTCTTCAGCTCAAGGCTAGTGCTCTACCACTTGAGCCACAGCGCCACTTCCGGCTTTTTTCTTTTTGCTTATGTGGTGCTGAGGAATCGAACCCAGGGCCTCATGCATGCAAGGCAAGCGCTCTACCACTGAGCCACCTTCCTAGCCCCAATGGTTTTAATTTCTGCCTGCTTTAGTGACTAAGGAAGGAACTGACACTGAAGAACAAACAGGCAAAGCAATTGACATGGCACAAAAAGTCCTGCCAGAGTGATGTCAGCAGTAACTTAGATGTTTCACTTGTCTGTGGTGCCAGGACAGTCCAGATTTAACCCACAAAAGTGAGGTAAAGAAGGTCAGTACATAAAGTTTGAAAGTATGTGTTCAAAAGCCAAAGCAACTGCATGTGGTAGTGCTAATTTAATCCCAACACTCAGGAGGTAAAGCAGGAGGATCACGAATTTGAGGCCAGCCTAGGATGGCCCTGTTTAAAGTCAAATTTGCAACAGTTGAAAATACTGCCCAGCCTTAACTAGAATCTAAGCACCTTGTTGGAGCATAGTCCATTGTATACATCACTGTATCTCAGTGCTCACACCTGGGCACTGGTAGATGTCCAGATGTGAACACTATTAGATGCCCCAACTTCCTACATCATCTACTGACCATGCTTTGGAATTCTGGTACACACTTGCCCCTGTCTACTGTATACTGTTGCATGGTTGAATTTTGCTTACAGACTGCAAGTTGTTTTCTTTTTCTTAAAGTAGAAATAAATCTTTTTAAGATACCTATCTCATGCTTAATTGGAATTCAATAAGCCTAAAGTAAATTATCTAATCTAGCTAATGCTAAACTTTGTAAACAAAAATCCCTAATAAGTCATGAGAAAAACCATGACCAATGCAATAGAAACAGACAATTGCAGGGCTGGGAAGGTGGCTCAGTGGTAGAGTGCTTGCCTCACATGCATGAGGTCCTGGGTTCCATTCCTCGGCACCACATAAGCAGAAAAAAGCCAGAAGTGGCACTGTGGCTCAAGTGGTAGGGCGCTAGCCTTGAGCTGAAGAGCTGAGGGACAGCGCCCAGGCCTAGAGTTCAGGCCCCACAACCGACCAAAAAAAAAAAAAAAAAGAAACAGACAATTGCTACAGCCCCCTCTAATATTATGAGGCAGACAAGTAAATTTCCTATTCCAGAAATCTTGCTAAAGATTTCCTTTAAGAAAATCTTCCAAGGGGCTGGGAAGGTGGCTCAGTGGTAGAGTGCTTGCCTCATATGCATGGGGCCTTGGGTTCGATTCTTCAGTATCACATAAACAGAAAAAGCTGGGAGTGGTGCTGTGGCTAGAACCACAGTGGTAGAGTGATAGCCTTGAGCTGAAGAACTCAGGGACAGTACCTAGGCCCAGAGTTCAAGCCCTATGAAAGAAAGAACGAAAGGAAGGAAGTAAGGAAGGAAGGAAGGAAAGAAAGAAAGAAGGAAAGAAAGTCTTCCTAGATAATTCCTTTAAGGTCAGGGGATTCCTTTAAGGCGGGGGATGGCGAGGGGGGACCAAGGAAGGAGGTAGAGAAGGGGAGGTCTTTTTCAAGGTCCATAGATTAAAAGTATTCCAGTACCACTTAAGGAAGAACCCAATGCTAGCCAGGCCTAGGCTTCAGTTCCTGCAAACTTGCTTATGGGAAGGAAGATCAGAAGTCCTGACAATCAGAGAAATTATGGCCTACTCCCAGTTGTGCATACGTGTGTGTGTGTGTGTGTGTGAGAGAGAGAGAGAGAAAGAGGGAGGGAGGGAGGGAGGGAGGGAGGGAGGGAGAGCAAGAAAGAGAGAGAGAGAGAGAGCTTCTATTGAAATATGCTGTTGTCAAGTCACAAAGAAGTCAGATACGGAATTTTACAACTCTGATGAAAGTGAAATAAAAGGAAATCTGTATCATCATAATCAAAGCACCTGCCCCCTGAATTGGTTCCCTGTCTTCTCCCTTGGTCTTGGTGACTCTTACATGCTAGAGGTTAGGGTCTGTTAAAGAAGATGGATTTTGATTAAGTGTCACCTTGGTGTGATGTGACATGCTCTTTATCATCACAAGGGAAGACTGGGGGCCAGAGGGAGCTTTACAGATAGTTCTCAATATAAATTAGGAGTTTTCAGGAACAGGTGCTTTACCATTGGACTTGATCTATCAAGAGCCTCATCAAGGGTAAGGGTGTGTGCGTGTGTGTGCGTGTGTGTGTGCGCGTGCGCGCGCACTTGGAGAGATGGCAAGAAAGTCAGTGTGTGTGTGTGTGTGTGTGTGTGTGTGTGCGTGCGTGCGCACGCTTGAAGAGATGGCAAGAAAGTCAGTTTCCAGGTGTCTGTGCTAATGAACAAGTTACCCCTGTTGGAGTTTGACTTGCAATTGAAACACAAGGCTTTGGGCTCTAAATACGTTCTCAGTCTTTGTAACACTCACTTTTTTGGAGTTTCAGTGTTGCAACTATACAGCTTTGAAGATGGACTTATGAAGAAGCTTTCTAAAGACTGAATGCCATTTGTATCTGGAGGCCATGGATGAAGAGGCCAGAGATAATGCTTCCCCTTCAGTGCCAAAGCCTCCTCCTAGTAAATCTAGGACCTGCCACACACCCTCGCCCTGACTTAAGTGAACACAGAGCAGACAGGAGCAGATAAGCCACAGACTGATCTAGAGGGTGGGGATAATCAGCAGGGGATCAAAAAAACATCTCAAGCCTGGTGTCCTATAGCTCCTGCCCATAATCCTAGCTACTCAGGAAGCTGAGATCTAAGGATTGCAGTTCAAAGCCAGCGTAGGCAGAAAAGTCCATGTCACTCTTATCTCCAATTAGCTACTAAATTAGCTGGAAATGGAGTTTGGGCTCACATGGTAGAGTGCTAACCTTGAGCAGAAAAGCTTGGGACAGCACCTAGGCCCTGAGTTCAAGCCCAGGGACCAGCACAAAAAAAAAAAAAGGAAAAGAAAGAATATCACTTGCATACTTCCATTAAGTCTCTGGCTAACTCAATTCCCTCATCTCCCATTGCCTGCAAAGAACATACTTTCCATTCTGCTATGGATGCCCAAAACCCAGGCATGCCACAGCACCA
Organism: Dipodomys ordii; assembly: GCF_000151885.1. NCBI lineage: Eukaryota > Metazoa > Chordata > Mammalia > Rodentia > Heteromyidae > Dipodomys > Dipodomys ordii. The sequence goes on from NW_012267221.1 coordinate 23,824,192, forward strand.
CTTCCTGCTTTTTGTGAGTAGTTTATTGGAGATAAGGGTCTCATGGACTTTCTTGCCTGGGCTAGCTTCAAACCATGATCCTCAGATCTCAACATCCTGAGTAGCTAGGATTACAGGTATGAGCCACTGGCACCCAATTCTATGAGACTCTTATGTCCCAACAAACAAACAAACAGATGATAGTGGAGCTATGGATCAAGTGGTAGAGTACTAGCCTTGAGCAAAAAAAGCTCAGGAACAGTACCCAAACCCTGCGTTCATGCCCCAGAACAGGCACCCCCCCCAAAAAAAAAAACAAAGGATCTAGTAGGGAAGGGGATCCCAGCGCTCAGGAGCTCTGGCAGTCTGAGTGGCAGAGTGAGAGAGTTTCCCTGAGATTCCAAGTTGGTGAGGGAGTTAGCCAAGCAGACACCAGAGAGGAGAGGTCCAGCCAAGAGGTCCAGACTCTGGGTCATGGGCCTGAGAGGAACAGGGCCCCCTTTTTGATGTTCTGGGCAACAGCAGGCCCCCCAGAAAGAGTATACACAAAGACAACATAGGAAAATCCATGATATTGAACAGTAACCAGAGAAGACACCAATGTGCTGCAGAGGGGAGGAGTTCGAAAGGTAAGGAGGATGTGCTGATGCCTGGCTTTATTGCTATGTCCAATTGTTGTTATAGAGGTGAGATGTAGAGAGGGAGAAATCCCCAGTTTACATGTGGCATAGCCAATGCTCTGTGTCCCCTCAGTAGTCCCACTCTGTCCCCTCCTCTTCCTTATGTCCTGCCTCCCCTGCTGTGCTGCTTCCCAGCCTTGGCCTGACCTGGTCACTCTCTAGTCTTCATCTATCTACCTGGGGATATACGGAACTCAGACTCTTGTGGTCTTGTGTAGCTTTTTTTTCCCCCTCAAGGATGGAGTTCTTCCACTTGAGTCCCAGCTCTATGTCTTGCTTTTTGCTGATTAATCAGAGATTAATTGGAGCAAAGAGTCTCCTGCTTGAATCAAACTTCAGCGCTCAGTTCTCAATCCTCAGAACTACCTGGACATTTTCCATCCTCACTGTCACCTTGGTGTCATCGGAGTGTGAGCCCTGGCTCCTTACTTGCGGCTCCCTACCTACCATCCTTCTGTCCACCGCACAAGTGCTGTGCCTGTCCTGAGCTCTGCCTTCTCCGTCTCCCACACTCTCTTCTCAGCCACCCCCACTAATGACCACCATCCTAGCATCCCTAGCTACCTACCCCCTCAGGGTCCAGTCCATGGAGATTGGTTCAGAATCTCCTTAGGCTACTAAATTAACCCATGGATGCTCAAGTCCCTTATATTAAACAGTGTGTATACTCCTGTATTAACAAAGTCTGCAAGTGTGGATGTAACCACCATAGGCCTAACCACACAGTACACTACCAAGATGAGAGTAACCCATGTTCAAAGGGAGTGTTAGAGAGGTACTAAGAATCTATGACCTGGTGAGCAATCATTGCATGCACTGGAATCCAGTAAATTCAAAATTCTTTTTTTTTGGAACTTTCTAGAATTCCCCTCCCCCAAAGTTTTGATCTGAAGTAAATTGGATCCATGGATTGGGATCCCAAAGATGGTGGGCGGGGAACTGTTTATCTTTCCCAGTCCCCCTCTCCTAGCCACTCAGACACTTATTCTGTAGCCCAAGGGAATGTCTGCTAGGTTCACAAAGTTCATTAGGAGCTGGCCCCTGCCCTCAGACACCTCCCTGGAGGAGAGGCAGGCAGATAATTACAATTCTAAAAGGAAGGTGACAAAGCAGAAGAATCAGACTTAGATTGGTAGGTAGCTCTGTCTAGCTGGGGGGGAGGTGGAAGGGAGGGATGGTTGGTTAAGAATTATCTCTTAAACAGGCTCCAGGAGCCAAGACCTTAGCAGGAATGTACTTGTAGCTCATTTTGGACACAATCAGCTGCTCATCTCTTTGAGAGAGAAAGCAAGGTCCTGGGGCGCCTAAGAATTCCAGCTCCAAGGCCGGGCGCTGGTGGCTCATGCCTGTAATCCTAGCTACTCAGGAGGCTGAGATCTGAGGATCAAGGTTCAAAGCCAGCCCTGGCAAGAGAGACCGTGAGACTCCTATCTCCAATAAACCACCAGAAAACCGGAAGTGCCACTGTAGCTCAAGTGGTAGAGCGCTCGCCTTGAGCTGAAGAGCTGAGGGACAGCACCCAGGCCCAGAGTTCAAGCCCCACGACCGACCAAAAAAAAAAAAAAAAAGAATTCCAGCTCCAGGCACTTTTATTCTGACCCACTTAGAACAAACATTAATAGACAGGCACCTGTCTATTTATTTATCTATTTTGCCAGTTGTGGGGCCAGAACTCTGAGCCTGGGTGCTGTTCCTCAGCTCAAGGCTCAAGGCTCTACCACTTGGGCCACAGCACCACTTCCAGCTTTTTCTGCTTATGTGATGCTGAGGAATCAAACCCAGGGCCTCAGGCATGCAAGGCAAGCACTCTACCACTGAACCACCTTCCCAGCCCATGTCTATTTCATATCTTACATAGTTACATTGGTGTTTTGGAGCAATTTTGAATAGCTTCTACTTTTTAGAATTATCTGGCTGCCAAAAATCTTAAAAACGAATTGGCTATCTATTTTCTCTCAAGGTTGTGAGTAGTCAGAAACTCTTGTAGATGAGAAAAATCTAGCCTCTCTCTTGGTCTCAAATGTAATAAAATTTGGAACTGGAAGCATGGCTCAAGTGGTAGAGCCTCAGCCATTAGCAAAAATGTGAAGCCAGAGTTCAAAGCCCTGAATTCAAGTTCCAGGATTAGCGTCCACAAAAAAGAAAAGATTTTTTTCCCCCACCAGTTCTGGAGCTTGAACTCAGGGCCTGAGCACTGTCTTTAAGTTTCATTTTTGCTTGAGGCTAGCACTCTACCACTTGAGCCACAACGCCCCTTCCGGCTTTTTCTGCTTATGTGGTACTGAGAAATCGAACCCAGGGCTTTATGCAAGCTAGGCAAGCACTCTACCACTAAGCCACCTTCCCAGCCCCCCAAAAAGATTTTTTTATGAATACAAAAGTTAATATTTAAAGGTGCTGACAGTATTCACATTTGGTTGCCATTAAGAATTTTATTAGTTTCAGTTTTGCACCTGTGTTTTGGAGTCAGTACTATCACAGGCCCATTTTAAATGTTTCTGAGGGACCTTGGCAAGTTTGTAGTCCTGGGGAAAAGTTTAGGGATCTTACTGGCTCACTAAGCCATCAGAACCTGGCCTCCACCTAGAGATATTTAGGAGCAACTACTCACAGGATTTACTAAAAAGCTCTGAGAGGACTTCAGAGTGACTTTGAGAGTGTGGGTGGGCAGTGGGGCTATTCCCCAGAGATAGAAGAACATTAACTCCAAAGCACCGGAAGGACCCCCAAGGGGACTCTGGCAGGAGGGATCTGGGGGATGAGGTTTAGGCTGATCCATCATCATCAGATTAGCAGTGACAAGAATGTATGGTACAATGATGAAAAGCCTCCCCCCCCCCATACACACTGTATCTTCTCAGTAACTCCCAAGACACTCACAGCTATCACTTCCATATTACAAATAAGATTGGGAGGTGAAGAAACTCCAAGGTTGCTGGCAGATCTAAATGATGGCACCCTGTCCTAATCTGAACTACTGAATTGGGGAGGTAGGAAGGACAGGAAATGATTGAAGCCTGGAAATTAGAGCACAGAGCACAGAGAGGAATAGGTCTCAATGGCATGTTCAGCATTTTGGATGAGTCCATGGAGGAGGAGTAACTATAAAAGAAGGAGGAAAGCTAGAAAGAATTGGCTCCCAAATGCTTCAGTTTCACTGGAAGGAAGAAGGCAGAGCCATGGTTTAAGGCATTACCAATATGGTGCTGAAGACCCACTTGGCAGACTGAAGGTAAATTCGCAGGGTTCTGCCAAGCGTGCTGGGAGCACACCAAGGCACAGACTACCAGACTCTCAGGGCATGGAGCTAAAACCTTGCCAGCACCCCTCTCCCCAGGCCTGGCACCGTTGTCCTGGCTGCCGTCTGACAAGTCCCACTTGGACTCACAGCTGAGGCTTGGTGTGTCAGGCAGGGATGAAGACAGGACAATGGAATGTTGTAGGGGGATGAACAGTGGATTATTTTTTTTCTTGTACCAGAGATTGAATTCAGAGCACTCTACCATCTGAGCCATACCCAATCTTTTTCCTTAAGCTCATTTTAGAGATAGGGTATTTCACTTTTATGTGGGTTTCCTTGGACCAGAATCTTCCTGCCTCCATCTCCCTACTATGCCAGGCTTTTGTTTTGCTTTGTTTTGAAGATAGCTACAATAATGTCCACAATTTCATACCCAGGGTTGCTTATTTATTATTTGTGTTTCCTTCTATCATTACTCACTTTAATTTGCTTTAGTGAATGCCTAAAGTGTCATCCTTGGAATTTATCAAAGTTTACTAAGCATTGCCCTATAGTTGGATATATAACTTGCTTTAAATGTTATTCTAAGATTTGTTCATTTGTTTGTTTCTTTCTTTTGCCAGTCCTGAGGTTTGAACTCAAGGCCTGGGCTCTATCCCTTGAGCTTTTCTGTGCTCAGAGCTAGCGCTCTACCACTTGAGCCACAGCACCACTTCCAGCCTCTTCTGTTTATGTCATAATGATGAATCGAACGTAGGGCTTTATGCATGCACTCTACCACTAAGCCACATTCCCAGGCCTAAGATTTGTTTCTTATTTAAATGTTTTCGCAATGCATCTATGCACAAAACCTTTTCTTTGGCAGTCAAGGTTATGAAGCTGGAATTTCAGAAATAAAATGATTGAGTAAACAGATATGAATGCATCTAAAATTGTGTGTGTGTGTGTATGTGTGTGTGTGTGTGTAATAGTCTTAATACATAAGCTGACATCAAATTCCCAAGCTTGTCTCACTCAGCCTCCTGAGTGGTGAGATTACAAATGTGTACCACCACACCTCAAATTTTATTTTATTTTATTTTTTGGGTCCAGTCGTGGGGCCTGAGCTCTGGGCCTGGGCAATGTACCTCAGCTCTTCAGCTCAAGGCTAGTCCTCTACCACTTGAGTCACAGTGCCACTTCCAGCTTTTTTCTTTTCTTTTCTTTTTTTTGGGGGTCTGGTCGTGGGGCCTGAACTCTGGGCCTGGGCACTGTCCCTCAGCTCTTCAGCTCAAGGCTAGTCCTCTACCACTTGAGTCACAGTGCCACTTCCAGCTTTTTTCTTTTCTTTTCTTTTTTTTGGGGGTCTGGTCGTGGGGCCTGAACTCTGGGCCTGGGCACTGTCCCTCAGCTCTTCAGCTCAAGGCTAGTGCTCTACCACTTGAGCCACAGCGCCACTTTGGGCTTTTTTTCTTTTTGCTTATGTGGTGCTGAGGAATTGAACCCAGGGCCTCATGCATGCAAGGCAAGCGCTCTACCACTGAGCCACCTTCCCAGCCCCCACACCTCAAATTTTAGATTTATACCACTGATTGGTCCCTAAAGAAGGCTGTATTAATGCTATTAGCAGTGTCTGAAAATTTAAAATTCATGATGGCTTAAGCACTCAGACTATTCCCTCCCTTCCTCCCTCCCTCCCTCCCTCTTTATTCCTTCCTTCCATCTTTCCTTTCTTTCTTCCTTCTTTCCCTCCTTCTCTCCCTCCCTCCTTCTCTCCCTCCTTTCCCTCCTTCCTTCCTTCACTCCTTCCTCCCTTCCTTCCTCTCTCTCTCTCTTTCTCTCTCAGAAATTAGCCTTTTCTGTATACTTTGTAGTAAAGCTTAAAAAATACTCTTCCCCCAAAAGAGTAAACTTTCACCAAGTAAACACCTCTGAGCAAGCATTTCCAAGCTTTAGAAACAATATGACCAAATGCCTAAAGTTCTCCCAAAGGTTCTTTGTTTTGACTTCTCACGCTATAAGCTAGTTCTGTAAAGTTGCTTTGCTATCATCGTCATTTCCTGGATTACTAGAAGAGGAGAATGGTTCTCTCCTCAAGGACGGATGAGTTGTAGTTCCTCTTTTGACAATTGTCTTCATGTCTTTGTCCAGGAAATGGTTGACTCTTAAGCAATCTCTTCTTGTCCTGTTTGGCCAGAGTTGGAGTGTAGTCATCATAACAGGGTTTGCAAATGGAGGTGCATACCGTAGTGGTGTGGGTGTGGGTGTCTCTCATAGCCTCACCCAGACAACCCTCCTCCCTCCCTCAGTTATGCTTTTCTACTATAAAGCAAGATAATGTCTCTCTAGCAATACTTGGCAGGAATGATTTTTCAGCGACACAGCTGAGCCTAAATAGATCCTGCTGTTCTCTCAGCGTCTGTGAGAATTACAGAAATAGCTTACTGAACTTTTTAAAAAATAGAACTGAAAGCTGGGTGCTGGTGGCACACGCCTACAATCCTAGCTACTCAGGAGGCTAAGATCTGAGAATGGCAGTTCAAAGCCAGCCCATGCCAGGAAAGTCCATGAGACTCATCTGCAACCAAGCACTAAAAAGGTGGAAATGAAGCTGTGGCTCAAGTAGGAGAGAGCTAGCTTTAAGCAAAAAAGCTCAAGGACAGCACTCATGCCTTGAGTTCAAGCCCCAAGAGTCACACACACAAACACACAGACACACAGACACAGACACACACACACACACACACACACACACACACGACACATTTTTCTGCTAAGACAGCACACAGTACAAGATGGAATGCCATTGAAAAAAAATACTCCTAAATGATAAGTAACAAGACACGTCATTGCTTGAACAGCCTATCTGGTTTTCCCGCTTCCATTCTAGTGAGGATTCTGCTGAGGCCTAGGCGATTGCTTGCTATCCCCTGCTCCGTTATAGGTGGCAGCAGTTTTTGATGGCAGAAGAGGAGCCCTATCACATTTGCTCTCACCCCAAATCTTCCCCCTGAACTTACAACACAGTCTAGCAGCTCACCCTGAGACATAATACATGACTGTATTACCGTAGGGACAAGGTGATCGAGTCACTTGTGAGCAGCGTCAGGCCAGCTATAACATCCTTTGTCCAAGGCTTTCTAGGGCTCCAGCTCTGTTCTGCATTTCTCGGAGGGTGTACTCTGATCCTACCATCCGCAGGAAGCTTTCTCTGGCTATTGCCCCAGCCCCTCCTTAGAGCAGGCCCTGCCCAGCTCTGCTCCCTTCTGAAGCCCATGAGCTTCAGGGCAAACACTCACAATTGGAGCACCCCAATCAATACCTCTGTGCTCAGCTCCGCTGCTGAACTGAGCAGGGCCTGCAGGCTAGGAACGCATGGGTTTGATGGCTATGGAAAAGACAGTGGATTCAGCCCCAAGAATGGCAGGAGAAGACACAGGAGAGTTTTGGCTAACCCAGGAGAGGAAGGTGAATAGAAGCAAGGGTGGCTGCAGAGCTGGGGCAGAGCAAACAGTTTTAAAAAGCTCTGGTAACAGGGAGAAAGGTACTTCTGATGGTTAGAGCCAGGCATGCAAGCAGCAAGATGGGGAGGGAAAGGAAAGGGGGGACAGTTATGAAACTTCCTTGGAACACACTTAATAATTTGGTGACTTTGTCATTGACACCAGGGAGAGAGGTGAACCAAAGATGCTAGTGATACATTACTAACAGGAATATGGTTCCTCCAGGCAAGTACTTGGCTCACACCTGTAATCCTAGCTCAGAAAGCTAAGATCTGAGGATTGCTGTTCACAGCCAGGCTGGGTAGGAAGGTCTGTGAACCTCCTCTCTCCAATTAACCACCAGAAAATTGGAAGTGGCACTGTGGCCTAAAGTGGTAGAGCACAGGCCTTGAGCACAAAATCTCAGGGATGACACCCAGGCCCTGAGTTCAAGCCTCATGACTGACCAAAAAAAAAAAAAAAACAAACAGAACATAGTTCCTTTCACACATACGAACACACATTTAGATCATCTCTTACATACTCACTATATCATAGGTTGTTGTAGACTGGAATCATGTGTTTGCTTTCAGTCAGGATGGTGGGGGCAAGTCAAGTGCAAGGAAACAAATAAAAAAAGATGACTTTCTACAATAATAGCCAATTTTGGAAGATCTTTTGAGCTACAGGACTATGTGATCATGGAGGACTTCTCGAGGGAAATAAAGTTCAGCTAAAACCTGAATGATAAGAAACGCTCAATCAGGGCTGGGAAGGTGGCTCAGAGGTAGAGCGCTTGCCTTGCATGCATGAGGCCCTGGGTTCGATTCCTCAGCACCACATAAGCAAAAAAAAAGCCAGAAATGGTGTTGTGGTTCAAGTGGTAGAGCGTTAGCCTTGAGCTGAAGAGCTGAGGGACAGTGCCCAGGCCCAGAGTTCAGGCCCCATGACTGGACCCCCCCCCCAAAAAAAAAGAAAGAAATGCTCAATCAGCGAAAAACCTTGTCCATTCTAGAATATTCTAGTTAAATAAAAGAGCTTCAGTAAAAGGCCCTGGGATAGGACAGAGTTTTACACGACTAGATTGTGTTCTGACCTGTTTGCCCAGCTGCCGGTAGAGTTGTTCTTCCTACATTAGAAGTTATTTTTCGGTTTCTAGACACTCGGGTTCTGCCCGAATCTCTCTTCTCCTTTTCTCTTGACCAGCTAAAACCGGAAGTGACCCCAGCTGCTGTAAGGGACTCCATCTGGGGCTTGAGGAGGAACTAGAGTCAGCCGAGTCCTTCCAGAAGCTAAATGGGGAGAAGGTTTGGGGGCCAGCTTGGTTTCTTTTCTCTGCGAGGTGGTTTTAACCACTTGCAAGCCACAAAGGGATTTTCACCAATCTGGTGTAAGATTTGAAAAATACACATATGAATAATGTTTATACACAACTTCAGGGTGAGGGGTAGGTGGTCCCAGGAAATTTCAAGGTCACCTGTCTTCTGAGGTCTCTAGTTAAGCAGGCCTTTAATTTTTTTTTTAATTAGCTTATATGAGTTACATAGGGGAGGGATTTCATTATTACATTGCCACACATGTTTCCAATGCATTCCAGACAATCTCACCCCTTCTATTATTACTCTCCCTGCCCCTGGCCCCTACCCTGGCAGGCCCTTGTAAGCTAGACATTTTTTTTTTTAGAACATACTTGAGAACTTGATAACAACTTATTTTCTCATTAAGGTCATGTCCCTTCTATGAAGGACAGGATGGAGAGGAAAGTAGCTTATGAACAATTAGCCTGTTAACACAAGTTCTCAGCACGATTCCATCTTGCAGAGTAACTATCAATGACAAAAAAAAAAAATCCATAGTGATAGAAAGAACTTACTTGTGATATGATAACCTACATGTTATCACCTGATCCCAACAACACCCTTGGCACACAGGTAGAACAAATATGGCTGTCGCATTTGAGAGATGAGGAAACCAAAGGCCGGAGGACTAAGTATCATATCTGCAGTACCAGGATCAGCTAGCTGCAGTCCTGGTAAAAAGAACCAAGATCTTGTCACTCCTGAGTCCAGGTTCATCAGGAAGCCCAAGCCCAGGCGGTGAGCAAAGGCTCTTCTCTCTCCCAATCTAACTCCGTGACATGCCCTGCAGTGTCTGTGGCATGCTCTTGGCCCATGTGAAGCTCCTGAGAGGTGCTGGGGAAACACAATCTCGAGTATGGGCAAGGAAGCCTGTGGCCTGCCTCCCCATTGCTGGATTGTATGGATGAGGGAAACTTTCTCCAAGACCTCCCCGGCCAAATGCATTACTTTAGTCACTTCCTTTTTCTTCTGGAGATTTACATTCCACAGAAATGAGCCTGGAGAATCGCCACCTAGTGGCCCAGACCATGAAGACTATAACTCATTTTCCCCATTTCATCCCAACCCCCACTCCATGCGTTCCTTGCCTAGAAAACAAGGTCCATACTTCTTACTCTCTACCAGGACAACCTCCAAATGGAACAAAAATCCTAATGTGAATCATGGAAGCGGACATATTAGAAGAAAACTGGACAGATGTATTTATACCTTGAGTATGAGGAAAGGCTTTTGAACCAAACTCTAGATATAAACAAAGAGCAGCTGTGGGTACCTAGTCCTTCAGTTGACAGAAGAACTGTAAAGTGGCTTATGCATTCCCCAGGAAAGTCATGTAACTCTTAGCTCCAATTAACCACCAAAAAGCCAGAAATGCAGCTATGGCTCAAATAGTAGAGTGCTAGCCTTAAACAAACAAGTTTAGGCACAACATCCATGCCCTGAGTTCAAGCCCGGGGTCTGGCACAAAATAAAAACACCTGTTTTCTCAATGAAATTTATGATAAGTAAAATAAGATGCTGAGTGAAAGACCCAGAATGAGTCAAATACTGGTGGCCTCTAACTACTTGGGAAGTTAAGATCTAGGTTTGAGGCTAGCCTGGGCAGAAATGTTTCCAGAGATTCCAATCAACAGAAGAAACAGCATGGATGGTAGCAAGAACCAGTTATCCCAGCTACAGGGGAAGCTTAAAATAAGCTGGTTATACTCCAGACATTGTCTGGACAAAAAACAAGACCTTATCTCAGAAATAACAAGAGCAAAAAAAAAAAAAAATGGCTGGAGGCATCTCTTTGCAATGAATGCCTGAGACCCTGAGTTCAGATCTCAGTACCACCTAACAAAAAGAAGGAAAGAAACCCAGAAAAGCTGTAAAATACAGACTTGATCCAACTAGGAAATTTGAATGGACTACATATTAGACTATTAAATATATGTTAAACTTTTGAGTATGATAATGGAATTTTGGTTACAGAGGAGAGTACCTTTCTCCTAAGAGAAACATATTGAAATGCTTAAAAGTCAAATGTTAGGATATCTACATATTTTCACCATATGTACTAAGAATGCTCTGAGCCAGTCCGTTCTCTACCAGGTAAGATTAAAAAAAAAAAGAAAACAAATGATCTTTTAGTTCATTTGTGCTACTGTTACAGAATTCTGAGTCTGAGCAATGTATAATAAGCAACACTGCACTGGCTTGCAGCAGTTCTAGAGGTTGGGACACCCAAGATAAGATCAAAGTGCTAGCATCTGTTCAGGGCCTTCCTGCTGTGTTATTGCAGAAAGGTACAAAACCACAGGGGGTTATCATCCTAATCATGTCTGTGAGGGTGGAGCCACACACCAACCATATTTCAATATGAGCATGGAAGGAAACAAATATTCAAACCATGGAATGTGGTTTGGGGAGTCAGACAGACCTGGATTCTAATTCTTGCTCCCGTTGCTTCCTGGTTGTATGACTGCAGGGGAATTACTAGACTTCTCTAACTCTCAGGCTCTTCATTTATAAAATGTGAGAGATAAGTCCTCCTCTGGAAATGGCTCCTCTCCCAAACCTATCTCCTACACTGCCATTTCATGTATTTCTTAACCACTGTTCTCTGCAGTGAGCAAGGGATATGACTAGGAATCAAGGGACTTGAGGAAGCTCATCATCAAATGGGAAGGGTCCACCAGTATGGTCAATGGTAAAAGGTTGGGAGCTGCTCCAAAAGGGTTTGCTGAGCAGCTGGTCTGGTTGCTTGTACAGATGACTGAAGAAAGTGTCCTACTGTGAGGACTGGGGGTAAAAGGGCAGTGATCAGTAATTGGTACCCCAGGGAAGAGTGACCAAGTGGGCAGGGCCGTGTCAGGGAATAGGTTGTCGCCAGACAAGTGATGCGGAGCCTGGGCTGGGATGATGTCTCAAGGATGAATTTCCAAAAACTATTTACTACTATGGCAAAGCTGGAAGTTTGGTGTAGAAAATACAGCCAATAGGGCTCACCTCTATTATTGGTTAAAAGGAAAACCACTTTAACTGATAAATAAAAAGAGGAAATCAGCTAAATTCTGGTAGCTCAAACCTGTAATCATAGAGCTACTCATGAAGCTGAGATCTGAGGATGGCAGTTCAAAGCCAGTGTAGCCAACAAAGTCTGTGACACTATCATTAAGTGCCCAAAAGCCAGAAGTAAAGTTGTGGCTCAAGTGGTAGAATGTGTCTTAAGCAAAAAAAAGAAGAAGAAAAGAAAAGCCAAGGGACAGTGCACAGGCTCTGAGTTCAAGCCCTAGTATCAACACAAAGAAAGGGGGAGACGAAAAGGAGAGAGGAGGGGGAGACAGAGAAGAAAGAGAGAGAGGGATAGAGAAGGGGGAGGGAGACAGAGAAGGGGAGAGAGGTATCCCCCAGCAGAGAAGAAAATCATGATGGGGGTACCCAGCCCACACAGTAGCTGCTTCTCAGAAGTGAAGGTCTGGTTGCAGGAGAAAGCTTACCTGTCACCTGATGCTGCCACTTACTTCTGGGGGGCGGGGGGGCGGGGGAGGTTGTAGGGCTTGAACTGAGGGCCTGAGTGCTGTCCCTGAGCTCTTTTGCTCAGGGCTAGTACTCTATCATTTGAGCCACAATGCCACTTCTGGTTTTTTGAGTGGTTAATTGGAGATAAGAGTCTCACATGGACTTTTCTGCCCAGGCTGGCTTTGAACTGTGATCCTTATATCTTAGCTTCCTGGGTAGCTAGGATTATAGGCATGAGCCACTGGCACCTGGCTTTCCATTTACTTCTTTTTGGCTTTTTGTTTGAGACAGGTTCTCACTGTGTAGTCCAGGCTCTCCTTCAGCTGGACATCCTATCACTTCTGTCCAGGTTACAGATGTGGGGCAATACCACAGCCTCCGTTGCCTTAATATCAAGTCCCTACACATCTGAAACCCACATTCACCTACAGAAGTGCCTGTGGGCTTTTATGATTATTGTACAAATTTATGGGGTACAGTGTGATAATCTCATACTAATACATAGGGTGTAATATTCTCAAGTCAACATAATCAGCATTTCTACCCCTTCTCCTCTCCCCTTCCCTCCCCTCTGTCAGTGCTGGGGAAAATATTTTGTTAAGACAAGGACTCCACCAGGAAATAAAGATGGCCAATAGACACATGAAGAAATGCTCTCAACTTCTCTAGCCATAAAAGAAATGCAAATCAAAACAACTTTGAGATTCCACCTCACCCTAGTTAGAATGGCTATAATCAAGAACTCTAATGAAAACAGATGCTGGAGGGGATGTGGCCAAAAGGGAACCCTACTGCATTGTCGGTGGGAGTGTAAACTTGTTCAACCACTTTGGAAAGCAGTATGGAGGTTCCTCAAAAGACTCCACATAGAACTCCCCTATGACCCAGCAATCCCACTTTTGGGCATTTACCCAAATGATCACAAACAAGGCTATACTAAAGCTACCAGCACAACTATGTTTATTATTAGCATTATTTACCATAGCTAAGATATGGAACCAACCCAGATGCCCCTCAGTAGATGAATGGATCAAGAAAATGTGGTATATATACACAATGGAATTCTATGCTTCCATCAGAAAGAATGACATTGCCCCATTTGTTAGGAAATGGAAAGACGTGGAAAAAATTATATTAAGTGAAGTAAGCTAGGCCCTAAGAAACATAGGTCCCATGGTTTTCCTTATTTGCAATAACTAGTATAAGTCAAGGACAAGCAGAAAAGGTAAAAAACTATGTATATATGACCATATAAGATGATGTTAAGTGAAACGAATCCCAAGATAGGACACAACTTGTTTTTTCTTTCTTGCTATTGTTTGTAACGTATCTAAAATGTACTAGGTGATTTTTTTGTTTCTCTTGTATGTTCTTCCCCCACGGTATAACCCCTGTTTTTACACATGTGAAGTTGGTGTCCTGCATCTTGTATATACTTTTTTCTACTTTGGGGAGGGGAAGGGAAATAACAAAATGCTGAAACAAGGATACAGATTGACCCATTGTAACAATGAGATGTACAAGACACTATGTTGAAAATCAACTTTATCACTTGGGTACCTCTCTGTACACTATTTTTACAATTAAAAAAAATTTAAAAAAAGACAAGGGCTCTACCATGAAGGGACAGCCCAGCTCCCCCACCCTCATGACTGAATCTTGTAACTTTTCTCTCTCACCCTACCTGAGACTCCAGCTTTCCCAGCCACACACTCTTTTAATGTGTTTGTTCACTTTCTGTTTGCACAAGTGTTAATTACTTTTGTCATCAGAAAAGCAACAAAAAACATAACAAAACAAAAAAACTCTCAATACTCAAAGAGGGAAAAGGCAAATCACCATAACCCGAGTTTACCTTCCTAAAAAGATCTAATTCCTCCTTATCCAGGCCACCATCCTGTCCACTAAAGCTCCAGCCCGTCTCCCCAGGTCTAGATTACCACAAAGCCAGAGGAGGACAGGCATCTCCGTGGCCTGGTAGCAAGGACTCCATGGTGCCAGCCCAGGGCTGAAAGCTAGGGCATCTGGGCCGGCTGCTGGATAAGGCTGCCCCTCAGCCTCTGCTCCTCAGCCTCTCCTTGCTGCTGGGACCCTGACAGTTGACAGAACGGCCCTCAGCACTCCCCTCCCAACGCCCCCCCCCCAGCACACATGCAGAAGAAGGAAGCTTCTTGCCTCATTCCTAATCATTTCTCTAAGAACAAAAACTATGTACAAATGAATATTTCCATCTTTATTTCAAATTCTAGGTTTCAACTGCAATATTAATGCTACTCCACAGTGTAATTTACTTGTAATAATATATCATTATTTCTATTTTACAGTTCTGTTCTTAAAGTAGTAAAGCAAATGTTTAAAACAGCACCAGCCCGCAGCCCCACAATTCTCCAGTCAGGCTCAGATTTTGTGCTCTCCTTTCAGAATTGCACATAATTGAAAACAATGAAAACCCCCGATGTGCTAAATGCTCTAGTCATTAAGGCTCCCCCCCCCTTCCAACTTTGAAAGAAAAGACCGTTCTTGTGGTTGTAGTTATTATTTATTTATTTTTAGAAACCCCAAACAGGCTTGCTTCCTGTTCCCAGACTGACATCTGCTGGGGACGTGGGGCTGACCCGCTGGAGGTACGCCCGCAGCCGGCTGCCACTCGGCTCCGCAGAGCCCGAGCCCCCCTGGGCCTCTGCTGGGCCTCTGGCCACGGCCTGAGTTCCGTCCGTTCCTCTGCCTCTTCTAGCCACTAAGGCCGCAGAATGGCACTCTGTTGGCACAGGATCCTGGTGTTGGAGGTTCAGACAGAGCGCAGCTGGGCAGAGGAGGGCGAGCCTTAGCTCGGCGGGCAGGGCAGGAAAGGTATGCGCCGTGGGCAACCAGGCCTGCGGACCGCAGAGAGGCCTGGATGTGCCTTCGCTTTCCCATCTCCTCCTTCCCCTGCCCCACACACATCTAGGTCCCTTTGCTTTGGGAGAGAACCAAGTCCCGCTAAGGGAGCTATGCGGTGCGATCCCTGCGGGGAGCGTCTGTGTCCATCGCCAATGCCAGCTCAGTTCAGCTGTCTTCTCCTTTAACAACCTGGAGCCAAGCTTCCTTTCTGCCCTGAATGAAGGTGCCTCTGTGTCCTGATTTGTAAGAGGGCAGGGCTGGGCGCCCTTGTGGGAGGAGCTCCTCAGCCTCTCCACACGAGCACCTCTAGGGCCTAGATTCCCCTTGCCCTGGATCTTCAGTCCGCCCTCACCTCCCCTTCCCTCCGTCAGCTGACCAGCTCCACCTCCAGTCTTCCCTCCCCAACTCTAAACGCTTCCCTCTAGAGTCAAAGTACTTACCACTTCCCACATCCCCAAAGAAGAGTTGAACAATTTTAATGAAACCACATCTCCACCGCACCAAGTCCAGTCCCTTGGCCTAGCCCAACCCTGGAGCGGTGGCTTGGCTGCAGGTGCGATGAGGTGTTAGAGGTGAAATCACACAGTGAGAAGTACTGCCCTGGGGTGAGGCTCTGGTGTGGAGTGTTGGCTGTTGGCTTTAGTACACATTTGTTTTGTTTTGTTTTTTTTTGTGAAAATACTGCGCAGAGGGGTTACAATTACATGAGCAAGGCAATAAGTACATTTCTTATCAAGCATTGTTGCCTCCTCCTTTGTTTCCCTTCCCATCCCCCCCACCAAAGTTGTAAAGTTCGTTTTTCGACATAAGTCTTGTACATCTCATTGTTGCAATAGGTCCACCTGTATCCCTATTTAATCAATTTGTTTTTTTCCCTTCCCCTCCACAAAGTATACCAACATCAAATACAGTGAAAGCAGGGTTTATACCGTGGGGGAGGGACATACAAAACAACAAAGAAATCATCTTATAAATATGTTAGAAACAATCACAAGAAAGAAAAAACATGAGTCCTTATCTTGGGGTTCATTCCCCTAACATCAACTTATCTGACCGTTTCTGCTTGTCTCAGACATATACTAGTTATTGCAAATAAGGAAAACCATGGGACCTATGTTTCTTTGGGCCTGGCTTACTTCACTTAACATACTTTTTTCCAAGTCTTTCCATTTCCTAACAAATGGGGCAATGCCATTCTTTCTGATGGAGGCATAGAATTCCATTGTGTATATATACCACATTTTCTTGATCCATTCATCTACTGAGGGGCATCTGGGTTGGTTCCATATCTTAGCTATGGTAAAAAGTACACATAGTTGTGCTGGTAGCTTTAGTATGGTCTTGTTTGTGATTGTTTGAGTTAATGCCCCAAAGTGGGATTGCTGGGTGATAGGGGAGCTCTATGTGGAGTCTTTTGAGGAACCTCCATACTGCTTTCCAAAGTGGTTGAACAAGTTTCCACTCCCACCCACAATGAAGTAGGGTTCCCTTCTGCTACAAATTTGTTTTTAGAATAGCTTTAGACTTACAGATTTCCCATACACCTCACAGCCAATTTCCCTTGTTTCCAAGAGCTTTGAACCCTTCCTAGGGAAAGCCTGTGTGAGTCCCTTCAGACCATGGATACACCTCAGTGGTCATGGCTGGGAGGGAGGCAGGAGAATGGGACTCTACTACAGCTAGCTGCTCAATCTGCAATGAATGTATTTCCTGTTGCCTTCTGGTTCCAGCAAGTGATAGGATGCATCTACTTTTTCAATCTAAAAAGCTCTGAAAAATGAGTTTGGAGCAGAAGCTCATCTTAGGCAAACTATATAGTCTTCATTCTACTTGGTATAAATACTCACACATTTCACTGAAGAGGGCAAATGCACTACATATATATTATATCTATCATATATATGTATGCATGTATATCTCATATTCCTAAACCAGAAGTAATCTTCATTCTGCAACAGCTCTGGCACTGTGAGTTTTCCATCCACGGTTGTAATATAAAGTTTCTTTTGGGAATACATTTAAGCAAAAAGAGTAAGCCATTCAAAGAAAAACAGTAAGCACGTTGTAAGTACAGAGGACCTATATTTTTGAGTTTTGCTTTCACTTTTTCCCACCCTTCCTATAAACACACAAACAAACTGGCACCAAAAACAAAGAATCTGAGTTGCCTTGGAGATCCTCAGCTGGTACTCCTCACCCCCATTCCAGCCAGGCTTTAGTTCCACACTTGTTCTCACTTGTAGCCCTTATACATTCTTTCCTATCTCTTCAAAAGGCTTTTCCCCAACTTCTTTCCCTGGCAAACTTCTGGCCTTTCATCCAAACTCAGCTCAGATGCTACTTTCTCTAGGAAGCCCTCCCTGGTTGCACCCAGCCTTAATCAGATGATCATTCTGTCTGGTCTATCATATACTTGTGAGTCTGGAAGAGACTTTTTATATGTGAAAATTCATTACAGCAAGCCTGACAGGTAAGGAGTGTTAAGATCTTATTTTGAACACAGGGGGAAACTGAGGCTCCAGAAGGTAAGACAACCCTCATATCACCCCCCTTACTCTCCTTTTTCAGGAAGCAGCAACAATTAGGATTTTCTTTCCTTTCCCTTTTGCTCCCCACTATAGAGCAATGAAGGCAGTGCCTACACATCACAGTTACTAGGCAAATAAAAACATCAAACTCCCTCCCTACCCTGAGTGCTGAGTACTAGGTCCTAGTTTCCTGGCTACTTTGGGCCAAGCAGGCAGATTCCCAGATTCTAAGCCCTCCAGTGATTTGCTCCCACTGAGAGCTGAGCCAGAGGCCTGCAAATCACAGCTCTCTGCTGCCCCTCTCCACTTGCTTACCCTGCTGGAATCTTCCCACCTGGCCCAGACCCGGTGGGGCCTGCCCATGGTGCTTTAGACTGTAATCAGGATTTAGGTTTTTGGCCTCTTCCATTGAGCTCAGCAGAAAAAGATGGGCTAGACTCATATTTGTCTTTCATCTTGCACCCTGCTCAGCAGCCCAGCCAAGAGAACTGGTAAACATGAGAGGAATAAATGATTAAATGGATGGATGGATGAAAGGATAGAGGGAAAGACTAATAAGAAATGGACACATTTTTGTCCTTAGCATTTCTAACACATTTGACATACCATGACTGAAGGAGAGTGAAAACTTTTTCCAGATAACATTCTTCTAACCAGATGTTCAGAGACTGAACAAAGAAGGAAAGCAAGCCATCCTTTACACTGCATGGCATTCATTCTGTGTAACAATGTGGTAGTTATATTCAACCCTTACAACCCTGACTTGAGAGTGAGAAGCTGGAAGTGGAACACTTAACATTCATGATAAAGTGAAAACATATGAACTGGCATGGGATAAGCCCAATGGTCTAATCACATGTACCAGTGACTCTGAAGTCAGCAAACAGCAGATTTTGAGCAGGTGCTGAAAGGCACCAGGCTGCACAGGTCTAGATAGGATGACTGCTGTCTGTCAGCAGGAGAAGGTAGCTCCTTACAGAAGAATTACATAGATGACCAAATGGTGGTCCAACATGGCAGGTCTGTACCACTGGCTGTGGTAATTTGAATTCCACTATATACACAGATTAAGCCAAAATTGATTGAAAATATTCAGGAAAAAATATTTCTTCTATACTAAATAGGTGCAGACTGCTTCCCAATGATTTACATAACATTTACATGATGCTAGGTATTGCAAGTAATTCAGAGATGGTTTAAAATATATGGGAGAATGTGCATAAGTTCCATCAAATATTACATTATTCTATAGAAAGCACTTGGGCAGCTAGCAGATTTTGTGCTCACAAGAGTCCTGGATCCAGTGCCCTAAGGATACAGAAGGACTGTGTATTTCAATGACTGCAGAAGGATAAAATGTCATTGACATTTAGTAAGTTGGATCAGGTGTGTGTGTGTGTGTGTGTGTGTGTGTGTGTGTGTGTGTGTGTGTGTGTGTGTGTGTGTATGTGCTGGTACTGGGGCTTGAACTCAGGGTCTGGACACTGTTCCTTAGCTTTTTTGCTCAAGGCTAATGCTCTACTACTTCAGCCACACCTTCACTTTGAGCTTGTTTTCTAGTGGTTACTTGGAGATAAGAGGTTTGTGAACTTTAATGCCTGGGTTGGCTTTGAACTGGATCCTGAACTGGATCCTCCTCAATCTCAGCATCTTAGTAGCTAGCTTATAGACATCAGCATCCACCTAGATCAAGTGTATGTGTGTGTATGTTATACTGAGACAAACTCAGGGCTGGGTATTTTTACTCACCTTTTTTGTTCAAGGCTGGTGCTCTGTCTCTCTTTCTTTTTTGGCGGGGGGGGGGGGGGAGTCTGGTCCTGGGGCCTGAACTCTGGGCCTGGGTGCTGTCCCTCAGCTCTTCAGCTCAAAGCTACCACTTGAGCCACAGCGCTATTTCCGGCTTTTTTCTTTTTGCTTATGTGGTATGCGGAATCGAACCCAGGGCCTCATGCATGCAAGGCAAGCGCTCTACCACTGAGCCACCTTCCCAGCCCTGATGCTCTGTCTCTTGAGTGAAGGTGATAGAGCAACACTGCCACCTCTACTTCTAGCTTTTTTGCTGGTTAATTGGAGATAAGTGATTCTTAAGATTTTCTCCCTGGGCTGGCTTTGAACCACTATCCTCAGTAGATTAGGATTTCTTATGGTTTTTAACTCACTTAAATTTGGCAGTAGAATAATATCATATTAATTAATGATAGCAACAGTTAGAGGTTAAAAACATCCAGGTGTAGGGTAAGAAGAAAATTGTTTTGCAAGAGAGTATGGACTAGCTCATGAATCTGGGCACTGCTCTCTCTAATTTATAGTGTATTTATCTCTTTACCTACAATTAGTACCTAGTAATTTGTTGATCTTCTGGAAACCCTAGGATCTGTTACCATAGTTGCCACCTATGTAAATGGCATTCCTTTTGGTTTCGAAATCCATGCACTAATTTTTCGATGGCTGTTTAGTGCTGTCAGAGCCTTTATACTCTTGCAGTAGGGAACAACTCCTTTTCCAAAGAGTCATTGGTCCCTGAGAAGGAAACATTTTATAGAAAAGCACGTGGGAAGGATAGAGAAAGATGCAAAATACAGCTAAAACTTCCAAGAATATCAAGCTTTCCTATTGCAGTCCTAACTCTCAGAACCCAGTTACTCTAGGCCTACCAGGACTGGGGGGAGAGAGGGAGCTACACATTGCCTTTCTTCAATTACAAGGGGCACAAATCTGCAGATGAGAGAGCCTCCCACTGTCCTCCCTTCTGTCACCAGACTTGGAGTCCTGAAGCCATCATGGGCAGCTTCTTAGTGCTCAGCTGGGTTCTCAGTAGTCCATGAGGAAGCCACCTACAGATTTTCCTGGGTCTTTGCTCCTCAAAACTGCCCAAAGTCACCTAGGCATGATGGGGAGAGAGGTATTTCCAGACATGAGTCACTTCACTTCATCTCTGATTCTCACATTTCCTCCATTTAAGAAGAGAGGGGCACAGTGCTCATTGTCATGAGAGGCTTCAGCGAGGACAGGAAACAAAACAACAGTGCTTCTGGCAAAGTTCTCTGGTGAATTCAGCAGGTATCTCTAGTAAGGACTGGATGAATGCAGAGAGATTTACTCAATGGAGGAAAGTTGGAGAAGAGAAGCAGAGGGGAAGGGGAGAGAGTCCTGAGCAGGAGTGGAAGGGAAGCCAGTGTCTGTGGTTCAGCTTGCATTCACTGGGAAGAAACAGAGACCAATGGTTAGCAAGGGCACTCAGAACAGGGTTTGTAAGTCAAGTGCTTGCAGGAGTTAGGTCAAATGGATGAGCAGGACTGAGAGGCAACAGGAAGTGCTGTAGACTGGATTTGGGGAGAAGTCACCTTGCCTAACACACAAGGAGTCCATTATCTTGTGTGTCTCCCAGAAATCAAGCCAGGTCTTCACACCTGGCAGGCCATGTGCACAGGGATTTGAGGCATCTGAACACCTCCTGGGTGGATCCACAGCAAGAAGCTGGTGGGGATCCTGGGACTTGTGCGGGGGAGGGGGGGATGTGGGCAAGAGAGTTCCAGAAAAGAGGAAGTGATAGTACTTTTCCCTACCAGTCTAAAGGGACGCAGAACTAGAAATTAAATATTTCTTGTACATTTGAGTCTGTAGTTTGAGGTTAATATTCATGTCATGTGTATGTGCCTGTGTGTGCGGTTTGTAAAACGCCTGTTTCACAGAGACAGATTTTCTTAGCACAAGACTTCTTACATTCTAGTTCTACTTGGGTGCTGGTAAATGATTAATGACCAACTCAAATCAGGGGTTCTAACATGTATAATTTATACATGTACAGCATTCATAGAATTGACACTTTCCATGATATACATCTGAAGGACATCCCAGCTACAGAGCACCCCTGGGACTGGACAAAGCCTTTGTTCTGCTACCCCCTGATCACATCCTTGTTCCAAGTCCCCAGCAAATTGTATCATCCAGAGCTCTGACTACACTGCACTCACATGTTCCTTTATGTTGGTTGTTTTGTTGTTGTTTGTTGGTTTTTGGGAGGAACAGTTTTTCTTTGTAGTTGAGGCTTCAACTCAAGATTTCCTTGAGTCAGCCTCAGCCTAGGATTACAGCTGTGCACTACATCCCTGTTTAAGTGATTATACCTGTGACAAGATCTATGAGTTATAAAGCACAACATAAAAAAATAGGGAAAAGGCAAGGTCCCTGTGGGGCTTGCTACCCTCTCTGATAACCCCAGCGGGTTCCTGGTGCTGGCATTTATGCCCCCAGGAGGGCAGATCTATGTAACCAGCAGGGTATTTGGGAAATGAGGGTGTGTGACTTAGAGACTGACAATAAAGAGACATGCCTTCACCCTATGTTTTCTTAAACCACTCATTCTGGGGAAAACTGGATACCATGCTAGGGGTTTCCCAAGAAGAAGTTAAATGTAGGGATAATTTGTTATGTCACATAATATAATTAATACAGAACTTCCTCTGTGGGAGCTCAATAACTTAGAAGGAGAGAGAAGAGGGATGCAGATTTACAAAAAAATATACGATAATTCAGAATGTATATAATCATAAACTGATAGTTACAAGTTCTGAGAAATAGAGTAGGTGAATTGGGGAGAGGTTGTGCAGTTTAAAAAATGAGCTCCATGTAGGAAGCCTTCAGGTGAGTTTTGGAAGGAAAAACAATTGGAAAAAACAACAACAACAAGGGCTGGGAAGGTGGCTCAGTGGTAGAGTGCTTGCCTTGCATGCCTGAGGCCCTGGGTTCGATTCCTCAGCACCACATAAGCAAAAAGAAAAAACAAGCCGGAAGTGGCACTGTGGCTCAAGTGGTAGAATGCTAGCCTTGAGCTGAAGAGCTGAGGGACAGCACCCAGGCCCAGAATTCAGACCCCACGACTGAACCCTCCCAAAAAAACCAAAAAACAACAACAAGACAAATCACCTTTGGTTCTTTCCTTTTCAGATAAATCCAGTTTGTAAGTTTATAAAAGTATTCTTTGCAAAATATGAAATTCACATGAAAATAAGGTATATTTTTAAGCCAGGCATAATGGCACAACCCTATAGTCACAGCTACTTAAAAGGCTGATGCAGGATGGTCAGTTGAACTTAAAAGTGTGAAGCCAAGCTGGATGCTGGTGGCTCCCGCCTATAATTCTAGCTACTCAGGAGGCTGAGATCTGATGATCACAGTTCAAAGCCAGCCCAGGCAGGAAAGACTGTGAGACTCTTATCTCCAATAAACCACTAGAAAACCGGAAGTGGCGCTGTGGCTCAAGCGGTAGAACACTTGCCTTGAGCTGAAGAGCGTAAGGACAGCGCCCAGGCCCAGAGTTAAAAAAAAAAAAATGTGAGGCCAGCTTGGGCAACATAGGGAATCCCATGTCACACATACACACACAAAAAGAATATATCTTTAGAACAGAGGTGAGTCAATTTGTTTTCAGCATGTTAATTATAAAAGGTACAAAAATTTCTAATACCCAAAGTGGTTTACCAGTCAGCCTTCTGTCTGGTTGAGAAATAAGGATATTTATGTATTAAATTGGTTTAAAAAGATTAAGTTCTTGGGAGGTTGGTTGGTTTCCATGCTGGAGAAAGAGATATAAACTAAAATGAAGAGAATACTTTCTATTTGGTTAAAGGAACAAACAAAAACCCCTCCATGAATCACAGAAATTAGTACCTTTCTTGTTTTTCATTTTGCTTTGTTTTTTTTTTTTTGTCCAGTCATGGGGTCTGAACTCTGGGCCTGGGCGCTGTCCCTTCTGGCTTTTTTCTTTTTGCTTATGTGGTGCTAAGGAATCGAACCAAGGGCCTCATGCATGCAAGGCAAGTGCTCTACCACTGAGCCACCTTCCCAGCCCCTGTATTTTTTTTTTAAATGAAGTTAAAATGGTAGTAGAAATCATGTTGTGTGGATATACTGGCTGACACCCTTTCATCTTGCCTGAATCTCAATCAAGATATCAGCTTCAGATGATTTGGGGAAGTTTGTTGAAATCAAATAAACTTAATGAATGTGAATAAGCAGCTTCAAGAAAGAGTACTATAGAGTAAATGTATAAATATATAAAACAACAGTCAATCTCACCAGTAATTATAGATATGCTAGCTAATGCACAAAGAGGTTGAATTTTTAGAAACTTTTCAGATTAGTAAAGACAGAAAAGTCCAATAACAGTAGTCAAAAGAAAGGGCAATCAGGCATACCATATGTGAAAGGTGGGAATGCAAGTTGGTATTACCATTTTGGACCATTGGATCACTTCTAGCAAGCTGTTATGTTACATGCACACAGCCTTTGTCACAGTAATTCCCAGGAATTACTGATGTGAATATATAAAAGATGTGAATATATAAAAGCAAGCTCAAGGATCTTCACTGTAGCTTTTGTGGAAATAACAGGAAAAAATTTCTAAGTTTATGAAAGTATTCTTTGCAAAATATGACCACCTTAAAAGCTCATTGAATACAGTAGATGAATATACCAAACACTTGCTTATTATTTATGTATGTGAAATCATATTACCTCCCATGAGCTCTAGGTTTGATTCTTATGATGAGGTAACCATACCAAAAAAATGTCATTCAATCATCAAAAAGCTCAGGGTGTAAGCTGGGCCTGGTGGCACATGTCTGTAATACCAATGATTAGCCTGGGCTACATAGCAAGACACTATCTTTTTTTTTAAAAAAGGAAGTGAGATGTTTATGGGTAGACTGTGTTCAACATGCACTCAGGAGTGCATGTAAACAACATGTTACATGTGTTCATATAAATAACAAAACAGAAGTAATAAAAGGAAGTTTAGGACACAATCTCATTTTCTGTTGTTGTTGTTTTTAATGTACTATGTGATTCTTGTTTCTTTTGTATTTTTCCCCTGTTGTCACTGTATTTGATTTTAGTACCTGGGTATTATATATACATTTATCTGAATTAGGGAAGGGAAGGAGAACAACAAAACGGTGAGACAAAGGAAAAAAGGGGAACCAATGCAACAGTTATACTCACAAGACAGTATGTTGGAAATTATCTGTATAACTGGGGGGGGGAAGGATTAGGGGGCGGGAAAGTGGGAGAAAAATGAGAGAGGGGATAACAAGTTCGACAAAAAATGTATTCACTATTTTATTTATGTAACTGTAAACCCTCCGTACACCAACTTGACAATAAAATTAAAAAATAAATTTAAAAAATAGGAAAAAATATTTTTGCAATAAAAAATAAGTATGCATCTATGTGTTTATACATGCAGAAAATATCTGGTAAGATAAACCAGAAAGACACAGTTCACAGAGAGGACTTCTGGAGAGAGCCATGGAAGAGAGGAGAAACTTCGCTTTGTAATTTTTACAAATAATACCCAGAGTTAGCAAAACTTCAAAGGTCAAGGTCAAAGCCTCCAAGCCTGTTTCATTCCTGAGAACTGTGTATCTGAAGGGTTTCCCAAAGTATCTGTAGTTTAGATAATTCACAGAGACAGTACAGAGATTTATTGAAAGCTATTAGTGGTCCTGGTTTATTACAGGGTAAGGATGCAGATTAAAATCAGCCAAAGGAAGAGAGTCTGGGAGGCTCCAAATAGAAAATGTTTGCTGTCTTCTGTAGAGTTAGGATGAACCATCCATCCCCTAACATCTGTGAACAACAGTTCCTATGCAGGGAAGTTCATTTTTGTTTGTTTCATTGTCTAAAGTTTTTTTTCCCTCTTATTTATTTATTTTCTCAATTGGGATTTCTTTATATTGATTGATTGCCAAATGGTTCATCTCATTTTGCAGGTCCACTGACACTACATGACCCAAAGCTCTACCCTAAATAACATGATTGGATTTTTCTGGCATGGCCAGTTGGCACCCAAGACACAGTTTGGCCATCTTCTGCCCTACACAAAGCCAGTCCTATCAGGTATATGACAAGAACTAATTCCAGAAGTTGAAAACCAAGGTCATGACTTTTCTTTGGGCAAAACCAAAGTCTTTACTACACATTGTTATAATTAAAACCTGGAATAACTATGTGATTGTTTTCTCATGTGCTTCTTGGCGCATAGTATAGTTTCTAAGTTGTTTTTATGTAAGAGGATAGATCTGTACTGAGACTTTTTGGCCATATGGACTTTCATGTTGTGTTTCTTTCCATCCTGAATCTGTCTATTTGGTATGCCTTAGTTATAAGGCCAAGGTAACAGTCCAAATTGCAATTTAGCTTTCATGAGCACCCAAGAATCTTACTCCTAGCCCTCCAACAAATCAAGTGTCCCAAGCATAACTTTACCTAATTCTCACACAGCAGTCCATATTTTCCCTGCCTGAAGTCATCCAGGGCCAAGCACCAGACACCAGGGATCACTCCTAGAATACAAAGCCTGCTAAAATTATTCCATCTAGACACCATAAGCTGTTCTCTCTGCCCTGCCCTTTTTGTGGAAAAGTCCAGCTTTCTCCTCACTCCTTGCTGCCTTGGGACCCAAAACCTGGTGCTCCTCCAGGGATTCTGTGTGGTGTAGTGCATTCCCTTGTGTGAGAAAACTAAGTAATCAGTTCTTTCAATAGCATTGGCCTCTTCATCACATCACAGTTAACTCCATAAATTAGAGGCTCATAGGTAGAATGGAGACCTTCCCTGTAGACTTCAGACTCCAAGAGAGCAATAGGCCTTACTGCCTTGCCCAGGTTCACACAGGTTTGTTAATTAATTAATTAATTAAGTCAGTGGTGGGGCTTGAATCTGGGTCTGGACGCTGTCCTTCAGCTCTTCAGCTCAAGGCTAGCGCTCTACCACTTGAGCTTATGTGGTGCTGAGGAATTGAACCCAGGGCCTCATGCATGCAAGGCAAGCACTCTACCACTGAGCCACCTTCCCAGCCCCCGGTTTGTAAATTTAATAACCACATTTTTACAGTACTAGCTTTTGCTCTAGTGATAGAGGAAATAAATTATTCATCTCACTTGCTACAGTGCTTTACATGGAATTTGTTTGTTTGTTTTTGGTCCAGTCGTGGGGCCTGAACTCTGGGCCTGAGCGCTGTCCCTCAGCTCTTCAGCTCAAGGCTAGCACTCTACCACTTGAGCCACAGTGCCACTTCCAG
>NW_012267221.1:23853827-23909425 GCF_000151885.1 Dipodomys ordii
GGGTTTGATTCCTCAGCACCACATAAGCAAAAAGAAAAAAAGCTGGAAGTGGCGCTGTGGCTCAAGTGGTAGAGCACTAGCCTTGAGCTGACGAGCTGAGGGACAGCGCTCAGGCCCAGAGTTCAGGCCCCACGACTGGAACCCCCCCCCAAAAAAAAAGAAAAAAAAGAAAGGAAAAAGAACTGAAGTAATTCATCCCCAAAATAGAAAGATGAAAGGCAGAACCCAGAGAGAGACAGAGACACACAGAGAGATTTTTCTTGATTCCAAGGGGATCTGAGTTCCAGGACCAGGTAAAACAGGATTAGGAGGAGCCAGGGTTCCTTCCCTCCCCAGTGCCCCTCAGCTGGTTCTTGCTGCCCTGCCCGAAACTAATCAAATGGAACCCAGAGCCAACAGTCGACTCTACCCTCATATGCTGTCCCACTTCCTACATCCAAAAACTAAATGGCTAAGAAATGCAGGTGTCTAAGATTCTGTGGCAATTCTAAAACCCAAGTTAACAATAACAACAATAATAACTTTTAAAAAAAATCCAAAAATCAGGCCTGGGAGAGTGGCTCAGTGGTAGAGTGCTTGCCTTGCATGCATGAGGACCTGGGTTCAATTCCTCAGTACCACATAAACAGAAAATGCCAGAAGTGGTGCTGTGGCTCAAGTGGTAGAGCACTAGTCTCTGGCAGGAAGCAATAGCTTCTGAACAGTTGAAAGAAATGATGATTAAGATACTTTGCTTGACACATTCAGTTTCATTTGAAAGCAAGTCCAGATTTCTTGAGAATGTATATTCCTACATCCTCAAAATTTACCTCTAAGCTTCTGACACAAGTAGTGGGCAACTTGATATCTACTCAGTGATGCTTTTTTGTTTTTTTCCTTTGTTGGTACTAGAGTTTGAATTCAGGACCTTGGCCTTCCTAGACAAGTGCTCTGCCACTTAAGCCACACTCATTACCCATTTTTGCTGTGATTACTTTTTAGATAGATTCTTCTGTCTCCTTATTGCATGTGCTGTCATGCTCAGCTACCCAATAGTGTTTAATAGCCAATTGGAATCTATATTTAAAACATTTTAGACTGTTCATTTCCTAATTGTTGGACATAGAGCTCTTTTGTGTATTTGGGGTAACTGCTCAGATACAATCTTTAAGATAAGTCCTTTGCAAATATTATTTTCCCAGTTAGTTGTTTACCTTCTCATTCTCCTGATAGTGTCCTTTACAGAGAAGTTCTTAATATTTGTATATCAGTTCTTTCAAGGATCATGCCTTTGGTTTTATCTGAAGTTATCACCAAACCAGAGCTCTCCTAGATTTTCTTCTATGTCATCTTCTAGGAGTTTCATAGTTTTGTCACATTAAAGTCTATAATCCATTCTGAGTGAATTTTTTGGTGAAAGATTTCTGGATGTCTAGTTTTTTATGTTTGTTTGTTTCATGGTAGTCCCTTTGCTCCTTTGTAAAAAAAAATCAGTTTTTATTTATGTGGTTTATTTCTGGGCTCCCCCATTTGTTTCATGGATCCTTTTGTCTATTCCCTCACTGAGAACATATTATCTTGATTTCTGTTGCTTTATAGTAAGTCTTGACTTCACTCAGGTCCTACTTGCTACATTCAGAAGAGACTTTTGATTCCATACTTCTTTCAATCCATCTCTCTCATCTTGCTAAATGCTACCCCTAGAATCCAGTTGCTTAGGCTAAAAACCTGGAAGTATTATTTTTGATCTTTGTTATTATTGTTTTCTTTTGCTCAAGGCTGATGCTCTATCACTTGAGCCACAGCTCCACTTTGGGCATTTTGGGTAGTTAATTGGAGATAAGAGTCTGACAGGCTTTCCTACCCAGGGTGATTTCAAACTGCAATCCTCAGATCTCAGTCTCTTGAATAGCTAGAATTACAGGTATGAGCCACTGGTGCCTGGCTTAGAAGTCATTCTTTTTTTTTTTTTTTTTGGTCAGTTGTGGGCCTGAACTCTGGGCCAGGGTGCTGTCCCTCAGCAATTCAGCTCAAGGCTAGTGCTCTACCACTTGAGCCACAGTGACACTTCTGGATTTTCTCTGCTTATGTGGTGCTGAGGAATTGAACCCAGGGCCTCATGCATGCAAGGCAAGCACTCTACCACTGAGCCACCTTCCCAGCCCCTTAGAAGTCATTCTTGATTCCTTCTTTCCCACCTTGCATCCAATCCATTCTGTCAATTCATCCCAGTCAATTTTTCTTCCAATAAGTAGAACATAACAGTCTTGCATCAATTTCCACTTAGCTGATGTCAAAAACCATTCTCATCAGTGCTCCTCTCACTGGTGGGACACCCCTCTTACCTTTCTCTCCAGAGAAGTCTTCCCGTTTTCCCTTAAAAATAAATAAATGAGGTTTTAACACACTTAAGTCTTAAATAGGAACATAACCAGTCAGAACATGAGTTTCTTCTTTTGTTTTAATGAGATGTTAAAGTCAGATGGGAGTGAGAGTTCAGGTGAAATTTCTCAGGCAGAAAGGTAAATTCCTGGTCCTACACTCTAGTATAATGACAACAAACCACAGAGAGCTACTGTGCACTGGATGTATGTCTAGTTTGAACTGGGATGTCTTGTGGGTGTAAAATACACTCCAGAGCTGGAAGATGTATTAATACGAGATTGAAAAATCTCTGAACTGAAATATTGGAGAGCACAAATATTCTGGGTAGTGTTTTAGGTTTAAAAATGTTTGCATGGACTTCACTGGTTGAACATCCTTAACCAAAAAAACCCCAAATCCAAAATCGAAATGATTTCACATAGGTGCTCAAAATCATTTGTATTTCAGAACATTTCAGATTTCTGGATTAAGTAGGCTTAATTTGTGTAAAAAAAAGAATATCTGACAGCTCAAGACTGTACTCCTAGTTACTTGGGAGGCAGAGATCAGGGGTTCAAGTTTAGTCTGGGCCAGAAATTTCAAAACCCATTGCAGTGGATGGCCAGGCACAGCGGTCCCCCTGCTATCCCAGCTGCAGAAGAAGCACGAAGTCTGGGTGCAGGATTGTGCCCCTGTCATTTCCACAGATTCCCAGAAGCACAAGCAGTATCACAGGCCAGGCCAGACTGGGAATAAAGGAAGACTCAACCTTGAAAGTGGCCAACACAAAAAGGAATTGAAGGCATGGCTTAAGTGGTAGAGTGCCTGCCTGGCAAGCATAAGGCCCTGCCCAGGCTCTGGGTTCAAGCCCCAGGACTGGCAAAAAAAAAAAAAAAAAAGGCCCTGAGTTCAATCTCTAGTACTGCAAAATAAATATAAATAAAATAAAAATGCATTAATTTTCTGATCGACAGCATGTTAAAGTGATGATCTGGGGGTTAAAAACATTATTGAGATGATTTTATTTATTAAAATAGGACTATTAAATCAGCTGTTCAGTATGTGGGAAATGAAATATGTAATTTATGGGAAGGGACAGAAAGGGGAAACTGGGGGAAAGTGAAGGGGTGATAATATCCAAAAGAGAAATGTATTCATTACCTGATTTGTGAAATGATAACCCCTCTGTACAACACCTTAATAATAATAAAGTTTTTTGTTTTTTTTTAAAATCAGACACTAGGGCTGTGAAGGTGGCTCAGTGGTAGAGTGCTTGCCTTGCATGCATGAGGCCCTGGGTTTGATTCCTCAGCACCACATAAGCAGAAAAAATCCAGAAGTGGTGCTGTAGCTCAAGTGGTAGGGCACTAGCCTTGAGCTGAATTGCTGAGGGACAGTGCCCAGGCCCAGAGTTCAGCCCCCATGACTGACAAAAATAAAAATAAAATAAATCAGACACTAGTGGCTCATGCCTGTAATCCATCTACTCAGGAGGCTGAGAGCTGAAGGATCAGTTTGAAGCCAGCCCAGGCAGAAAAGTCTTTGAGACTCTTACCTTGAATTAACTACCTAAAAGCTGGGCTTAGAGGTATGGCTAGATGTAGGGTGATGGCTGTAAGCCCAGGAAGCTGAGTAAGAATGCAAAGCTCTGAGTTCAGCCCTGGTAACTGACAAAAAAAGAAAGAAAAGAAAAGCAAAAAAAAGGGTGTTAAGTGGCCCCACTGCATTTCTGTTTGACAGTGCTGCCCCAGGCAGACTCATGTGCCTGTTTAGTTCACTGGCCTCTGACACTTCTTCTCTCAGAGGACAGGGATAGGCAGAAGGGTTAAGATGCTAGGTAGCCTGTCAGGATTTACATCTGGTTTGAAACCCTCTATTGGCTATTGATGTTAGGATAAAAATCTAAGGCCATGGCATAACCTAGAACCAGTGCCCTTTAAATTCATTACATTTTAGCCACCTTAGCCTCTTGTTTGGTCCTCCCAAACTCCCAGTCTCTTTCTTGTCTCAGTCTGTTTACTATTGCTTCTGCCTGAGATGCTCCATCCTTGTATTGATGGCTGAATCCTTCTCATTCTTCAAGGTTTACATAGTTCTCATGTGTCATTCTAGATGGTTTTACATTGTCTCATAACCTGTAATTGAGTTAAGTGAAAAAAATTACATGTCAAATACACAAAAATATCTATAGATATATACATTTTAAAACACACCGGTAACTATTAAGAACATACACCCAGCACTTAACCAAGATTCCTTCTGGGATCATTCTCTGCATACTGCTCTGCAACTTCCTTTTTTCACAAAGCAATAAATAAAAAATCTTTTTATGTTAGCTCATATAGAAGTACTTTATTCTTTTTAATGGCTGGTGGTATTCTTTTGTATGGATGCATTATAATTCATTGTACCATTTTCTAATATTGATGGATATTTAAATTGTTCCCAATTGTTTTGCTATTACAATTGGATCTTATTACAGCCAATATGGATTTCAATTTTCTAGATCATAGAAAATAATTTACTTTTTCTTCGATGGTAATCAGTCTTTTAATATAGTTTCTGAACTAATATATCCTGTCCAATTGTGAAATGTAGCCATTATAAACATTAACAAAATTTTAGGTGCAGTTTATATACTGATATAATCTCTAGCCTAACCAACATCTTTAACATTTTAATGTACATAAGCAATTTATGAAAACTCAGTATGTAATGTGTGTAAAGGGACTGTACCAACTAGCCATTTAATTGAAGGATGCATTCTTTTCTTTAAATTGTTGTACACAGAAGTGTACAAATCTTGATTGTATCATTTGATGAAGTATATATATGTATACATTCGAGTAAGGAATTATGTGTGCACATGTGTGTGTGTATGCTGGTCCTGGGGCTTGAACTCAGGGCATTGGCACTTTGCTCAAGACTAGTGCTCAAGACTTGTGCCACAGGTCCACTTCCAGCTTTTTGGTTAGTTTATGGGAGGTAAGAATTTCAGACTTTCCTGCCCAGGCTGGCTTCCAGCTGCAATCCTCACATTTCAACTTCCTGAGTGGCTAGATTACAGACATGAGTCACTGGTGCCTGGCTTCTTGTTTTTTAGACAGTCTCTCTATGCTGCCTAGGCTGGTCTTGAACTATTCTCAAGTGTGTGCCATCAGACTTGGCTAGGGAAACACATTTTGAACAGCATGCTTTTAAGATTCCATCTCCCACAACCCCACCAATTTCCAGAATTCTCATCTCTGGGAAGAAAACTCTTTTACAATTCTTATGAACAGCTTCAATTTAGAAAACAAGAAATAGTGGAATCACAAAGTCTATTTAGGTATTTTCATCTTTTTTACTTAAAGGAACTGTTCTAGATTAACTGGGCTGGATTTAATGGAAAAATAAGGGTTGCTGAAAACTTTCAAATTTATTTGATCAATGCCAATGAGATTTTAATACTATTTCCTGAAATTTGTTTTACATTTTTTAAGATCGATATGGATCATCCAATGTAAATAAGACTATTCTGTACTGATTTTTAAAATTATGGACACTCAATTTATTTTGACAGAAAGTAAAGAGCTGTATAACTTTGGTAAAGGAATCCAATTTCTGTGTCTATACAAGAAAAATAATAATCAGAGAGAAAACTAAAGGATGTCTCCAAATTGAGATATCTGGACTTTTTGAAAACCTTTGTTTTCTCCGGGTGTCCAAAAGGTTGTTCGGTACTGCAGTAAATTACATGTTAAGTTAAAAAAAAATTGGGGGGGAAGGGAAGGGGCAACGCTTGAAGTGCAATTACAACTTTCTGTGAGAAAATGAACTCCAATTTTCAAGTATTTGGAAATTTTTGGAACAGTTTGTAATTCCATGGCTTGCCATTCGACTCAATGTTATCTAGTCTAGCTATGAGATCTGAAATATACCACTTTATCTTTTCACTGCTGATTTACAGAAATGAGTTAAGCAAAGATACTCTTAAGTGACATTTTCAGTCTGAAAATCCAATTATTTACGATAAGTTGTTTTCAGCAAAACACCAACATTTAGCATTCAATTTAAAAATCCCTTTAGATTATTATTCAGCAGGGAAGCAGGAAAGGGGATGTGGTTCAAGTGGTAGAGTGCCTACCTAGCAAGTGCAAGGCACTGAGTTTAAATCCCAATACTTGAAAAAAAAATCTTCAGCAACATTAACAGTTCTTTCACAGGTATTTAAGGAAATATGCTCCATTATTTTCTTATGGGTCATATATAAGCATCACTTATTACAGATGCTTACTTTGAACTATATAGGAATTGACACGGAGTAGCTGCTATATATCTTTTTTATTGTAAAGATACTGTGCAGAGGGGTTAAGTTAGTTACACGAGCAAGGTAATGAGTCCATTTCCTATTGAGCATTGTCACACCCTCCTTTATGTTTCCCCTACCATCCCTTCCCCCCCCCCTTGCCTCAGTACTTTCAT
The DNA here is from genome assembly GCF_000151885.1 of Dipodomys ordii. NCBI lineage: Eukaryota > Metazoa > Chordata > Mammalia > Rodentia > Heteromyidae > Dipodomys > Dipodomys ordii. The sequence continues at coordinate 23,860,635 of NW_012267221.1, forward strand.
TCTAGGCTATTCAATCTGTGTGTGTGGATATGTTAATTTTGTTATAACTCTAAGACTAAATGAGTACCAGGTGGCACCAAAGTAGAATCCAATCTGATCAAAATCTCTCTCTACAAAGCTATGTCCACAAACTCAAATTAAGGTATAATGGAAACAAGTATATTTATTTGGGTAAAATGAAGTTATTATGAGAGCAATATAGTAGCTCAAATACAATAGTTTATAGAACTGTCAAGTTTATTTTCCCTTCATGCACACCAGCCCTAAGGTAAGCTGCCCGATTAACAAGTAGCTATACTCTTTAGAGATGTAGGTTCCTGGTCCATTGTTGCTGTGCTTATATGAATTACTGTTCAGTCCTCTGAAAGGAAGAGTACACAAAAGGAGCACACATCCAAGTTGCAAATAACCTCCTTCAAACAGCATTTTACAGCTATGACTCTGAGACTAGTACTTTAAGAGATTATATCGAGGATGATATGTGTAGGTAAGGATGATATATCTACATATATATCATGTATATATACAAATATATGACATGTAATGCAATTAAATGAAGATATGACTCTTTGTACTCTAAGACAACTAGCATGGGGTATGTGTCATCAGAAAAAAAAGATGCCATTTGCATGCAGGCCAGGAGAGTCAGAACAGGATATGTTACTGTCCACTCCCCCCACATTCTGAGTCAAGAAAATGCATTGACTTTCTGGGATGGGCTCTCTGGGCCTTCAAATGCAGTCCATATAAGCAGACAGACACCTTATGAAGGTTTCTCGCTCCTTACCTGCTTGTCAAAGTGAGAAGCAACTCTATCATCCAAAATATGAACACATACAGAAATGCTCCCCTGGGGCAGCACAAAACAAGTGATTTTCTTGTTTGAGAAACAAACTCGGTGAAAGAAGTGCTAGATTTGAGAACCTGACTTACATGACTGAGTTCCTTCCATGCACTGACCTTTACTGTACAAACACTGTAGGTAATAAACAACTTTTAGCACCTTAATGTATGAATTTAATCCTCACACAAACCTCAGGATTGACTGGTTACTTCACTAGCCTAACCAAGGTCACATGAATAGGAAGGGGGACAGGGTTCAAGCCTAGCTTCCTGACTCCTGAATATGGAAAGGCCTTACTTAACCACCACCAGTTTCATGTGTCAGAAGCATCTTCTAATGGGGATGGAGCACTTGGCATTCTACACAGCTCTACAATTTGGAAAGGGGTTCACACAGAAAGTCGCAGGACTGAGAAAATCAGTCCCTAGACCTGCAAAGTCAAAGATCAGACCAGATATGTGATTTGAAAACTCTGGACAGTGCTGCTCTGGAGGTTAAGCAAGTCCCCCTTTCAGTTACATTTCTGAATTGCAGAATAGGCTTTTCATTGAAGTATTAATTAACAAGTGGCTCAAGATAGTCACAGACCATGAAGGTGATTCAAGAGCAGTTAATTTTTATGAGGGTCCCGGGCCCCAAATCAATTATAGCGAGACCAACAAAAAGTTCCTTAAAAGTCAAACCTAATTCTATTATTACACTGTATTTCTACAAGATTAAAATACGTTGAAGTCAACATAGAAACAACCATTTCAAAAGTCTCTGGAAAAAGTAGTCATAAAAGAATAAGTACACTAGTCAGAAAAACATGAGGCAGGAAACAAGGAGATTTTCTATTTCTGACTTTGAATGAGAGGAGGCAGGAGATTTTATTTCTGATTTTGAATGAGAGAAGGCAGAGTTGCAACCAAGAGCTCTGAAAATACCACAGGCCCAATTAGAGCAGGCATTCAGTGTAGGATTCTAATACAGGAGGTTTATTAAAGAATGCTTATTTCACCATGGCACTGGCAAGTTGCAAGTTCAAGTGTTCTTGAGGAACTCCCCAACCCCCCCCCCTTTTTATTTTTTTGCCCAGTCCTGGGGCTTGAACTCAGGGCCTGGGCACTGCCCCTGAGCTTCTTTTGCTCAAAGCTAGTGCTCTACCACTTGAGCCACAGTGCTACTTCCAGCCTTTTCTGTTTATGTAATACTGAGGAATCAAACCCAGGACTTCATGCATGCTAGGTAAGCACTCTACCACTGCGCCATATTCCCAGCCCGAAGAATACTTTTTATGACTAATTTAGTTTTGAATGAAGCTTCTGCCCAAAGTGCGAGTCACAAAGACAACGTAAGAAAATTAAATTCTATCACACTTTTCCAAGTTTTGGGAACCAATCAAACCTCTTCTAACTACAAATTTGATTAAAATGGAGTTATAGACAAAATACAAGTTGCAAAAATACAATTCTAAAATATACAAAAGGTCACCAATATTCACAGAAAGAAAAATTCAGATATGGGCAAATACTGTATTATCTATAGGCAATAGTTCTTGGAATTACAAACGTTTGACAAGGTAATTTTGTACAAGTACATAGAATGATGCAAAACTAAATACCAAATTAAACATCTTAAGCACTTTTAGTCACTATGAATGCAGTTACCTCAAAACTCAGTACTCTCATTAATGGTTCTGTTTTACAACATACAATTATTACCTTAAAGTAAAGTTATACAACTATAAAGGCTTTTTAATAATATTTCACGCTTCTGTGATTTATATTGCTGAAATACCTAATAGTCCATTATTCTATTCTATATTCCAATATAGAAATATAACAAGAATTTTTCAGTGCTGGGTGCCAAGTAGTTCATGCCTATAATCCTAGTTACTCAGGAGGCTAAGATTTGAGGATTGAGGTTGGGAACCAGTCCAGGAAGGAAAGTCCGTAAGTCTCCTATCTAACCAGGAAAAAGCCAGAAGTAGAGCTGTGGTGTAAGTGGCAGAGTGCTAGCCTTGAGCACAAAAGCTCAGGGACAGAGCCCAGGCCCAGAGTTCAAACCCCAGGACCAGAATCCTGGAAAAGCATTTTTTTTTTTCCACAGCAAAGTTGGTCATCAACACTTGCAACTTAGTTTTATCACATATTCAGAGCACTTCTTTGAGGTGACAGAGTGATACAGTAGAAGCAAAGGCTAGTTTGAGTATGAATCTACATTCCATGGAAACATAAAAGGGTGGTGGATGAGGACAAGGAGGTCTCACAGGCTGCTAAAGGAGAATTCAAAGATGAGCACATTCTAAGACTTTTCACCTTAAGAGAAGACTAAGTGGCAAGTGGTCTCCAAATTCTTAACCTGTCATTATTTGTTTACAACTTTCAGATACAGCTTTTTAAACTGCTTAACTTAATGTGCTAAAATTTCAACTGACCTGAAATATTAATATGAAAAAAGTTTTATCATGAAAGACTATTCATATGATCTTTTGCAGGCACAGCTAATTGAACAAAAATATTACCCACTAGAAATGGGTCCGTTTTCACAATTTAGTAATTTCAAAAGAAAGATTAAAACTAAAGATGCTTTCCAATATGATCAGAACAATAACAAACAAAATTCCTTAATTTTGGAAACAAATTTGTTTTCTTTCTGGTTAGAGTTACCTATGTTTATAGCCTTTGTAATATCACTGCTATCATCTTTCAATAAATGTCCATCTACAAATTAATTAACTTTTTTGAGACAAATCCCTGGTATACTATTCCTTTGATTCCCATGAAAGAATCACTTTTAAGATACAATTGCAGCTGCCCCACACTGCCAGTTACTGTGTCATACACACGCCTTAAAATTCTGTAATCAGCAACCACCAGGTGCCGTATCGCATTCAGCACACCACAGTCAGTCAATACAGACATCCCCAAACACACCAAGGCTGGTTTTGTCAAATGTTTTATTGAGTGTAGACATCTGGAGTACTGTAAAACATGCATTATCTGTAGATTCAAAAAAGGAGCAAGCCACATTGTCCTCACTGTCAAATGTGTCAGGCTTGGCATACATGATGGAGATTAATGAAGTATCATGAGAGTAATATGGTTTCTGAAAAGCTTCTATAATTTGGAGTAGGGTCTTAATCATGTGAAAAGCAAAGCTGTTCACATTTAGTATCTTATATTTCATTGGAGGTACACTGAACTTTATAATTTTAAAACAAATAAAAAATAATTGGTTTGTAGAAGATGCCCATTTCCCCAACTTTATTCACCCCTTCAGAAATCTTAATTTTAAAAAATGATATGACTTCTGGAAGTTTTATGTTTATCTGAGCAAAAACTATTATTTCTTTTTTGGTTGCTGAGGTGTATTAAACTTGAAGAAGATAATATCTCCATCTTCAACAATATAATTTCTGCCTTGTTGTCTGTACTTTCCAGCAGCCTGAAAAACAGGAAATAGGTTATTATTTTACAAACAAACAAAAAGAGAAAATACTAGAAAAAGATATGAAGAGTTAGTACTTGGATCATATTAAACAACAAAATAAAAAAAGAAAAACTGAAGGAAAGAAAATGAACAGAAAGGCATACCAATTCAAAACTAGACTTGAGAAGCAAAGTATTTCTGTTTGGGCAGAACTAGATTTTCCACATATACATAATCATAATGTATTCTCTACTAAACTGTTGGCACATAAATGTAATTATACCAATATCATTAAGTTTCATTACATGATGTTTATGGTACATTTCTGATGTGTCTGCAAACATCCAGTAAGTCACTGTAACAAAACAGATCAAACCAGGCAGAAAAGAAACTACATGCTGCTTTATTTGCTTAAATAAATTCTTTGGTGACAATATCGTAAAGGTAGTTTGCTATAAGAAAAGCTATGATCAATTGTAGCAGATTTTGAGCTTTTATTTATAGTTTTGGCAATGACCATACATAGTGGTACATACTAGAATTTATCATTGAAGTTTACTGATTAATGGTTCTAGTTACAAGCAGACTCTAACAGGTTGGAATTGCAAAGGCACATTTTTTCCACTTGTAAATCAGTTGGCAAAGCAACTGATTCCACCTGCTGGTATGCAGATCCAGATATGTAATCTGTCGTACTTTTAACAAAAACAAGTGGCAATTTCAGAAAACCAGGTTCACCCCGTGGCATAACATACACATCTCACCCTAAGCACAACAGGCTCTTCAGCACCATGGTTAGCATTTCACATAACTGACACGGTCCATGTGACCCCTGTCACTGAGTACTCCGCAATGAGAACTTGAGGATCTTTTGGGAAAAAAAATTTCCCAAGTGTTTTCCCTCTGTTAGAATTTATTGAGAACATGAAACCTTTGCTCAGTTAAAATGAGCATTTTTCCTTGAAGATACTGATATGTGAAATTACACTTCAGTAACAAAATACTAACAAAAATCATATGAGTTTAAAATGAACAAACCACATCAAGAAGTCCTCAGTAACATATTTTTAATTATGTAGAATGTGCTATTAGAATAAAGTTTATTTCAAAGAGGACTATTATATACCACCATTCTCCAAAGTAAATAAATAATCACATGATTTTTGTAAAGACACAATGTATAATAGGCCATATGCTACTTATTTCTAGAACCTAAAGCCTACTGTTATAAAACTATATAGACAATCTAAATCAAATACATATTGACATGACACATTAATGTAAGTTTATATACTTTGTTAGCACTCAAGTTTACTATTAACAGTGACAGTGTTCCTTTAAATTCTCTAAAGACCATTTAATCCATTTCCACTGCTATCAGAAACACTGGTTGAAAAAAAAAAATCAATACCCATTTGTGAATCTTGAGTATGTATTAAACAAGACACGTCTAACCAGTTCATTTGCACTTGAAAGCAGCCATCTGTAGAAGCCAGCTTTGCCTAAGCAGATATGATTGCTAATAATGTGATATCCCTATAGACTACAAAGCCCACACAGAGCTATTCAGTACATAGTTCACAGCACTGGCATTAAATTAGTTATACTGCTCTGGTGTTAGAAATACATATGCATACATACACATATATACAATCTTGCTCTCAAACTTAAAACCTACTGGGGAATATGCAAGTAAATAGTTGAAAAAGAAACATAAAGCATTTCAAAAATATTTCATTTTACTCAAGAGGTCAGATTTTAAAATGTTAGGTTTAAACAATGTAAAATATCTAATTGTATTCCAGGCTGGAAAGTCAAAGGTCAACCTTTTCCAATTTATAATATAAAGTTCTGAGTTAGTGTTAAATATTTTCGTAAGTGTAAAATATCTTCTTATTATATCATTTAGTTTCTCTGAATTGTTAAAGAAAATATTTATAATTCATATTTTCTTTCCAGTTTATAACAAAAATCAATCAAGGATTGGTAGCACATTGGGCTATGTAAGAATATAAAAGAGGAGCATCTGATCTCTAAATTTGAGAAAGGGAAAAGTATCTTTACTTTTACTTTCTTTACAAAAATACATATATGCCAACATGATGTAGCATGTTGACAAAGAATTTGGGATTATTTTCAAATCTAATTAGTACTCCTGACAAAGCTCTATCTCAATATTTGCATACCTATCTACTATATTAATACAGATGACACCACTGGAAAATTAATGACTTTGTTTAGTTGTAAACTGTAACTTCTACTCTTTTTAAAAATCAAACAGCTCTCATTCAACACAGAATCAACTCTATTAAGAGTTTTCTCTCCTCTTTCTAGTGTTCTAATAATTCTATTTAAGTCCTGCTGTCCAGTAATGCCATTCTAATGACACTAATGAGAATATACCAAACATGAAGTCTTTTCATATCTCTTTCAAATTATAAGTTAAAAACACAAGACAGTCTCAAGTATTTTTTTATGGTAGTCTTAAATTAAACTGAATTAAAGAAGCCTTTGTATGTCAGTTTAGCGTGACCCTTGTATTAGAAATTACTAGATTTTTTTTGTAAAATCTAATGAGCCAAAATATTAAACATTACATTAAATTTAATTACAGTAAAAGTATTTATTTCTCATATATAACACTGCTTCACTATGATATGTGAAAATCAAATTATAATTATTAGCTAAAATAAAGCACAATTTTGGACCTGCCCTCTAGTGTTGAGAAAGCAAATCAAATTCCCCAAGACCTTTTTTTTTTAAAAAAAAAAAAAAAAAAAGGAAAAGTAAAACCACAAAGTTTCAGTGACATCAAGTACATACAACTTGCATTTCACATATTGAGAAATGTATTTAGTATAATGCTTTTTACTAGCCACTACTGAACACATTCTTTGAAATTATTTATGACTTTAAACCAGTTTTTCTTTTTTTCACGTACAGGAAAATACCCCACACAAGTACTTCAAATTTACACTCTTTAAATATGATCTTAAAAGCATGTTAACTTCTATAGCTCTGATTCAGTTGATAGTAATTTTAAATTCTGATAATCTTATTTTATGCTACACAGTTTAAAAGACAACCATCGTTCATTTTTATCACGGATATCTTCATGCAGTAGAAAATAATGAAATATACACATAATATCATTCTTTACCTTGACTGCATTTTCAGAACCTTCCTCCTTAAAATCGTCGTATTTCATTACTTCAGCCATAATGAATCCCTTTTCAAAATCTGTGTGAATCTTTCCTGCAGCCTGAGGTGCCTTCGTCCCTTTCTTTGAAAAGAAAAATCAGAAAAAACTAATTGCATTTAAGATTATTGATTGTAAGTATAATTTCTTTTATCTACAGTTGGGTCAACTAAAACTCAGGTAATATCAGTTAAGATATCAGCTATAAAATTAGAATATTTTTAACATTGAGTTCTGTGCAACAGTTTTAGCACAGACAGACAACAGATATTAAAGAAGCATAACTTTGTTTTTCTGAACAGCCATCCACAGTTTTATTGATTTAGATGCAGTAGTCTGGTTTCGGTGTAGGTTTCATTTCGATTTTCTATTCTTCACAGTGGAAAAAAATAAAGATTTTTAAGCAACTCACACTAAATCATAAAAGGTTTTAAACAGATAAAAAGCCTTTAAAATTTCATCTAAGGAAAATGGAAAAATCAATATATAGGGACATTTTAAAGACATTTTTAACAAATCAGATAATCTACATTCAGCATATAATGTTGGAATTCCCAAGAAATTTAATAGTAAGATTTCTGAACATTTTGTATAGTACACACTGCTTCTAATCATCATGAAGGAAAGAGAAATGTCATATAATTATCCCATATGTTAAATTACAAGGACATATATTCCAGACACACACAACCACAGAAAGAAATTTGAGAAATAATGGTGACCTAAAAGCTGCTTAATAAAGCATGTTAAAGTGATAAGGAGTATGACACTATAAAGCACAGTTTTTACAATAAAAGATGTATTGGGTTAATATGGCTACTCACTGAAGCTTACCTGACTAAATATCTTAGCACATTAAATCATGGATACTTATAATCAGTCTTAAGATAAACCAGCTTTCACATTTTCAAGCCTAGAGTATGCCTTCTTTCCTGTTTAACATGCTTAAATTTGAAGTTTTAAGACTTTAAATACATCTTTCAAAATATATACTAAAAATAAACACTGACATTTTGTTTATTAACTTGGATTTGATTTGACACTATTTTTAAAGTTTATATAAAAAGATCTTAGTTAGAAGTCAAACATTTTTTTTTGTTTTTTTTTTTAACAAAAGGGAGAGGAGGTAAAATTAAAGTGATTCTTAAATTCACAAAGGCTTTTCTAACATTATGTTCAACTGTTCCATGTTTTTATCTATATTAAATAAAAATAAATGTAATTGTAGTCATTGAAGACAGAAATCAAAGCAGCACTAAAATTCATCACACAGCATATTTTTTCAAAAGCATAATGAAAGACTTAATGAGACTCTGAATCTAAAAGTTCTGACATTATTTTTATATTCCAAACACACTATTTAGGATTACATGTATTTAAAATATTTTTCAATAGTAACTACTATATTACAATATATTTATATTCAAGAGCAAAGCATCATAGTTCAGTTTCTATTGTCCTTTGGGAATAAATTAGTCATTCTCTCTGATCACATTCAGCACATAGCAATATTTGACATACATTCACATTTTTAAAGTAGTAAGATTAAACATATAACAGTAAAAATAAATATCACTTCCATGAATTCAACTAAAAAGGCATGAATTATTACACATTGAGTTTAGCTTTTTGAGCCCAACTGTGTATCTATGAAGAGCATAATGATGTCATATTGCTTTTATTGCTGAAAATGTAATCCGAGCAAAGCAAAGGAGGAAAGAACCACCCGCAACCCAAACAAACTTAGCGAATACAAAATGAAAAGCAACATCAATTTCACTGCAGACAAACCCAGTCACACAGATTAAGCAAGCACAATACTGGTGCGTCTTATCTCTGACCACAGGAGGAGGGTAGACAGATCCTACAGGATGAAGAAATTCAGACTATGTAATAGGCAGAATCAATTGTTACCTGCCTCAATCAATGCCGCTCCACTTTCACTGTTCAGCAGCTCACAAATAATTAAAGTTATCCTGGACAAAAACCTCATCTGTAATGACTAGCTAACCGCCACCATGACAAACTTCAAAGTCAGTGATATCAATCTGAATTCAATAGTGTGGAACTGGATATAGCTGATGAATAAGTATGAATCTTACCCTGATGGTCCATGCACGCACTTCATCTGGGCCTGCAGTGAAAAAGTATTCTAGTTGGAGTGCTGCAAACCCAGCCTTAATGATCTTTGGCAAAGCACTGAAATGAAATGAAACAAATTCACTCAACACATAAGTTGACTCTGCCAGAGATCAGTATAGAGCTAAAATGATTCATCTCAAGCAAAAATTATTAAAGATATTAATAAATGACCATTCACCTTTCATAACATACTCAAAGAGATCAGACAGCAAGGGGCTATTAAAAATATCCCTCCAAAATTGGTTTTTAACTCTATTAGCCTAAAGATACCATTTTGAATTGTTTACTACTAAAAAAGAAAAATTTGATTTATTTCATCCAATATAAATTATTTCCAGGTCCTGGGCTATGAAAGGCAAATTTATTTTGATTGAAATCCAATATTCTAACAATATACTACTGTTACTGAGAAAAAAATATGGCAAGTGATGCACCCTTTCCCCTCCCCCACTGAATATGACGAAAGAGTTTTGGCGATCATCCCTCCTCAAAAATATACATAACTAATACCTATGTTATAATTAAAACACTGTACGGAGATGACAGATGACAGTTAAAAACTTAATTTAAAATAAATCTTTTCACTCTGTCTCATGGTAAAGAAAGGAGAAGATTCCCTCTTTATAATGGTAATTACTCTGTCATTTATTATTCTATCAGCGCAAGCAATTAAATTACTGCAAGGAAATAGTTGATAATAAAGTGTAGGGAAAATGAATGCTAATTAACCTTTGTGTCATGTTCGCTTCCAGATACTTCTGTCTCTCCTCAGCACTCAATTCTTGCAACTTGAGTTCCAAGGCCCCACTAAAAGGAATGACCAAGGCACCTGGGTCATACTTGTCCACCCACTCTTTAATTTTTATCAACCTGTAGACAAAAAAGGGCACAACATTATCTTGTAGTGCATGCATGACTGTACCACATTCATTATTATCAAGTAGCACATACATATTCATAAGAATTGCACGGTTTTATGATGCCATCTTTTTGTGTATAGCTTTCCAAGGTCAAGACATTAACAGGCAGCTTCTGCTTCAGGTATACGCAATAATATTTTACTATACTGTAGTTTTACTCTAACACACAGAAACCATTTTACAAGTATTTTAAAACTTTTAAAAGTTATTCTAAATCTATTCAGCGTTAACACCTGTACTTTAAATAAAGGCTCAATTTTATAAATTCTTCTTGCTTTTTTTTTTAAAAACAAGGTAAGTTTCAAAAAAGAATATATAAACTTTTCCTTGTATAGAAATCATACCTTAAAATGCCTGCTAATTTTGAGGGGTCCTTGAAAAATAATTTGTTCCACCCAGATTATCTACATGCTTGATTTACTTCCTTGTTGAACTAACAGAATTTATAGCTATAGCTGGTTTTTGAGGGTTTTTTTTTTTCTTAACAGAAACAAAAGAAAGCTGGGCTCCAGTGGCTCACATTTGTATCCTAGATACTGAGGAGGCTGAGATTTGAGCATCACAGTTGCAGTTGGAAGCCAGCCTGGGCTGAACAGTTCATGAAATTCTTATCTTTAATTAACTACCAAAAGTCAAAAGTGGAGCAATGGTTCAAGTGGTAGAGTGCTAGCCTTGAGCACAAAAGCTCAGGGACAGAACCTAGATACTGAATTCAAGGACCAAGACCAAAAAAAATAAATAAATAAATACAGATTTACAAATATTACCCAATCCTGTACACACTATTCTTCTGAGCCTGACTTTCTGTATAATACAAATAAAGAAATTCTTTAATCATGATTTGGAGAGCTAAATCAGCAAACATCTGTAACATCTTATTACCTGAAAACATTCTTCTAAACTATGGAGGGTTTTGTGGCAAAGCAATATTTAGAATATAAATGTGGCAAATACAACTAAAAGGTTCCAATCCTAGTTTTCAATCCTTAAGCAGGTTACTGCACCTTTTTTAAAGCCTGGTTTCTTTTTCTTTTTCTGCTGGTTGTGGGGCTTGAACTCTGGGCTTGGGTGCTGTCCCGCGCTCTTCAGCTCAAGGTGAGCGCTCTACCACTTGAGCCATAGTGCCACTTTTGGTTTTCTAGTGGTTTATTGGAGATAAAGAGTCTCACGGCCTTTCCTACTCGGGCTGGTTTTAAACGGTGATCCTCAGATCTCAGCCCCCTGAGTAGCTAGGATTACAGGTGTGAGCCACCAGCACATGGCTTAGCCTGGTTTCTTATCTACAGAAATATAGGCCTACATATAATATTGTATCATAAATACCTTAGAAAAATAATGCCTGTACATAGCAAACAGATAATTAACAAGGGTTACTATTATCTTGCTTCCTCCGGTAATCATAGCATATACTCCTAGGGGTCTAGAATTATATTTTATGCAAATTTGACTATGGGGCTGGAACTAAGGGTTCATAATTGCTAAGGAGACACTCTATCAATTGATCTATGGCCTCAGCCCTTTTCATCTTAGTTATTTTTCAGACACGTTCTTACATATTTGCTGGTCTGGATCAATTTTCTTATTTGTGCTGTGTTGACAGGAAAACCACCATGCCCCACTTACTGATTGAGATAAAGTCTTGCTAACTTTTATTTGAGCTGGCCTCAAATAACAATCCCCCCAATTTCTACCTCCCAACTAGCGAGGATTACAAGTGTGAGCCACTATGAAGGTCCTATATTCGATACTTTAATGTATGACAGAGACTTAAATTATTCCACTGGCCTCTTTCAGTAGGACCAAAGTTTTAATAGTTATTATAGCCAGTTACTGTGGCAGAAATCTTCCAATAATTAAAGTAAATGTGACTTTTGTGGGTAAAGCAAAGCAAGAACTGAAGAACAAATCCATCATAACTCAACTATCAAAGAAAATGGCAGGTGCTCATAGTAGAAAATTAAGACTATGGCTCACTGAACAGGATTCAGGATAGAAAGAGGGAATGAAAAATTCACAAAGCAGTTTGTGCATGCTTGTTATACAAAGACAACTACTTATTTAATGGTATTAGAAGCTTTTAATCATTGTAATAATATTTGTTTCCTTTTGTTCACATCCGAAAAATCAGACCAACCCCTTAAGATTTATTTTGGAATGTAGTATATGGCCTTTAAGATATAATTCAAACCAGATATTTTCTTATCCAAAATTATAAAGGACAGGATAAAAGAAAAGAAAAAGGGAAAAAATTTAAATTGGTACTTTTACATATAACATCATGACATTCTAAGTTACTTTAAAGACGCATACTATTCAAATACAAGTCTGTATTAAAATGTTATCATCAATGGTTTAGTAACATAGTTTTATTATACAAGTTAGAATCAAATATGTAATTTGAAAAGCAGATCACACACCAAATACAGATTCAAAGAAAGTGAAATAAAACAAGCCCATGTAATAAGGATAATATTAAAATATCACACACATTGTCTCATAAATATGGTCAACATTAAGTAATAAAACTAAGACTGTTAGGAAACAAGAAATAATTACTTTGGCTAAAACATCAATTCAGAATAACAATAGTTCTACCTTGTCATTTTAACAGTCTTTCCTGCAGAGCCCTCAGAGGGATTATTTGCATTCCTCAGGTGTTCTATTGTACAATTCAGATGAATAAAGACTTACAAATCATTCCTCTACCGCCAATGTAAGACTTTGATCTGGTGAATACACCATTGTACCTTAACTATAATTGGCAAAAAAAACCTGACAGTGTAGAGCATCACAAGCTTAATAACAAAGGAGAATATCTCAAAGTGTTGACAGATGATCTTCATAATGCAGAAGCAGAGCGGGTACATTTTAGCAGTAAATGAGCACTAAGGTCTAAAGGTCTCTAAAGTGACTGACATCAGACCTGCTACAGCCTCACTAAAGAAAAAGGTACCAGAGCACTCTCCGTAAAGTGAGTAAGGCTCTATGCCTGCAAGCTTCACTTTTGTGACTTTCACTGTCATAGACAACACAGGGAAGATAAAAAGTGAGTTAGGTTCTCTGGCAGACTGCTTTACTTTTTGTGACTTTTACTATCAAACAAAGGTGATAAGTGTTCCAAAGTGATTTTTTAAAATTATGTATCTGAAAGATGTTCTGGATAATTAAACACCTGAGATAGAAACATATGTACATATATAAAATACATATTTTATATATATACATATTAGGTCTGAAGGTTACAGCAGTGTGAAAATGAGGCCAAGATCACAAGTTTGAACCTCATAGGGACCAGTTACTTTTTGCAGAAATAAATGTCTATTCTCTTGATATAAACCATACCTTAAATTATATTAGTTATCTCAAAAGTGTGCTTTTGGCACTTAAGAGACACAGAACATTAAAGTTGCCCCTAGAAAAACAATTCTAAGCACATTCCATCAACATAATTGAATAATAATAAATACCAATAAATGTCTTAAAAATAAACTTAATTCCTACAGACCAAATTAGTAAAGATTATATTGTCATAAAATATCAGATTATATAAGGTGGAGAGAGAAGCAGCAGTAAGGATAGTAGACTCTGAAAGAGTTACTGTAAATACTTTTCAAAACACTTATTTTGCAAATTTATATGGACAGATTACTGCAATGGGATCCATTCTTCTTGATAAGGAGCTAAAGCTATGTCTGATTTTCTTCAGAGTGACAAATGGAAGAAATGCCATAATTTGCATTTTCCTCCATGTGAATATTTTCACAGTAAAAGGACAAAGCAAGGATATTAGTTTTTGTTGTTGTTGTTTTTGTGCCAGTCTTGGAGCTTGAACTCGTCTGAGTATTGCCCTGAGTTTTTTTGCTCAAGGCTAGTTCTGGCTCTTCGGTGGTTAATTGGGGATTAGAGTCTCATGGACTTTCCTGCTTAGGCTGGCTTAGAACCATGATCTTCAGATTTCAGCCTCCTGAGTAGCAATGATTATGTATCCCAGCTAAGTACACTTAAAGAGATTTATTGGTAGGTTATGATGTTAGATTCTTTGAATAAGATCTTTAGTACAAAAATGTGTCCAAAATTTACTTTTTATCTTATAATCTGACATTCTTAGGCAGTATTGAAATTCTAGATTCGAAAATTTTATTTTCCTTTTATTTTTGATTTCCTAGGGTTGCTTATTCTTTTTCTAGATACAATTTTTCTTTTTCTTTTTCTTTCTTTCTTTTTTTGGTGGTGCTGGGGACAGAATCCAGGACCTCATGCATACTCTTTGGATTAATATTTTATTTTTACTTAATGAATTTCTTGTCCTTTTCAATATGATTTAAAAATTTCAGGCTGCTTTCTACATCTAGTTTTCTGATAAGAAGCCAAAGCCACATTTTAGTTTCTTGTCTCATGAGTGACAATGTAAGTTGTTTGGGCATAACTCCCTCTCCTTGTCATCTGCTAATGATGTTCCAGGACGTGTGTGTGTGTGTGTGACAGAGAGAAAGAGAGAGAGTGCGCATGTGATTGCACACTCAAATGTGTATGACAGTAGCAACCATGCTACTCAAGAGCCTAGTAGTCCCTGGGCTGAGCTGTGTGTGTGTGTGTGTGTGTGTGTGTGTGTGTGTGTGTGTGTGTGTGTGTGTGTGTGTGTGTGTGTCAGAGAGAGAGAGAGAGAGAGAGTGCGCATGTGATTGCACACTCAAATGTGTATGACAGTAGCAGCCATGCTACTCAAGAGCCTAGTAGTCCCTGGGCTGAGCTGTATCTGTGGTATAGCTTTGCTTACTTCGAGAAAGACATGGAATGTTCAAGGCTCTGGGTCAGTTACTAGTTTAAGCCCAGTCTTCTTTTGGTAATTACCCCAAGGATAAAGTTTCTCCTTGCCTAGAAGAGGTAAAAGTATCTTTCTAGTAGTGATCATGGAAATGCCATTTTCTAGGTTTTATGAATGAGTTCTAGTACAGAGGGAGCCTTGGACCTGTACCTTGACTGTTATTCCCATATGTACACTTTAGTTTCCCTAAACCACAAATTGGCCTATTTTTCTGTGAGGTGCAATCACATCAGTTTTATTCTCCACTTCATTGCATTTCCTTCTTGTTTTTGGCTACTGTTTTCAAGTCCCACTGTGTGTTCTATCTAAAACCACTACAACACCATCAATACCCCTAACTTCTCTTAGACAGGGTCTCACTATGTAACCTAGGGCAGCCTGCAATTCATGATTTTCCTATCTTAGTCTCCTGAGTGATAGATTATAAGCACGCACTACCATGCCTGTTAATATCAGTCTTATTTTATTTGATACTTATATTAGAAATGAGAAGGGAGCTTGGCTCAATCTGCCATGTTAACTGAAAGCACTCCATATTGGCATTAAACCCCCATTTTATAGTACTCTAATACAATAGCTTCTCAACTTTGATCATCACCAACAGAAGAAACAGATTTTACAACTTTGACTCAAACACAGGGTATACAGACATATTACATTCACACACATATTCAAATTGAGACAGGTTACACAAAACAATACTTACTTTTAAAAAGGGAATAGAACAATCTCAACAGTGTTATTTGATCTTTTTCACAGAAACCAAATTCTTACAACTTGAAATAGTTTTCTCTAGCATACTTTAATAAGAACTTAATGTTTCCTTCCTCTACCTTCCCTCCTTTCCCTTTCTTCCCCCACCACTTCTCCCCCCCCCCCCACTCTAAGTTGTCATTTTGGTTTTTCTTTTTCCTGGACAGTAATGAGGTTTGAAATAAGGGCCTTGCACTTGCCAGGCAAGTGATCTGGTAAGCCATGCCCCTAGCCCTTAATATCTTCATTTCTATACCTCATACTCTTCTAGTCTTTCAACTGCCCTCAGCAATTCAAATATGTTTGATTTTTCCTAAAAATTCTTTAAAGATGCATCAGTTCGGCATTAAAGCCAACTTGTATCGCCAATTATGTACCTTTACTAAATATTAGGACTCTCTCAAATCTGCTTTTTCTACTGTGTAATGAAGTATACTTAAAATCTCTCAAATGTTACAAATTGAACTATTAGCCCTTAAACATACTTTATGTAGTTTCTTTGTATTAACTTATATCTTCTTTATTTTTTAAATCAGGGGTAGCTGGGCACTAGTGGCTCATGCCTGTAATCTCAGCTACTCAGGAGGCTGAGATCTGAAGCTCATGCAACAAAACCACAGCAGGAAAGTCCTTGAGACTCTTATTTCCAATTAACTAACAACAACAAAAAAAGCCAGTACTGTAGCTGTAGCAGTGCCCAGCTCTAAGTTCAAGCCCCAGAATCCACATGTTCACAACACACACACACACATACACACACACACATACACACACACATACACACACACACACACACACACACACACACACACACAGAATTTCTGACTAAATATAACTGGTATTAAGAACCATAGGTCAATATTCAGAAAATGATGCACAGCTGGTAAATTCCATTACTTAACATCATCAGTCAATATCATTAAGGACCTGGTCTTTACTAAGCTAGCTCCTCTCATTTTGTCCATAGTACAGATATGGGCTATGATATACACTGAGGTCACTTCTATTCCCCTTCTTTGCATGTTTATTCTCATTTCCATTACAATCATTCAGAGTCTGCAAGAATGACTTAAAGACGGCACCCTTTTTCACTTTCCAAACATCATTACTGCAAATTAAAGCTAATTTATACTTTCCTAGAAGAAATTAAAATGTGAGGCTAACAGAAGTTATTATTTCCCCCTAAGTATTATAAAACATTATTTAGTTAATCCAGTTATTTTACAAATGACAACCAATAAAATTGGGATCTGCACTAAAAGTATTTTTTTAATTTTTATTTTTCAGCAATATTGAGGATTGAATTCAGGGTACTATGTATGCTAGTTAATAATCACGCTATCACTTGTACCACAACCATATTCCTTTTTGTATTTTCCATTTTGCTATTTTAAGATAGGTCTCATTGCTAACTTTGCTTTAGCTGACTTCTGCTTTAGCTTGCAATCCTTCTGTCTCTGCCTTGGGAATAACTGGGATACAAATATGCCCCTCCATGCCCATCCTGCAATAAGCCATTAATAGTACACAGGCTGAACTATATGTCATCAATACTATCCTTTCAAAGTAAAAAAATAAATAAAAGCTCTAAAAATTAAAAACTGCCAACTCTTCAGTTTTTATTTTTAATTTATTATCTTCAAGTAGTTGTACAAAGAAGTTCCCATTCTACAAAACAGTATATGAATACAAAGTGTCTGATAACATTGTCACCGATCGCTAGGGCTTGAACTCAAGAGACAGGGTGCTTTCCCTTAGCTTTTTCTCTCAAGTCTGGTGCAATACCACTTGAGCCATACCTCTATTTTTGGTTTTGTGCTGGTTAACTGGAGTAAGAGTCTCTCTGATTTGTCTTCCAAGGCTGGATCCTCAGATCTCAGCTTCCTGAATGGCCAGGGATTGTAGGCATGAGTCACTAGCACCCAGCTCACAATTTTTTGCTTGCATATTAAAACACATTTTATTTGTCCATATTTGTTGGATTATTTAGGAAGTCTGCAGTTAACAATGGGAGAGGAATAGGGGGAAGGGAAAATGGATGAGAGAAGAAAAAACAAAAAAATTCTAATTTGACTAGGTCTTGAAATTTAACTGCTCTTCTAAAGGACAGCCTCATCTGTAAGAGACTTCAAGTTTCTGGTTTTCTTGCCTGATTTAATGAGGCTGTATAATAACAATGACTATTTTGCTTCTTAGTGTGATCACAGCACCTGAGTGCCTGTTAGAATTTGCAATCTAGAGCCTCACCCCTAGATCAGAATCTGCATTTTAACAAGATCCCTGGGTAATCCATATGCATGTTACATTTCCAGAAGCACTGAATTTAAGGAACTGAAAGCATGGAAGGTCAGAGATGCTGATGCAAACCAACTGGTAACTAAGCAGACAGATGTTGACAGCTTAGTCCACTGCCATAGAAGAATGAGAATAATAGAAACATCTTGTTTAACCCTCACCAGAACAGGAAAAAAAAATTACAAGTTTCAAGAAGTCTAAGGCAAATGTTTTGTCTGAATCTCATGAAATGTCAAATAAGTTTCAGTGCAGATAGAGTTTCAGATACAGAAAAAATAATTATCTAGTTTTACAGCAGTACTATGGTCAACAGTTTCTTACTTTAAATGAAACCATTATTAATACTTCTTTTTGAGACAAGGCCTTAGTTATTATGTAGCCCAAATTGGCCTAGAATTCTCTATGTATACCATGAAGTTGCAATCCTCCTGCTTCTAATTCCCAAGTGCTGGAATTGTAAGTTTGTACATCAACCAACACACACAGTTTTGTCTCTTATATTCTAATAAACCTGAACACCTGAAAAAAAGCACCTGAAGTAAATTAACATTGGGTTCTAGATTCAAAATATAAGAAGTGATTCCAGCATAGAGGATTTCATAAAATCTGAATTCATGTGAAGTAAAAAGAACATTGCTACAAATTATTCCCCATGAAGATACATTGAACCACTAGTCTGAGCAGTTCCGTTCATTTTACACTCACTAGAAGTTATGTTTTTTTTTTGTTTTTGTTTTTTTGTTGCTGTAGGGCTTGGAATCTGGGCCTGGGTGCTGTCCCTCAGCTCTTCAGTTCAAGGCTAGCACTCTACCACTTGAGCCACAGCGCCACTTCTGGTTTTCTGGTGGTTTATTGGAGATTAGTCTCAGGGACTTTGCTGCCTGGGCTGGCTTTGAACCGTGATCCTCAGATCTCAGCCTCCTGAGTACTTAGGATTATAGGCATGAGCCACCGGCACCCGGCTGAAGGTATGTTTTTATGAAAGGAAATAAATAGTAGAGAAACAGGTGTGCAGCAGAAAAATATAACTTCAGAATTTCTGTTTTGAGGATCAACAAACTTTCTGACGCTACTGATTTTTGGAAGCCTATCACAAAATTGACATGATAGGTGTTATGACAAGAAAGAAACCTTAAAATTTGAAAAACTGCAATACATGTAAACATTTTGGGCTCACTATAACTCTAGGATTTATTTATCTCTCAGTCTGCTTAAAAATGATACATGTATAATCAATCTATATGTGATGAGCACATAACAACTGTATGGTTAGTTTCTATTTTTAGCAAAAGGCTTAACTTTCAAAAAATGGATTATTAGTTTGTAATGAATAAATAGGTGGAAAGGAAATATGAGGGTTAAAGTCCTAATTCATTTCAACCACTTGGAGTCTTCACATTTTAGCTGACAGAGTGGGCAAACAGAAGTGAAACCACTTCTGCTTTATGAAGTCCATGGGACATGGAGGAGGTTTCAGGACAAGGTTTCAAGAGATGCCTGTGGCTTTCAAAGAGAAGAGGATCTCTGCTAGACATCATTTAGATCTTGCTGTTAGAACTTAAGTAACCATTTTATGATAAAAAAAAAAGGGAAGCAGGAAAAGATGGAAAAACATTTTTTGTACTATCATAGAAACTATGAACTAAATATCCTAGAAAACAAACTATCTTGGATGTTGGTATGTATTAGGATTGTCTTCCTTACTTATGTGACTGAAGTTGCTCAATTAGTTTATCTTTAAATGAATAGCTGTCATCAACACATTCCACTCTACTTTATAAAATACCTATTTTCTTGTTTAATCCCCCCCCCTCCCAGCTTTTTTTTTTGCTGGTCGTGGGACCAGAACTCTGGGCCTGGGCACTATCCCTCAGCTCTTCAGCTCAAGGCTAGTGCTCTACCACTGAGCCACAGTGCCACTTGTGGCTTTTTCTGCTTATGTGGTGCTGAGAAATTGAACCCAGGGCTTAATGCATGCAAGGCAAGTGCTCTACCACTGAACCACCTTCCCAGCCCCCCATCTCCCCTTTTGAGACAGGGTCTCATTATGTAACTCAGAGTAATCTTGAGGTTTTGATACCCCTACCTTTGTCTCCAGAGTGTTGGAATTATAGGACACTCTGGTATCTGTAGACATAGGGTCCAAGGAGAATGTCACTGAGGAAAACACACAAATGCTCAAGAGGCACAGAGCTCAGTAGTCAGCTGTGGATGCTTAATTCATTCTTCCCATAATGTAGCCCAACTTTCACTGAAGACTAATCTATAAATATTTCAACAAGAGCATTTCAGTCTTTGGACCAAAGATGTTCACACTAAAGATGTTCAAGTTTATACAAAGGTTCCAAAATTTGAAAAACTCTAATAGTTGAAAAATTTTGGTCAGAAGCAGTTTAGATAAGGAATGCCCACCCTGTAACTAGTTGAGTAACTCCAGATGATTATTTAACTTCGCTTAGCTTTTATTTACTTGCCTACAAACTGGACAAAGTTAGTAGATTTCAAGCTAGTCTCAGTTTCCTAAGGATTTTCAAGGTGGCTAGGAGAAGTGGTGAGGAGAGCAATGGAGAAAGAAACAAATAAATCTTGAGTTCTCTACTCATTCATTTTAATCGGAACTGTTTCGTAGTTTTATCTTGGACTTGGATTTTTGTTTTTGTGCTGGTCCTGGGGCTTAAACTCAGGGCCTGGCACTGTCCTTGAGCTTTTGTGCTCAAGTCTAACACTCTACCACTTGAACCACAGCTCCAGTTCCAGTTTTTTGGTGGTTAATTGGAGATTAAGAGATTCCTGCCTTGGCTAGCTAGCTTCGAACCCCTATATGCAGATCTTAGTCACCTGGATAGCTAGGATTACATATATGAGCCACTGGTGCCAAGCATTGGAGGTATACGTGTTTTCCTCACTTACCTACAATGGTGAAGTAAAGATAACATAATTGGTGTGGGTGGGTGAATGTAATTGGTTGCCTTAGGGCTAGTCAACAGAAAGTCATAGTACTTTTATTCCAAGTTATATGGTGGTGGCCAAGTTATATCTGTTATATATACTACAGTTGAAGTCTGAGTCATCAAACTACTAACCAGGTTCACTGTGAATATATCAAAATGCTTACCTGAAACTTTTTTTTTTTGGTGCTAGTCCTAGGGCTTGAATTCTGAGCCTGGGTGCTTTTCCTAAGCTTTTGTGTTCAAGGATAGTGCTCTATCACTTGAGCCATAGTTCCAGTTCTGGGTTTTGGGTGGTTAATTGGAGGTAAGAATTTCATGAACTTTCCTGCCAGACTGGTTTCAAATTATGAACCTTAGAGTAGCTAGGATCCTGAGTAGCTAGGAATACAGGGGTGAACAACTGATACCCAGTTCAACTTTAAGATGCTTTCTGACTTAGCCTTCGAACCTCCTTCATGAATATTTTTTAAGTTAAGATTTGTGATAGTAGGCAGATTCAAACAAGGCACATTTTTTAAAACTTTAAGAGCAGCATTTCTCAAATACACAGGTTTGTGGACAACCTGAGAATCCAGGGCTTTACAAAAGAACTAAATTTATGCTCTCTAGTAAGTGGGAATATGCCTTTAATCCTTATGTTTTCCTCTGAAGGCTAACAGTGATTAGTTTTGAATCTGTATCTATTCTTTGTAATTTTATATTCTGGTCTTAAATGTTACCCATAGAAATATTCTGTAATTGCAGGTGTCATGATATATAAAGCCAACTTGTACCTTGAGGCTATAAAATAGTTAGCTGCAAGAAAATGTCCTATGTTATAATGCTGTGGGACCAGATTAAACTATCTTTTTCAATTTTTTTCTAAAACAGACAATACCAGACTAGGACAATACATTGTCAAAATATAAAATCCACAGGGAGAGCCACAAATCTTGATTAAACTATCACAAATCTTGATTTAACTATCACATTTTTTAGAAATATAGATGGTATTAGAGGTTAGAATTCTATACTCAAGACCATTTGTGAAGATGGAGAAAGTGAAGAGACAGTAGGGTACCAGTGACTAGGGAAGAATGAGAAACCACTGGGAAGAAGAGAATGTCACACATGACAGCATAGTTTTGCTCTGGTAGTATAATGCCAAAGACACAGTGCCATAAAGATGAAAGCTTCAATGTAATTGGCCAAATTTTATGAAGGGGATGTAAGTAATAAAAACTAAACTGAGACCAAACAATCTTTAAGGGTCAAACTGAAGAAAATGAGTAAATGAGTAAATGAAGAGACACTCCTTAGGAAAAGGAAAAATCAGTACTGATAAGATGGTATATTCCCTCTATCAAAGTTTCAGCTACCATATGTCTGGTTTATCTTAAAAGTTATATGAAAAAATCAAGGACCAAGAAAAGCCAAAATAATCTTCAGAATGAAGTTGCAAGTATGGTCCTGGTCTGTCCCTGATTGAATGCTTACTATATAACTAAAGTTTTGAAGACTATGTAGCCCTGGCGTACGGCTGGACATGCACATCAGCAGAAGAGTACAGAAATAAATACTCATACGTAAAAAAGTACCCACATTGCTATGTAACAAACCTCCGGCACATTTCAACTTGTAAATCTGAAATTCTATCCCCATTCAACAAAACCTTCTCATTTTCCCCTGCCCCTAGTCCCTTTCATACTATTTTCTGAGTTGGACTATTTTGGATAACTCATGTAATTCAAATCATAAAGTACCCGTGTTTATGTCTGATTTATTTCCCTTAGCATGTCCTCAACGTTTACCCATGTTATGGCAAAAATAACAAAACTGCCTTCTTTTCCAAGGCCAAATAACGATATTGTACCGCATTATTTGTCAGTTGATAGACATGTGACCTGCTTCTACCTATTAGCTATAATGAACAATGCAGCAATGAATATGCCATGAAACTATTTCTTTAAGGGTCTGCTTTTAATTCTTTGGGAAGTAGGATTGTGGAATCATAAAGCAACTCTGTATTTAATGTTTTTAGGAAATACCAAGCTGTTTTCCAGTGTTGATAAATCATTTTACATTCCTACCAGCAAAACACAAAGGTTCTAATTTTTTCAATTCTTGGCCAGCACTTATTTGCTAGGGTTCTTTTTTTCATACTCTAATGGGTATGAAATGATACATCATTGTAGTTTTGATGGACATGTCTCTGATTAGTGATGTTGATCATCTTTTCAAATGCTGGCCATTTGTATTTCTTATTTAGAAAATGTATACTCAAGTCCTTTGGCCACTTTTAAATGGGTTGTTTGTTTTGGTTGAGTATGACTGATTTGCTGTTGTGTATGCCACTACTAGGGCTCAGGAGGCTGAGATCTGAAGGACAGCCAGATTTCTAAAGGTAGCCTACTAGGGCAGAAAAGTCCTCAAGACTCCATCTTCAAAACAGCTAGGAAAAAGCTGGGTTGGAGATGTGGCTCAAGTCGTAAAAAAAAGACATCCAGTATCAAGAAAGCTGAGCCAGTAAATGGCCCTGTGTTTAAACCTCAATACCAGCTTAAAAAAAAAAAAAGTACTAGGCTGGGAAGGTGGCTCAGTGGTAGAGTGCTTGCCTTGCATGCCTGAGGCCCTAGGTTCAATTCCTCAGCACCACATAAGCAGAAAAAAGCCAGAGTGATGCTGTGGCTCAAGTAGTAGGGCACTTGCCTTGAGCTGAAGAGCTGAGGGACAGTGCCCAGGCCCAGAGTTCAGGCCCCACGACCAACACCCCCCCCCAAAAAAAATACTGACCTATGTTAGATGAGAAATGAAATGTCCTGAAAAAATACTTTTTCCTTCATCAATGATGTACAGCTTTATAATAAAAACATTCAGCTAGCTGCTTCTGAAAGAGGACAACTTATTGTCGTTATAGGAATGTCTAATATAATTTAGTATGTACAATCTTACAGAAAATGCTATTGGCTACTGGAATCTTTTAACACAAGAATAAGAACTGAGAAGTGGGAGTAGAATCCTATCTATCAAGTAAGTACATTGGTGGTAGTATAGGGCATGAACACAGGGCCTTGTGCATACTAGGCAAGCATTCTACCTCTTAGCCACATCCCCAGTACCACTGTAATTATTTTTTTTTGGGGGGGGGGTCTAGTCGTGGGGCCTGAACTCTGGCCTGGGCACTGTCCCTCAGCTCTTCAGCTCAAGGCTAGCACTCTACCACTTGAGCCACAGCACCACTTCTGGCTTTTTTTTTCTCCCCCCCCCGCTTATGTGGTGCTGAGGAATCGAACTCAGGGCCTCATGCATGCAAGGCAAGTGCTTTACCACTGAGCCACCTTCCCAGCCCAGCCACTGTAATTTTTAACTGAACTACAGTTTAGGATTTGTTACTAAAGCGATATTGTATGCAATTGAATTTCTATAAATGAAATACAAAATAGTTTTTCTAATTGGAGGAATTCTATTGTTTATGACTCCTATAGTTTGCAAGGAAGGCAGTTAACAATATGTTTATGGAACACTGGAGCCAGACAGAGGGATCTTGACTAGGTCAAAGATTCTTCTAAAGCCTCCAGTTTCTCATCTATAATGGAGATAAGAATAAATGGTATCTGTTTCATAGGGTTGTTGTGAAAACTAAATGAAAACAAATGTTTAACATGATATCTGATTCAAGTTAAGAAAGTGGCCAAGATGTATTATTAGTTTCTATTTGTTTTGTTTTGTTTTTGGGTCCGGTCGTGGGCCTGAACTCTGGGCCTGGGTGCTATCCCTCAGCTCTTCAGCTCAAGGCTAGCACTCTACCACT
Source organism: Dipodomys ordii (assembly GCF_000151885.1). Lineage (NCBI taxonomy): Eukaryota > Metazoa > Chordata > Mammalia > Rodentia > Heteromyidae > Dipodomys > Dipodomys ordii. The sequence goes on from NW_012267221.1 coordinate 23,885,768, forward strand.
TGAGCCACAGCACCACTTCTGGCTTTTTTTTTCTGCTTATGTGGTGCTGAGGAATCGAACCCAGGGCCTCAGGCATGCAAGGCAAGCGCTCTACCACTGAGCCACCTTCCCAGCCCTGTATTATTATTTTCTAAAGTCAAGAATGGCTTATTTATTTTGAACCTGCCTATGTTCAGATAACATTTTTATTTGTACTTACCTGTGATCTGACTGGTAATCAGATATATCTGATGAGGCAAGTCTAAGCACTAACCAAAGGCATTTTTCTTTCTTCTAAGGTTGATTTCTCTCATGTATAGATAAATGGCAAATTGGGCCACTCATTAGAAATCATTGTTGAGGAGCTGGGAAGCTGGCTCAGTGGTAAAGCGCTTGCATTGCATGCCTGAGGCCCTGGGTTTGATTCCTCAGCACCACATAAGCAGCGAAAGCTGACAGTATGCTGTGGCTCAAGTGGTAGAGCACTAATCTTGAGCTGAAGAGCTGAGGGACAGTGCCCAGGCCCAGAGTTCAGGCCCCACAACTGGACCCCCCCCCCAAAAAAGAAATCATTGTTGAGTGATATTGAACCTAGGGCCTTATGCATGTAAGGCAAGCACCCTACCACTGAGCCACCTTTCCAGCCCATTCCTGAAGTTTCTAAGAAGGGAGTTAAAGAAACTCTTTAGGGTTGCAGATAACATTGTTGTGGGTATTTTACTAGTGACCTGTATGATGTCCATAGCACAAAGATTCACAATTCACCCTCTAGGGAGTATGTTGTTTCTAGTTTGGGGCTATCACAAATAAGACTGTTTATATTTTTGTACAATAAAAGCATCTATAACATGAGAACATGTTATTTCTTCTGAATAAACATTGAAAGCTGGAATTACTGTTTCATAGCATTCTTATAGCATGTCATTCCTTAGTAAGAATTATAGGTATGACCCACTATGCCCAGCTTGTTGGTTGAGATGAGGTCTTGCTAGCTTCTAGTCTGAACCAGCCTTGAGCCATGATCTTCCTCTTTTTGTACTGGGACATAGATCAAGTGGTAGAGTGCCTGCCTAGTAAGAGAAAGGCCCTGAGTTCAAACCTCCGTACTTCCAAAAGTTGAAAGAAAAGTGAAAAACGTATTTTTAAAAAGGTAAAGAGAAACTAAGGATGTGGGGTTACTAATCATTAGCAGAGTAATGTTTCTCAAAGTAGCATCTAGGCACCAGCAGAGTAAGTGTCACCTCAGCACTCATCAGACAAAACAATTCTCAGGGCCCATCCCAGATCCATAAACCAAGAACTGGAGGTGAGGCCCAGCATACCACATTTTAGTGTATCTTCCATGATTCTGATATATGCCAAAGTCTGAGAACTAGTAGCATAGAGATTAGAGCTGTGCACCAAGTACTGGAGACAAATGAAAAAAGAGTCAACTCAATTACTATACCTCAAAAAAGAATTACAGCATGCAGAAAACACAGAAAAGCCAGCTTTTTTCTTTTTTCTTTCTTTTTTTTGTTTTTAAATATTTTGATCTGCAGTTGGTTCAATCCATGGATGAAGAAACTACAGATATAGAGAGCCAACTTAAATGTAGTACTTTCAAGGAAAGAGAAAAGTGAGCTGTAATGAAAAAGGCAAGGTCAAAATGAGTTGTTCTAAAAGACTGGAGAAATAACATGAAGCTGTTATTGGGAAACATCTACTAAGGAAAGCAAACGGATATGCAGGAAAGAGAATTACTTCAGTAGCTGAATGGTGATATGTAATCACATGCACAACAGAAAGTCTATTTATGGCTAAGTATAATGGGTTTAACAAATCATTACATATATTTTTGTATGGTTTGCAAGCCAAAAATGCTCTTTACATTTTTTAATGATTTCCTAAGAAAACAAAAGAAAAATATTTTGTGACAGTAAAGTTAGGATTTCTACCCAAATTTCAATGTTCATAATTGAAATTTTATCAGAACAATGGGATGCCTTTTTCTGTAGTATCTGATCACTTTAGCTTTACAAATAGCAATTTTGAGACTATGTGGTTCTCAAAACTAATAGCATTTACTATCTGACTCACTGTAAAAATTTTTTTGCTTACCCCTAGCATAGCAAATCCTCTCACAGATGCTGTAAACCATAGGTATATCTAACTAGAATAGACTGACTTCAAATTATCTAGCTATTTTCTAGTAAAGACTAAAAGTGTTGAAACAAAGGGATACACTTAATAATTTCATCCATCCAATGAGCCAGCCACCAATATTTACTCCAGGACCAAACCCTGGAGATAAAAAATGAACACGGCATGGTCCTTATTTTTGTAGAATTAAGTTCTCAGGAGAGAGAAAAAGACAAGCAGTTAATATACCTTGTATAGGGGTTCCAAATAAAACATGATGCTGTATACAGGATAAAAGGGATTTGGGGATTACTCTAGACAACATGCTTTTTGAGGAAGCACAAGGAACTAGCCATGGAGAAATTTATACATGTGAGTATATGCATGGACTCCTTTCCCTGATGAATTTTCCAATGACATTTTTACTACAAAGTACACACAGTATAATTATATAATAGGTCCAAATGTTTCAGAAATAAACAAACCCCTAAACTCACTGTATAATTACCTAATTACCCAAGGGATAGGAATGGTTCCAGAAAACCATTTTCACTTATCAGGCATATATACTAAAAAAATTAATTAATTAATTAATGAGGGAGAAAGTCTACATAATGTAAATTTAACAGGATACCGGCAAGTGCAAACATGCCAGACATGCATGCAGGCATGGCTTTAACTAAAATCGTACTTTTCTTGATTTTCTTTACAAACCAATGAAATTTCAAAAATGATCATGAAAAGGTAAATAATTCTAGAAACAGTAGAGTGTTCTTCAGTTGTAATTCACACATAGCCAATGGAGGATTAACATATTACTTGAAGGTTGGTAAACCATAAACTATGAACTCTAGAAAAGGGATAGGGTGATTTGTTTCTTAACTCAATCTCATTCTTGACATATACCAGTTTAACTATTAAGATACAACCTGTACATTTTGTGGGTTGACCATGAAATTTGTTCCATGTTAAAGTAATTCTTTCATTTTCTTGTTTGAGTATAAGTAACTTTCTACTTAAAATATAAGCATACTAAAGCAACACAAAATAAACTGCTCAGTAATCTTGTAGATTTTTTAAAAACACTTAACACAATTTTATTTCCTCTCAAAACATGAGAAAACATGATTTTCAGCCATTTGAAAAGCCAGACACAAGTCTATCGAAATATAAGTACAGTTCAATGAAATGATTCATAGTGTCTCTAATAGAAAGAATCAGCAGTTCTCAATCGAGACCTTTATTCCTTCTCTGAATAAATGATGACTGAAATTTTTATTCTTGTTCTAATGGAATTTCAATGGCCTTCACTGCAAATCTACTGGAAATTTTTGCATATTAAGTGGAAAAAATTAAATGATGTTAACCACATTTTAATGTGATTAAGGCTGACAGGGTCATTATTTCTGCTAATCACTCAGTTTAAAAAGCTCAAACAAAACTTTATAACAGACAAGGTTTTTAATTTTATGTATATCTTGTTGAAATTTTTAAAAACCATGGAAGAAGGAGAAAAAATACTACATGCAGTCCTTGACAAAAACCAATGGGTAGTTTCTACAACTTGCAGATGGGTTTCATTATATTTAATCTGGTGATGTAAAAACAAAAATGCAAAACAATCTATACTGCACATGCTCCTCTGGTTTCTTTCTTTTTAAACACGAAGAGGGTAAGAAAATGTACTTTGTAGAATTTAGAGTTCAGTGTTTCCTATTTGCTGCTAAATAGAAACAAGTATAGTTTTTCTTTAGATCTTACAGTAAACTGAAAACAGAATTAATACATAATACTGCCTCAAATAATTCTTCAATGTTCTGTTTTTAGATTAATATACACCATGCACTATGAATATTTCAAATATATCAAGAGAAACTAAAAATCTTCACTGATAAAACCCTTCAAAAAATAACACCAACTACTATCAGAAGAATAACAAGGATTCTAATCATCAGTACATACAGATAATCTGTCTTTTTTGTTTTCTGATAAGAAGTTTACTTTGCTCACTGGTTATTCGATGCTATAAGTTTAATGCTTCAGGCCCCCTGTATGAGGTAACTTCGGCATTCCACTTGCGAGAAAATATTTTTAACCATAAAACATCACAACATTCTTAAAGCAAAAATGAATAGGAATCCAGCCAAAATGACCTCATTAGCTATCTTCTCTAACTTTCTGAGCATTTCAATATGTTCCATAAAAGAGCAACAATTAAGCTAAGCATATAACAAATAAAACTATATCTCACTACCTTTCTGTTGGTTGTCAACTGCTTAACCAATACTGGTTGGTGAAAATTGTCTTTCAACTGCTAAAATGGTAATTTTAAGAGAACTGTAATTCATTTTGACGTCTGAAAGTAATATGACCATCCCTAACCTAGTAGTTACAGTTTTTATAAAAACAAAATTAATTAGCTTTTAGAAAAATATGCCAAGCAAATGATGTTTGAAAAGAAACACACCTGAAGTTCAGGCAGTCTAATTCATATTGATTCATCCAATCTAGTAAACTTGAACCAAATTCACTGACTACAAACAAAACATCTTATTAAAAAAAAAGATTAAGTAAATACATTTTGCATTGTTATAGCTTTCTAAGATAAAATAAAACTATGATCATTGCAAATAATAGAAAAACTAACCATTATAAAACTTAAACTACAGGTGCAGTACCTTTATCCAAAACCATCATCCCTTTCATAGTAAATTACTCAATTGCATGCAAATAGATAAATGAGTTTACCTCACTGATCACAATCTAAGCAGCTAACAAAAGCAAAGCACCTGGCTATAAACAAGTCCTTTGAAATGCAATTTAGTACTAAAGTTTGAGAAATTGCTCTTCTGCTTTCATATTAAAAACCATAACCAAACCACTTTTCCAGCCAGAAGCTCAGCCTTTTGAAAAGAGAAAGTGATGAGTCTGCAGTAGATTACATAAGCATCAAGAAAAGAAGTCAATAATATTGCTGCATTGTGGAAATAATCCTTCTTGTCTATAGAAAAAAATTAGTCCTGTTGAACTTTTTATTTTAAGAGTGAAGCTATGCACTGGTGCATCAACTAATAACCCTCCAGAATTTCTATGCTCTTCTAAAAAGAGTCCCTGCTGAATGTTCTAATGCATCTTATTGTGAATCTTCAGCAAATAAAACTTCATGTATGAGCTCATGATGTGCTTTGCTGCCAGAAAGTCACAGACTCTGTGGGAAGCTCTTTATCTTCTCAGCAGTCAGTTCTCTGAGAACATCAGTGCAGCTACTGTAGTTACCTGTAGATTACTTGTATTTTCTCACATCTGTGTCCAGCAATCTAAACCATGATGATAAAGGGTCATTAGGTTTTGAGTGAGGAAGGGGATGGACTAGACAATTTGCTCTGATAAGCTCCTTGTTGGGAGCTCTAGTTTAGAATGTGAAATGTTGGATATGTACAGTTTCACCCTAAAAGGCAAAAGGGAATTTCACATTTCTGAACTAACAATTAAAACCAATGCAGTTTAATATCTCACGATAGTCTGCTAATTTACATTTTATTTGGGTGCTTTATAATTAAAAGTAGTTAAGGCAAATAATTTTCTGCTTGTAAAATGGACGTCCATGCTCTATTAGCTACAAAGAATTCAGGTACAATTACTAAGATAACTGCTGTTTGGTGCACAGCAAAGCAATTTCCCACAGTGGGACTTAAAGTTCAATTTACCAGTTGGGCAAATATTTTGTGCTCTGTAGTGGTCTAGAGAGTTAAAAGCTATAGGTAACATTCAAGAAGTGTTATACTTGGAGAAAAGTTTCTTCAATCCAAATAGATGGTTTAGAATTCAAAGAAAAGAAAATATCCTAAAAATTTCCCCCAGATTAATATTATAAATAAAAAATTATCACAAAATGCAGTTGTTACAGAAAGCCCAACTGACTTAGCTCTCCCAGTCTCAAAATTTAGAACTTTACATTGTGCTATTTTCATATTTTTGCTAGATCTTAAATTAGTCTGATAATCAATTGCATTTTCTTAGTAATCAGTTGATAGAATGTAATATTCCTGATTAGATTACAGAATGGAAATGCTAATTACTTAATTTTAAATGTCTTAGAATAATTGTGTCAGATTAAGAAATATAGTTCTTAAAAGTTTTTTTCTTTTGGAATCCTTTGGATATTATATGATGTAGACAGGATGAAAAGAACTATATTAGTGACAGACTGGGAGCTTACAGAACACTCTCTGAATCTACATTCCTAATTTGCCTCTTTACACAGGTATGATTATTCTGGTATAATATTTTATCTTTTAAAATAGGTACCTATCTACCTTCCTACAAAAGAAAAATTTAAGAGTAAACAGTAACTGGTACAAATAAAATACTGCCCTGCCTCAAAGAACTATATTAAAATAACAAAAGTATGTGAATAAAAGCATATGATATTTTAAAATGAAACATCAAGTAGTGATTTAGTTAGGCTTTTAAAAAAATAGTTTTGAAATGGTATTCATTTAGACTGTTTGAAAGCTTTCCAATGTTGTTAGTGAAAAAATAAAAGTGCTGATTTTTAGAGTCGTTTGCTAGCATTAAACACAAGCAAGCAATATTTTCAAACAGATATAAGATAAGGATTTAAGAACTCCTGTTCTTTTTAAATACATGAATTATCTAAAATCATTTTATGAAAGACTGTAAGGGAGAAGAAATGTCACTATTATCAGTGTAGAAACATGCCTTAAAATAAAAATTATCATAAGATATTTTGGTAACTAACATTAACATCCTAAGGCAATATGAGAACACAAATCCACAATAATTATTCCTACACCAAGCCACTATAAATCTAAATAATTTCTGAAGACCTGAATGTGTCAAGAACTTTGACAATTATGACTGGAGCCAGGAAACTGTAGCACTGCAGAATTTCTTATGAATTTCTCCAGTTACTTTTTATAAATGCTGTCTTGGATGACAGCTTAATGTGTACCACATGCAATATTTATTCTTCTTCAGTGTCAGACTGTCTAGCCATCCAAGGGAATACAAAGAATGTCACTTATTAGGATAAAAGCACAAGGAAGGTAATCAAGGACATATGTAACATCAGCCAATCATGCCCTACTTCAACATCCTATTCCATTCATAACAGTTCAACAATTATTTGCTTACTGATAACTTGCTTTCAGGCTGTTTGTATTCACCATAATGGTGGTTTGCATTTATTTTGCTCTTTAGAATTGGACACTTGCTGTGCCATACATGTTTGTCAAAACTTTATATCTTCTGTCAGAAATGGCTTAGAATATCAAATAATTTCTACTTGTCAGGAATTACTAATACAACAATAAGTAACCCTTGATGTCAATAGGGCACTAAAATAAACTATAAAACAGAAAATGCACAATTACCAAGTATTTCATAGCAAAAAAAATCCACAAATGACTCGTTCTTAAGAAATCAGGCACACTCACTTCTCTTGCATATGGCTAATAATGCTTAATAGGCACAGCTTTTCCTTTTGTTTCAGTTTCCTAATATTATAAAGCTGACAGAACTCCCCAATGTAATCTGGTGGTTTTGAAGCTATATGTCCCAAATGTCTACAAAATAACAAGTTATATTAAAGTACATATATTTGGCTAACCTACATATTTTAGTTAATATTAAAATAATGTCTCATCACATACCATAATCATGAAGCATAATTATAGAAACATAATTATTTAATCATACTTATTTGAAAAACTTTAATCAGATACGGCTTTTAACGATGTATTCTAGTAATATTGAAAAGCTTTTGATTCAGACTAAATCTTAAGCCTGTAAAAACCAAAACAACCTCATCCCCTCCAAAAAAACACAAATGGTTGCCATCTTCTTATTCTCTCTCTTGTTCTCATCATCTCTACTTAAATTTGGCCTAGAATACAGTAAGTGCAATGACGCAAAAAGTATGTTATATAAATTATTCTATAAAATTCTTACAATAGGGGCTGGGAAGGTGGCTCAGTGGTAGAGCGCTTCCTTGCATGCCTGAGGCCCTGGTTTCAATTTCTCAGCACCACATAAGCAAAAAGAAAAAAAAAATTCTTACAATAAAAATTGGAAAAAAAAAAAACTAGTTTTGTTTGTTTGTTTTTTGGGTCCAGTCGTGGGGCCTGAACTCTGGGCCTGGGCGCTGTCCCTCGGCTCTTCAGCTAAAGGCTAGCACTCTACCACTTGAGCCACAATGCCACTTCCGGCTTTTTTTTTTTTGCTTATGTCGAGCTGAGGCATCAAACCCAGGGCCTCATGCATGCAAGGCAAGCGCTCTACCACTGAGCCACCTTCCCAGCCCCAACCCTAGTTTTTAAATAATGAAAGATTGTTCTTTTTCCATCTATATCTAAGTATCTTATAAACTGGTGACTGTATAAATTAAATATACTAGAACTTGTAGTTATTAATCATTCAATGTATTAAGTTTGGGTTTTTTTTTTAGTTATATAATGCCGCAATGTAGCTGTTGACTTAAAAAGTAAACACATTTAGATAGGATTATAAAAGTTTAGAGACAAGTTTTGATTAATGAAAAAAGAAACACATCAAGGTTTTCTAAGGAGTGTGGATTCATTTAAAAGTCGTTAGCATGTACAAAAAATAAGACATGGGTACACTATTATATACAAAAAAGGATTTTATTATGTACTTATAATCTGTTATGTAATTTTTTAAAATTACAAGTGCCAAGCACTAACCAACTACTGAACTGTGTTTACATTTTATATGTGTTCCTCATAGTTAGGAGAATTGGATAAAAATTGTACTCCAAATGGACCTATTCAAAGAAACATTTCACTAAATATACAAATATATTTTATTTAATTCTCATAGTCCTTTCAGAAAAGTATTATTGTATTTGGCAGATAAAAAAACAAGGGCTAGGGAAGCAACCCAAAGATCGAGTCACAGTTTATGCAGAGCATTGCAATTAGGTAGGTATGTGATTCTCTATATTTTCACTGAGATATAAACAACATTAAAAAACTATTTGTGTGTCTTGTGTTGCACTAACATACTATAAATGGAAAAAAAAAGTTTTTTGTTTGTTTGTTTTGTGGTCAGTTGTGGGGATTTAACTCAGGGCCTGGGTACTGTCCCTCAGAGCTCTTCCGCTCAAGGCGAGCGCTCTACCACCTGAACTACAATACTGCTTCTGGTTTTTCTGGTGCTTAATTGGAAATAAGAATCTCAAAGACTTTCTCCTGCCTGGGCTGGCTTTGATCTGTGATTCTCAGATCTCAGTCTCCTGAGTAGCTAGGATTACAGGCATGAGCCACTGCTGCCTGGCAAAAAAAAAGTTTTATACTTCTTTTTGTAAATTCAAGCTAAGTTTTTCCAACATTTAACTAGCTTTCTTATTTCTAGTCTCTAAACATTAGATTCTCTATATTAAACAGGTAGAAATTTGCCATCTAAAATTGTTAAGAAAGTTAAATGAAGTGACAGAATATATTTAAATGTTCCAAAACCTAGCAAATAGTAGGTATTCAGTAGCTTTCTCCAAGAATTGGATGTATATGCACATATATCCACACATGTAGGTATATAATTTTCCTTCTACTACATTACCATACACCAATATATAAAACATTATACATACAAATCATTTGTACTATTTTCTCTCCTCATCCGTCTTCCTCCCTCTCTCCCTTCCTTAGGACTGGCCTAACATGCTTAAGCCCCTAGGTTTGATCCTCAGCATAGAAAAACAAACACATCAGGTGCCAGTGGTTCATGCCAACAATCTTGATTACTCAGGAAGCTGAGATCTGAGGACAGCAGTCTGGGAGACTCTTCTTATCTCCAATTAAGCATCAAAAACTCAGAAGTGGAGCTGTGGCTTAAGTGGTAAAGTGCTAGCCTTGAGCTAGCTCAAGGACAGTGCCCAGGAGTTCAAGTCCCAGGACCAGCAGAAGAAAGAGAAAGAAGAAGAAGAGAGAGAGAGAGAGGGAGGGAGGGAGGGAGGGAGGGAGGGAGGGAGAAAGGAAGAAAGGAAGAAAGAAAGAAAGAAAGAAAGAAAGAAAGAAAGAAAGAAAGAAAGAAAGAAAGAAAGAAAGAAAGAAAAGAAAAGAAAAGAAGAGAGAAGGCTGGGAAGGTGGCTCAGTGGTAGAGCGCTTGCCTTGCATGCATGAGGCCCTGGGTTCGATTCCTCAGCACCACATAAGCAGAAAAAAAAATCCGGAAGTGGCACTGTGACTCAAGTGGTACAGTGCTAGCCTTGAGCTGAAGAGTTGAGGGACAGCGCCCAGGCCCAGAGTTCAGGCCCCATGACCAGACCCCCCCCCAAAAAAAAAACAGAGGAAAGGAGGAAAGAAGGGAGGGAGGGACGCAGGGAGGAAAGGAGGGAGGGAGGAAGGAAAGGAGGGAGGGAGGGAGGAGAAAGAAAGAAAAGAGAAAGAGAAGAGAAAGAAGAGAGAAAGGGACAGGGAGGGAGTAGAATGGGAGGGAGGGGAAGGAGAGGAAGAAGGAGGGAAAAACAAAACAGACAAGTGATTGAAGATAGTAATTATTTTTAAAAGGATCAATATATATTTTCTACATAAAAATATATAAACTATTTTAATCTAAATATAGAAATTTTATATTTCCTTCAGTTGGCATTCTAGTGCAGGACATATTTCTCTTACATTTCCAGTATCACCAATAACTGGATGCCAAAATATAATAGCACACTAGTGATGAACTCTGCAGATGTAATCTTGGCACTGCTAATTGGCCACTGATTTTGGTCAACTTCTTCAATCTCTCCATACTTGTCTTCCCTCCTCAAAATCTGGTGATGATACCTACTTCGATAAGGTTGTTGGGAATCTAAGTGTAAAATAATGTAATAACTATTACTAGTCCAAGATTAGAACAAATTATCTGATGTATTTCATGGTATTCTCTTGTTTCCCTGTTCATGTACACATCAATTCCCAGACCCTGTCAGTGAAGTAATTTTTTTTTTTAAAGAAATTGTATAGTTTGGTGTTAAAATAGTCAACTCTTGCCAGGTGCTGGTGGCTCATGCCTATAATCCTAGCTATTCAGGAGGCTAAGATCTGAGGATCGAGGTTCAAAGCCAGCCCAGGCAAGAAAGTCTATGAGACTCTAATAAACCACCAGAAAACCAGAAGTAGTGCTGTGGCTCAAGTGGTAGAGCTTTGAGCAGAAAAGCTGAGGGATAGCACCCAGGCCCAGAGCTCAAGTCCCATGAGTGGGGAAAAAAAAAAAAGTCAACTCTTATTTTATAATAAATAAAAACTAATGTATGGTTATAATTAAGTTTATTTTCTGGGAATACCAACTATTTTGATACAATTCTTAGTTTTAAATTACAGTTACTGTATTTTCACCATACAAATTTATATACTTATTATATGCTTAAAAATTGATGCTAAAATATACTGCTGTCAACTTTTAAAAATATGGTATTATATAGTGAACAAAACTTAAAAGACCACCTGGGCACTGGTAGCTCATGTCTGTAATCCCAGTTACTCAGGAGGCCTCTGAGATCTAAGAATCCTAGTTTGAAGACAGCCCAAGCAGGAAAGTCCTTTAGACTCTCTTATCTCCTATTAACCACTAGAAAAGCTGGAAGTGGAGCTATAGTTCAACTTATAAAGCCTTAGCTAGCCTTGAGCAAAAAAAAACTCAGGGACAGTGCCCTGGCCCAGAGTTCAAGCCAAGGACTACCACAAAAACAAACAAAAAAACAAGGCAAAAACTCAGCAGTATAAGCTACCAAAAAAGTTATTAGACTTCTAGAGATTCATGAATATATACTATATACTACAGTTGACTATAGGTTATTATAGTTACTATAGTACAGGCACAAACATTCAAGTCAAATGGATCTATTTTCACCACTATTTTTCATTACCCAAAAGAACTGGGCATATTTTGTCTTTCTCTAGTTGCTTTATCTGTAAAACTAGCATCAATTTGGTGCCAGTCCTGGGGCTTAAACACAGGGCCTGGGCTCTGTCACTGAGAAGTTTTTGCTCAAGGTTAGTGCTCTACTAGTTGAGGCACAGATCCACTTCCGTGTGTGTGTGTGTGTGTGTGTGTGTGTGTTTAATTGGAGAAAAGCAGTTTTTGCTCAAGGTTAGTGCTCTCTACTAGTTGAGGCACAGATCCACTTCCATGTATATGTGTGTGTGTGTGTGTGTGTGTTTAATTGGAGAAAAGTCTCTCGGAGTTTTCTCCCAGGGCTGGCTTCCAACATTGATCCTCACTTCCGTGTGTGTGTGTGTTCCCAGGGCTGGCTTCCAACATTGATCCTCACTTCCGTGTGTGTGTGTGTGTGTGTGTTTGTGTGTGTGTTCCCAGGGCTGGCTTCCAACATTGATCCTCACTTCCATGTGTGTGTGTGTGTGTGTGTTCCCAGGGCTGGCTTCCAACATTGATCCTCACTTCTGTGTGTTCCGTGTGTGTGTGTGTGTGTGTGTGTGTGTGTGTGTGTTTAATTGGAGAAAAGTCTCTCGGAGTTTTCTCCCAGGGCTGGTTTCCAACATTGATCCTCAGATCTCAGCCTCTTGAATAACTAGGATACAGGCACTAACAACCAACTATCTCTTTATTCCTTATTAATATCAGAGCCATTTCTAAGCCGAGAGTGTCTGTTATATAGTAGGAATTCTATACATATATATCAAATGTCTTTTGGTTTGGCTAAATCAGTGATATTAAGTGTAGAAAAAGTAAAAGCTGGAAGTTACATATTTAATATGCTTAAAAGCTATTTAAATGCAATGTATTTAAGTAGGAACATAGAACTTCAATTTTTTGTGTGTGTTTTCATGCTCTTCACTATAGTTTATCACATACCAACTCCTGTCTCCTCACTATTTTTTTTCCCTATAATTTTCCCTCTGTATTTATTTGGTTAAGCTACCTCAGAGCCTTTGCACTTGCCATTCCTTTTCCTTGGTCTGGGTTTTCTTCATATTCTTTCATGGTGTGTGACCTTCTCAAACCATCTTCACTAAAATAGCCTCCCTTAACTTTGTTATTATTCACTGTCCTAATAATTATTTATTTTTATTTTTTTTGTTGGTCATGGGGCTTGAACTCTGGGCCTGAGTGCTGTCCCTCAGCTCTTCAACTCAAGGCTAGCGATCTACCACTTGAGCTACAGCACCACTTCCGGTTTTCTCGTGGTTTATTGGAGATAAAGAGTTTCACAGACTTTCTTGCCCGGGCTGGCTTTGAACCGCGATCCTCAGATCTCAGCCTCCTGAGTAGCTAGGATTACAGGTGTGAGCCACCAGTGCCCAGCCTAATAATTATTGACATTACACTTAATATATGTTTGTTGTATGTCTATACCACACGAGAATATAATTCTACAGAAGAGCTTCTTCTGTTCACTACCTAGAAAGGTATATGACACAAAGAATTCAGTAATCATATGCTTATAATAGGAAAAAGAAAATCTAATACCTGTTTAAACATCTCGATGAGCTCAGTTTTCATAAGAAATGTTAATTTCAACTTTATATTAAATGTCAGTTTTTATGAAATTACTTTCTCTTCTAAAGTATTAAAAGACTGGATACCTCTGTGGAGTTCTAACCTTTTTTTTGTTTTTGGGTCCGGTCATGGGGCCTGAACTCTGGGCCTGGGAGTTGTCCCTCAGTTCTTCAGCTCAAGGCTAGCACTCTACCACTTGAGCCACAGTGCCACTTCTGGCTTTTTTCCTTTTTGCTTATATGGTGCTGAGGAATCGAACCCAGGGCCTCAGGCATGCAAGGCAAGCGCTCTACCACTGAGCCACCTTCCCAGCCCCGAGTTCTAACTTTTAAAGTAAGGGTAAACTCAAAATTCATACGCCAATTATTTCAGAACAGATTTTTGAGTAGAATTAAATAGTAGTAATAAAAACAGATAAGGAAAAAAAGACACAACAAAGAAAACAGATGCCAGCTGGGTGCTGGTGGCTCACACCTGTAGTCCTAGCTACTCAGGAGGCTGAGATCTGAGGATTGTGGTTCAAAGCCAGCCAGGGCAGGAAAGGCCATGAAACTCTTATCTCCAATAAACCACCAGAAAACCGGAAAGGGTACTGTGGTTCAAGTGGTAGAGTGCTTTCCTTGAGCTGAAGAGCTGAGGACAGCGGGCTGGCCCAGAGTTCAAGAAAAAGAAAAAGAAAACAGATGCCAAACTATGCTTCACTCAAACTGTATTACTTTTACTACCTTGTAAGTAAATTAAGTGTTTATGGCGGGTATCACAATCTACTGTTTTTGATGGGAAAATGTTTTCTAGGCTACTTTCTTTCTCTCTTTCTCTATCCTTCTTTCTTTCTTTTTGTCGGTCGTGGGGCTTGAACTCTGGGCCTGAGCGCTGTCTCTCAGCTCTTCAGCTCAAGGCTAGCACTCTACCACTTGAGCTACAGAGCCACTTCCGGTTTTCTGGTGGTTTACTGGAGATAAGAGTTTCATGGACTTTCCTGCCCGGGCTGGCTTTTAACCGCGATCCTCAGATCTCAGCCTCCTGAGTAGCTAGGATTACAGGCGTGAGCCAGTGGCGCCCAGTATTCTAGGCTACTTTAAAATAGAGGTATGTAATACTTTGAGTAGTGGCTCTCACATATAGATTTAATTCTACAGATAGATTTTATTTTCACTCTAGCTATTGTAACAGCTCTTCACTGTGGTGAAAGATGAGAAGAAACATAATTGGACTCAGAAATGAGCAAATTTATTTTCAAGGAATTAAGATTTGGAGAAGGAATGAGAGTGGGAAGAAAAATCAGGTCTCTATTCCCATCCAGAAATGTTGCCCTTACAGTAGATTTTTCAGCCTTGGGAAAATTGCACAGTTCCACAGCTATGAAAAATCCTACCATGACAAATCTATATGTAAGGGTTGAAAATATATTGAATATCTGCATTTCTTGTTAATTTTATATATTTTGTGAACTTTATATATTCTGATTTATTAAAATCATAAAATTCTAGAGTCTGCGGGATGTAGCTCAGTAGAACAGTATGTACCTAGCAGGTGTACAGCCTTGAGTTAAATCTCCAGTACTGCAGAAACTAAACCAAAAATTGTTTATTTCATTCTTTATTTTCAAAACATCCATATCTTCAACGAAGACAGAAACCAATATACAGGAGATCACAACAGAACTAATTTAAAAGGTTTTTAAATAACAATCTTCATTTTTTAAAATGTTGCTACTGTGACAAAAATCATGTAAGTAATAAACTGTACTATTACAGAACCACACACACATAACAGCAGTGATATCACAGGAATCTCACTGCTAATTGTAAATGTGATGTTATTTTGTTCTGTAATCCATATAGCACAAAGAAAAAAAACAAGGAATGTATCCAGAAGATATATTCATAAACTTTACAAGTCCTTTGTCTTCCATATTTTTGAGATATGATCATTAAATTTGGAGATATTTATAAACAACACATTTAAGCAAATATTTTATGTGGACAATATGAATAAGTTGCTTTCTACATGAAAGGCTAAGTAATTTGCCCAAAGTCAAAGAGCTAATAAGCTGGAAATAAAGACTATAACATTGGCATTTCAAATTTTAAAGTAATATTCTTAATAAACCCAAATTCCTGATACTATCAGGAATTACAAATGGTACATGTTCCCAAAGTTTTTTAGAGTTCTTTTTTCTAATAGAAATACTAGCAGTACCTATTCTTTCAGTCTAGCCTTCAAAAGTTTACTAATCTATAGGTGAACAATATTAGTTCCAAAGTTAGGTCTTTTGACTGGGGAACATGTAGCAAAAGAGAAAAGAGCAGAAAAAAAGTACTTTTCTCCTATTCCAAACAAACAGGATATATCAGACAAAACTCAGAAATTACCCAAATTAACTAGTCCCCTTTCTTTTCTAGTGCCTTTTCCCAGGGAAGCCTGAATACTATTTACTGTTTCATTTTAAAACCCCATAAATTCCCTGCTTTGACTCTCTTCCTCCAGTGATCCTATACTTCAAACCTATCCACTTCTATCAAATGCTAGTGAAAAACTAGGCACACAATGTAGAGTATTCTCAAACTATTGTTTTTCCTTTTTGGTGCGTGTCAGTACTGGGCTTGAACTCAGGGTCTAAGTGCTGTCTCTGAGCTTTTATGCTCAAGGCTAGCATTCTACCACTTTGAGTCACAGCTCCATTTCCAACCTTTTGGTAGTTAACTGGAGTTAAGAACCATGGTAGTTAACTGGAGTTAAGAACCATAGGGGATGGCTTTTGAATGGCAATTCTCAGATCTCAGCCTCCTGAGTAACTAAGATCATAGGCATGAGCCACCAGCACCGATTTTTAGGTACAGAAATTTTGTGCAAAACTATCAAAAGCTGAGTGGTGGGTAGAAAAAAACAATTTTACTTAAATCGTAGTATAATAAAAGTTAATAATAAAACTTTTATGTATTTACAATTCCTTTTTATGTATTTAAAATTCTTTTTGTAAGCTTGAATATTGAATATTGTAAACTTTGAATATTCAATAGCCTAAAAGACTTACCAATTTCCAAGTATTTGTCTAACTACCTTGAATCACCTCATGACTTAGAATGATTCATATATTAACCAAAAAATAATACTAAGGTATATACAATTGTATATGCATATACATATACGCAGGAAGTCTGAATGTCTTAAATTTTCCTTATATTTTCTTGGTGAACACAGATATGGATTATAAAAAAACAAAACTATCCTCTAGCAACATTTTTTTAGAAGATAGGGACAAGAGAATACAAAAATGAAATATAATTGGTAGCTATGAGGTACAAAAAGTACCTAAAATTATTTTGTTCTACTGATTTCCTAATTGGATGGAACACACTACTAACAAAGCAGCAAAGGTACAAAGATGGAAACTTAAACCTCTAATTAAGTAATAGTTTGACAGTTTGAATGTCCTGTACCTGCCTGACACACCATGACTCAGTAGGCAATCTAAAATGAAAATTAACACCGTACAATAGTATAATCTAGGTTATGAGTAACAACTGATTATGTTTAGAAAATGAAAACCTCAAGTGTTCAAAAATCATCAGCACTCACCAGAAACTTCTACATACCTTTATTCATTCAAGAAATAGCACTTTGCAATAATTAAAAAAAAAAAAAAGGATTTGCTCACATGTCTTGATTACTGTCATCTGATCATAATGTAACTGCAACCAACCTGCTTGCCACATCAAATTCTCTCCAGGCCCTGGTCTTAATCATAAATCAACACAATAATGAATTGAACATTGTTAAAAATAGTGAGTAGATGCTTAGATCTATTCCAGTTTTGATATCTTTTTTATATCTTTTGAAAGGTCAATATACCTTATCATTAACATAATAAATTAATCTACCAAAATGCTTTCTTTTCTAAGATTAAAAAAATAATATCTTGCCATTTAAATTTAAAGTGGACTTTAATAATTAAAATGTTCATTACTTCTAAAATGGTGATTTGCTAAAATGTAGTTTTAGTCTTCCTCTTGTGGTCAAAATCACAAACCTCTCCTCTTTCCCGATGGTTTAAAATAGTTTTCTGGTTCTAAAAGACACATGAATATTTTGGTGGGATTGGTGATGGAGTTAAGAATGATGGAACCTAGAGTCTCCTCCGGCGAGGCAAGCCCTCTGCCACTCTTCCTGCATGAGTCTTAATTTGATACATAACATTACATACTAACCTTCAAAAACAAAATCTTTTTCTTTTGCCAAAGAAGCAACTAATGCAAATGGACCATATATATAAACATTACCAAAAAGCAAGATGCTAGCACAATTAAATGGATTTAGGAGTTAAAATGAATTTTAACTATTTACATCTGCTTGCAGTGTTATAAATGATGAAAACCTAGTGTTCATACCCTTCATAATAAAAATTTATTCTGCACTTTAATACAAAGGCTGTGTTGCATAAACAGAGGATTTAAAGCTGTGGCAGAGTGGCTGAATGAAAGGAAAATGGCAATCTTTCTGGCTCCAGTAGATGCCATTCCCTATCACACAATGTTTCCCACTCATAAATACATGACAAATACTTCCTCAATCATTTTTTACGAGCAGGGATGCACAGGGGGTAGTCAATGGCTAGCTTGAGGGAAAATAGGAACAGCAGGCGGCAGAAACTGTACAGAAAATGGCTATGTGGTAAATTCTCTTCTGGAACATCACTCAGTTACCCAGTCTTTGATCTTTCAGCTACAATTACACTAACTTCCACAAGCTCTAAACCCCTCCCCCAACACACATACCCCAACCTTAAACCAGATCACTATTATACATAAAACCTACTAAAATTTGGTTTTATAAAATAGGATCACTCACAGATTTACATTCTTGAAAATTAAAATTTGTTATTTAGACAAGAACTTATTTTCAATTGGCTATAACCATATCATCATCACAACTGGTCTCACAAAAAACATGGGGTGTCTGGCGACAGCTAAATCACAGACTGGCGTCTCCTAAGCAGTCTGTCTACCATTAGGGTCTGGGAAATGGTATTTACTATACAATTAGAGCCAGGGAGTTCTACCTGTAATCATCCAAATACAGGTGTGAGAAGCCCCTTTGGGCAAGGAAACTGACTCATCCCTATTCATGTAAACTTTGATGTCTGTATTGTTTCACTGGGCTCAGGAAACCTTTACCATTCATACTACTATGAAAAGATTTATTATCTGAGGTCAAATAATAAATTTTTAAATTCCTTCCTAAAGGCAA
The DNA here is from genome assembly GCF_000151885.1 of Dipodomys ordii. Lineage (NCBI taxonomy): Eukaryota > Metazoa > Chordata > Mammalia > Rodentia > Heteromyidae > Dipodomys > Dipodomys ordii. The sequence goes on from NW_012267221.1 coordinate 23,904,608, forward strand.
CAATTTTTAACACATTAATCATCAAATTTATAAGAATTTGAACAAGACAGAACTATTTTAAAGTTAATTATTTACTAGAGGGCATTGACCAGTCTGAACTACATTTTTATGCTAAATTGATGCTTTCTAGAACATTACCAATAAAGAGGTTAAATTCTGCTTCCTATCAGAAACACAAAATGTCTTATAGTAATATCAACAGGGCATTTTTAGTTGCAGTAATTTCACAGAATTTATTCTAATGATTTATTGGAGTTAACCATCTGACATTAATTATTGTTTTGGCTTCCAGTCTATGAATGTTTATTTTTCAGTTTAAAGCCTTCTCACTCTTTGATATCATATGGAAATGAGAAATTTTAATGGAAAATTGAAACCATGTGCATCTAAGTACTTAATGAAGTACAGGGAGAAACCGACAATATATTTTAGGAGAATTCAGATATTCTGCTTTGGATAGTTTTGATTTGTTTCTATGACTCAACAGTATAAAATGCTGACAGTCCAGTGAGGCAAGTCAAAATGAATACTATGACAAATGTGTACATGCCCACATGAACATGTGATACTTTGAATTTTTAAGGACAGAAAACAAATCTATACATTTTAGTTACATGTCATAAAGGACAATACAATATGTGAATGTATTTTTTTTGTCTTTTTACACTGTTGTCTTGATACACAGTTAACATATGCAAAACAAGTACCCAGTATTTTCTGCTCCTCCCCCCAGCTCTTTGGGTTTGGTTTGGTTTTGGTTTTGTGCCAGTTGGGGCTTGAACTCAGGACCTGGGCTCTGTCCTTTGAACTTTTGTGCTCAAGGCTAGTTAGCACCCTTACCACTTGAGTCACACTCCATCTTCAGGTTTTTATGGTAGTTAATTGGAGATAAGAATCTCACATACAGTCTTCAGATCTCAACCACCTGAGTACCTAGAATTACAGGCATGTGCCACCCACACCAGCTAGCTTTTTGTTTTAAAGCATTTTACCTACATTTTAAAATTTATGTCTGCTACAACCCCAAGTGGATATGTCAAAGTCATTTATGATATCAATGCAGCTTTTTCTTAGCTTAAACAGTTTTATTGCAAGTACATTGTTTTCACTTTGTTACAGGAATAAAGAATAATGTCTAATTACTTAAACTTGATATACACAATTCAAAATTATTTACTTAATTTTTTTAAGTTCTCCTGCTGCAAATCAATTAAGATACTCATCTCTGAATTTAACACATAATACCTTTTCTTCCATTTCAAACTTTTTATAATAAGGAAGAATATTAAAATCAACACAGTAATAAGCAAATTGTATGTATGTTTGCACGTATGCAAAGATGTTCCTGGATATATGTGGAGAGAAAAAACTTACCATTTGTTTTTCTTCCTAATGTAGTCTTTTTCAGAAAGATTAACCAAGTAAACCATTGGTTTTGAAGTCAAAAATAAGTGTTTATTCAACACTTCAATCTAAAGTAGAAGATAAAGAATGCCTTTTAAAAGTTAAAGTAAATGATATAAAACACTGACTGAATAATTTGACCTTTATTTAAAACAAATAGGCATTTTCATGTGTATAATTCTTATTTCCAAAAGGTTATTATTAAGAAATATAAAGAGTAAAGTATTAGGGAAAAAGAATAAAAACAATTTTGGGAATAAGAAAATGATGACAGAAATGGAAGTTTTATTAAATGTAATAGTATAAAATAATAACAACTAATTTGTTCTCTAAGAGGTCATAGTAAAGGCATAATAGATGGTAAAAAAAGACATAAAATATAATAATAGATGTTATGATATTTATAACCTACCTCTTTGTCATTCCAATCATGATAGAAACGAACAGGTTTCTTTTGATCTATAACCCAGGATTTGACCTTGCACATTATGTCCTATACATAATTGAAAAAAAAGTAATCACAAGCTAAATACTAATTGATTCTAAATACTAAAAGTTTAAAATCCTCAAAATAATAAATTTTAAAGAAAAGCAGAACTAAGCAACACAAATTATTTTCAGCATCTCATTAAAAATGTTAAAATACTAGACATTAAAAATTTAATATATAAACATGAGGACAGCACAATTACTAACAGTTAAAAATTCAAGACCATTCAATCATATCAAATACAAAATACAAGAAGTTAACATTACCTGGTGATGCCACATGTAAGACAAACATACTATTGGGGAGAGTACATTAGAGAGAGTAAATCATATTTTTTTCCTTAAAAAAAACACACTAGATAAAAGTGAACCTATTATTGATTATCTACCATCTAAAATATTAAATGAACTGACCAAAACCTTTTTTCTTCAGGATTAATTTTTTTGCCAACACCTTCTCCCTGCCCACTTCTCCACAGCTCCCCCCACCCCAACCTGCCAAAGCCTCCATTACACAATGGCAAGAGCCCTGCACCAGTGACCTCCAACCAGCTGCATTCACTTTCAGAACATCTCTCTCTGCTGGAAATCTAAAGGCCTTTTAGTTAGCAAGCTAGTGTGCATTCAGAAGGAGTAACTGCAGGAAGAGCCCAATGTGCTTTGTTTCTCTGGCCTTTCTTCACAGAAAGATTAATCATCTGTGAAATGGAAACGGCAAACAGCAAGTGACACAAACTGAACCCTTCAAGCCTTTCCTCATCAGTTTTGTGGTTCTGAATCTAAAAGCTGCGTGTGGCAAGGTTCTCCTTACAGGCAGGTGTTAATAAAAGGCACTGGGGTCTGACAGGTCAAACTTAGCTCTTCCAGAAGAAGCACACTTGAGAGTCATCTAGGTTTTTGTTTGGGGAGTTTTGGGGAGCTTTTCTTGATTGACAATAATTTATGGAAAAAATTAAAATATGCATTTCCCCAAATCTGTTGAAATCTACAATGGTCATTAGTAGATTTCTTGCATTTTCATGGATGTATTTTACTTTACCATAATCAGTTATTCTACAATTGTCCATTTGTATAAATTATCTCAATATTTAGTATACGTTGCTCCCAAATCTTGCTGTTACTTACGGGAAAAATATGGAAAAAGCCCTATATCCTTAGATCCTGATTTGAAACCCTCCAGGAAAAGGACTTCCCACAGATTTTAACAAGGAAGGGGCAAGCTGAAAACTTTTAATGAAATCTAACATGTTCTGCTTAAGAATAATCACTTTTACTCTTCTATAACTGAATTTCACTCATAAATGTTTAAAAGTGGCTAATGTAACACCATTTCCTACAAGGAGAAGATCAAAGTGCTATATTACAAATGCATTATGATTAAAAAAGCCCTGTGCAGCCTTGCTATTAACTGTTCTTTAAACCCTAAAAGGCTTCCCATAGATCTCACTTGGCACTGCATATACAACCTTTGACAAGTAATGTAGACCATTTTTATTCATTGCCTAAAATTGTAGGCAATTATGTGCGTCACACTGGCCACCTGCAAATTCTGAATGCCTGCTGCAGTTGTCAGTGCAAAAAACTAATGTCGGAGGGGATTAATCTAGGGGGAGAGAGTCCTCTTTAATGGCTCCAGCAGGTGAAATGGCCCAGCTGGTTACTATGATGAGTGGCCAGAACAGCTTATGTAGAGACACGCAATAAGATTATACAAAAGAAGAACAAAACAGAGGTGCCATCTTATATTTGGTTCCATTAGGGTCCCCCCCCCAATTAAACAAAATAGATTAAAACCAATCCAAAAATAAGGAAAGAAATTAAATTTTAATCATATAAAAAGTATAAAATACTTTTGTAACTATAAACATTTTTTAACAAAACCAAAGGGCGTCAGTAAGTGCTGATCACTAGTGAAGGAATTTCAGTATTTTTTTCTTTCATCTTAAAGACTAAATCATTACTTCAGACAGAAATCACAAAAGCATTTTGACATTAGGTGTCCCCCGCCCCAACCAAGATATTATATTATAAATTAGGAACAATCCATTTTTAATTAGCAAATTAACTCATACTTACAGTTCTCAAACAGTATATTTCTTAAGGTCACATTTAAATCTCTTTAGAAAAATTGACAAATTATAACCTAGTTTTTTAACAGTTGGAAGTACAACATTTTATACCTAGTGCTTTCTTAATTATTCTCACAAAAGATTTAAAAGCTGAAAAAAAGACACCTTAGGTTTACTAAAAGATTCCAGTTTTACTTAAGACAAACCAACTAGACTGCAATCAGATAAGATTATCTGATTGGTACACAATACAGTTTTAGTGTATTATTTTTATTCCATTCAGGAAAAATTAATTTTGGTTTTAATGAAAGTTCAAAATGTTAAAACAAATTTTGTGCTTATTTAGAAATAATGTTGATCCAGGTTAACTGAATTTTTTCCCTATGCTCATACACACACACATATATTAATAATGATGGTTAGAACAATAAAAGGTTGCAATTCACTGAAGTTGGTTAGCTGAAAAAAAATATACCAGGTACTCCCTTTTAGCAAATGAGAAAAAGTACAAATAACACTTGAATCATTAATGCATCTAAATGTTAGAGATTTCATATATCGTTATGTAGAAATACAGATGTAGGAGTATGAAATTGGACTGTTTTAATAACTAACAAATTCTTCACTTTGAAGTAAATTCTATATATATCGTGGGGTTACACAACAAAAATTCCTGGACAGCCGGGCGCTGGTGGCTCACGCCTGTAATCCTAGCTACTCAGGAGGCTGAGATCTGAGGATCGCGGTTCAAAGCCAGCCCGGGCAGGAAAAACCGTGAGACTCCTATCTCCAATAAACCACCAGAAAACCGGAAGTGGCGCTGTAGCTCAAGTGGTAGAGCGCTCGCCTTGAGCTG
>NW_012267221.1:23911730-23916517 GCF_000151885.1 Dipodomys ordii
AAAAAAAAGAAAAAGCCAGAAGTAGTGCTGTGGCTTAAGTGGTAGAGTGGATTGGCAAAAAAAAAAAAAAAAAAGTATTCTATAAAAATCAAATGTAAGTCAAAAGTATTCTTACTGAAGTACTAGCTTAAAATTTCAGCCAGAGCAACTAGATAAACCTACAGACATTGCCAAAAGATCCAGAACTAGTCATTCTGCAAAGTAGCAGGACATAAATTCAACATATAAAAATCAGTACTTTGCAATATATGTCAATAATGAGCTTGCTGAGAAAGAAATCAGATTGTTTCTGTAAAGCTGGAATAAGTGAAATTGAACACAGTGATTTCTAAGACTAAATGAAAAAAATATATGTAAAGCAACTGACACAGTTCCAAACACACAGTAAATATTACAGTACTTATGACAGAAAGCATAATGAGACCGCACTTGTTCTGAAACTATATAGTACATATAAATAGATATACTAACACTGAAACTGGATTATCACAGCAAATTGTTAACAACAGAAATCTCTACGTCAGATTCCAGGAAGTGTTTTTTTTTTTAAACAAAACAAATCAAAACACCAGTCTTGGGGCTTTAACTTGGGTCCTGGGCACTGCCCCTCAGCTTCTTTTGTTCAAGGCTAGCACTGTACCACTTGAGTCACAACTCCACTTCTAGCTTTTTTGGTAATTTATTGAAGATAAGAGTCTCACATTTTCTTGCCCAGGCTGGCTTCAAACCACGATCCTCAGATCTCAGCCTACTGAACAGCTAAGATTATAGCATGAGCCAAAGGTGCCTGGCTTTTTCTAAACTTTTTAACCAATAAATACAACTTTCCTAATAGGAAACAATAAAATTATATTCATGAGAGGGAAAGGTTTCACCTCTTCTTTACATACTATTTGTAATCTTAAATTTGATGGCTAAATGAAATACAGCAGTTTATAATGGTGATTAATTGTTATTATATAATAATTTTAACTTATAAGCCTAACACTTCCTTCTAGGCAAACCTGCCATGCTAATATTTGATGCTCATACTCAGATGTGCTTTTTCATGTTGATGAGATGGATGTAACACACCAACAAGGCTCTCAGACTAAAAGAAGTCAGAGCAAAAACTTCTAGCTCAAAACAATCTTGCTGGAAGTTTACAAACACAGCTTCCTCTAACTCATCCAATTACACTTTAAATAGCCTCAAATAAGAAAAAGCAAAACTTGCCTTTCTTTCTTTAATAAAACATCTCCATGGTATAGTCTAATTTTGGATATCTCTAAACCAAAGAATCAAGCATTTGTTATTCTATTAGATATTACTGTTTGACAAGGCCAGACAACTAGTCCATGACTACCATCTTTCTACATATTTCAAAGACTGAAACTCAGGGCTAGGAAGGTGGCTCAGTGGTAGAGCGCTTGCCTTGCATGCCTGAGGCCCTGGGTTCGATTCCTCAGCACCACATAAGCAAAAAAGAAAAAAGCTGGAAGTCGCGCTGTGGCTCAAGTGGTAGAGCGCTAGCCTTAAGCTGAAGAGCTGAGGGACAGCACCCAGGCCCAGAGTTCAGGCCCTATGACTGGACCCAAAAAATAAAATAATAAAAAAAAAAGACTGAAACTCCCGGAGACCAAAAAGAAAAAAAAAGATAGACCATAAAAATGACAGAACTAAGGCAATGAGTAGTAAATAATGTTCTACATGACTGAGTGTATATGTGGGAATGTGGTATCTCCCATGACTTAAAACAATGAATTGATTCTAGTAATGATCAGAATAGAATCTGTGTTGATAGTTCTGAGTTCAGTTATATAACTGACTGAAGGAGGTAGTGAGAAGAAAACTTTAATATAATAATGTTCCTGGTATCTACTATGAAGTGCCAAACAATAATTTACTCTGTCACTACTAAAACTGTCACTAAGGGCCTCACACCTCCTTGGACTGCTTAATCCACTGGTGCTCTACCAGTTGAGCCATGCCTCTGAACCAGCTTTTGGCTAGATATTTTGAAGACCAAGTCTTGTGGAAATTTCTTCCCATGCTGGCTTTGAATTCTCCAAGTCTTAGCTTAGTGAGTAGCTAGGATTATAGATAAGAGCCACCAGTGCCTAGCTACTAATTTACTCATAAGGCACATGGCATATATATCTCAACAAAGAATCTGGATTACAAAATATAAACCATTTCTACATTAATTTAGGTTGAATAATTCAGGTGACTTATTAATTCTAATAATTTGTATCCCAGATTCAGTCATGTTTTAAAAGTATTCTAATAATATTTTAATTTCTTCCTTTTCACTCATCATTTTGTCTTACTACACTGACTAAGAATTTAAGTACGAGAACAGTGGTAATAAGCATCCTTGCTTTGTTCTCAACAAAAGGAAAAACTTTCCTCTTTCACCATTAAGTATAAATGCTTATACAGAGATATACTACAGAAATATAGATATCCATATATACACATATATATGTATATAGGTTTATTTTTTACAGATATCTTTTCTCAGACTAAGTGGATTATCCCCTATTTCTAGTTTATTAACAGGTTTAACACACACAAATCCACATCAATGTATATTACATTTTCCTCAATGTATAGAGATGATGGAATTTCCTTTATTCTTTTATTTACACTGATTATTTTGTAAAATGTCAAACGTACTTTTCATTCTTAGATTTCAGACAAGCCATAATACCACTAACATTTTTCTTTCTTACAAGATTGTAAGGACTACTTGGTCCTCATAAAAAGAGGTGGTAGTGCAGTGGATATAGTTCAGCTGTGTGTTTGCCTAGCATGCTTGATGCTAGCACCACAACAAAACGCAAATCCCCCAACCAAAACTCAAGTTGGAAGTTTGTCCTCTTTCTATTATACAAAACAATTTTGTGAAACCTATTAAATGTACAGCAAAGTCATGAGTCAGCAGTTTTCACATCTGTACATAAAGTATTTTGATCATATCATCCTCCTTCACTCGCTGTTTGCCCTTCTCTTTCTCACTAGTATGAACATCCTGGACAGTACCAGTGTTACATTCCAGTCATTTTTTTTGAATGCTATTAATCAAAAGGTTTTCATCATGGTGTATCACATACACATATACAGGTACTTTAATCAGATCAATCATTTGGCTAACTTTCTCTTTCCCCATCTCTACTACAGCATATTATTCAAGAGATTTCAGTAAGTTTTGTCTTGCTATTCATTCAAAGAACCAATGTACTTTGACATTTTTCACTCAAACGTTCATCTCCACAAACAGTTCCAGTTACAAACATAGTATATATTTATATTATACACTTGTGTAAGTGTATTATGATCCTGTGTGTGTTTTACATATGTTTATCTTTTAGGTCTTGCATTCATGAGAGAAAATGTGACTTTTGTCCTTCTGAACATGGCTTACTTCACTTAACATCCAGTTTTATCCATTTTCCTGCAAAAGATATAATTTCATTCTACTTTATAGTCAAATAATATTCCATTTGTATGTATATATATATCACATTTTCTCAATCCATTCATCAATTGTAGGGCATCTGGACTATTATCATTTCTTGGCTATTTTGAATAGTGCTGCAACAAGTATGGTGCATGTTTCTACTGTTATTCTGAAATACTCCTTTAGATATATACCCAAAAGTGTTATCATTGGATGGTACGGTAGTTTTGTCTGTTTTTGTTGTTGTTGTTGTTTTTAGTTTTTTTTTTTTTTAAATCTTCATAGCCAAGTGCTAGTAGTAACTCATGCCTGTTATCCTAGGTTCTCAGGGGGCTGAGATCTGAGGATCACATTTCAAAGCCAGCCTGGACAGGAAAGTCTATGAGACTCAAATCCAATTAAGCACAATAAAATAAATTTAAATTAAATTAAAAATAAAACCACCAATCAGGAAGCGGAGATGTGGCTCAAGTCGTAGAGTGCTAGACTTGAGCAAAAAACGCTCAGGGACAGGGTCTAGGCCCTAAGTTCAAACTCCAGTACCAACGCTCGTGTATGCACAAACACAACTTCAGTATCAGCTGGGTGTCAGTAGCTCATGCCTGTAATCCTAACTACTCAGGAGGCTGAGATTTGAGGATCATGGTTCAAAGCCAGCCTCAGCATTAAAGTCCATGAGACTCTTATCTCAAATTAACCACCAAAAAGCTGGAAGTGGACCTGTGGTTCAAGTGGTAGTGCTAACCTTGAGCAAAAAAGCACAGGAACAAGTGCAAGCCCCATGATTAGTGCACATGCATGCACACATGCACACGTATATGCGCACGTGTGCGTGAGCATACACACACACACACACACACTTCACATTCATTTCCATAGTGGATGCACAAGTGTATAAATATATCTGGGGTTTGGGTATAGTATTTGATTTATGGTCAAAGATGTGGCTAATTTTTATAGTGTTTCATTTCTACTTGAAAAGATGGGTGTACTGGTCTTTCTATGTGTCAATTAGGTCAAGTTCCTTAATTGAGTTGTTTAAAACTTCTATGTTCTTAGCAAAATTTTGTCTGCTTATTTTTTTGTCTGCTTATTTTAGTCTTAAAAGAATTATTAAAATTGTCTGTTATGACTCTAGATTTTGTTTTGTTTGCATTTAGGTCTGTCACTTCTTGCTTTATATATTTTAAGCTTAATATTGCTAGACATATACAAATTTTAATAACAAAACAAAAATCCAATCTTATATCTTTTGTCTCTAGTTAAGGGGAAAAAAAGCTCATTGGCCTGGGGATGTGGCTCAGTGGTAGAAAACCTACCTAGTATGTTTAAGGTCCTGGTTTGA
>NW_012267221.1:23919157-23945861 GCF_000151885.1 Dipodomys ordii
GTGGCTCAAGTGGTAGAGTGCTAGCCTTGAGCTGAAGAGCTGAGGGACAGCGCCCAGGCTCAGAGTTCAGGCCCCACGACCGGACCCCCCCCCCCAAAAAAAAAGAAGTAACTTAGAAGCTGGTTTTTTTTTTTAAAGCGCTTATCACTGTGCTTCACATGAGAAAAGTTGGTATTGGTTTTCCTGTAACATAATTGATAGTCTGTTTTATGATCAGGCATTTCAATACTGTGTGTAATTACCACAATTTTTTTCTTTGCCCTAATCTTTTCCTTCTGCTCCCTTGTGACCTCAAGATAAATTTTAACTTTTTTTTTTTTCCTAGGGCTGAGAACCGAACCCAGGGCCTTGCGCGCGCCAGGTGGGCGCCCTTCCACTGGGCTAAACCCCCAGCCCCTTAACTTTTTAGTTAAAAAAAATAGCCTACTTATCTTACTCACAGGTAGTTTTATCTTGGTTTAATCTATATATTTTATATGTTTAGATCATTTTATTGGTATCATAAGAGAAGGTATTTTAAAAAGAAACTCCCCCACCATAACTAGTTGCTATCATAATAATATAGGAACCTTCTATAGAGAAAATTTAAGATAAATCAGAATTAAAAAATTTAACACCACCAAATTAAACTTGTGAATTAAAAAAAAAAAACAATAACAACAACAAAAAGAGTAGAACAGCAGAGTGCCAGTGGCTCATGCCTGTAATCCTAGCTACTCAGGAATTTGAAATCTGAGGATCATAGTTCAAAGCCAGTCAGGCAGGAAAGTCCATGACTCTTATTTCCGATATACTACTCAGAAAAAGCTGGAAATGGTGATATGACTCAAGTGGTAAAGTGCTAGCCTTGAGCAAAAGCAACTCAGGAATAGCACCCAGGCCCAAAGTTCAAGCCCAGGACATGCAAAGAAAAAAAAACGTAGAATAATCAGAATAAAAGGATCAAATGTATAATGAGTGACAGATGAACACCAAACTTGGCCTGCCTGTTTTCACATCTTCATAGGCCCGGAACATGCTGACATAGCTTCTTAAGGCAAGCATGCTCACTTGCCTAACTGTAAAGTACTTTCCAGTTTCAAAAGTCTTCAGCAGGATCAAGCCCCTGCTGTCCATGGTGGCAACCTATTCATTAACATACTTTATATTTTCTTTCCAGTATAAATTTCTCATTCCTCCATGTGTATCTCCAGAGACAGTTTGGAAAGAATTATTTATACTACAATCCTTGCCTTAAATTCTACTTTATTTTTTGGTGCTGGTCCTGGGGCTTAAACTCAGGGCCTGTGCACTGTCCCTGAGCCTTTTGCTCAAGGTTAGCACTCAACTACTTGAGCCATAGCTCCAACTCTGGCTTTTTGATGGTTAATTGGAGATAAGAATCTCATGGACCTTCCTGTTCTGAATCATGAATTCTCAGATCTCAGCTTCCTGAGTAGCTGGGATTACAGAAGTGAGGCATTGGTACCCAGATTTATGTTCTACTTTTAAGAAAACTAGCTGGAAACATATATTTAGATTTTGAAAAATGAGTCTTATGAGTATTCCTTTGCTTTGCAACTTAAAATTGCACAATCCTGACACAATTCATGAAGAATTTTTACCTGCTCCTCCCTTTGGAAAAAATAAAACACATTATTCTTCTAATAAGGCCTAGGATTTTGCTGGGGACAGTCTAGGACCAGTATTCTCCTACTTAAGCTTGCATAGCTTTGATTACAGATGTAAGCCACCACAACTGTCTAACTGGCTGAAAAGTCTCGCTAACTTTTTGCCAGGCTGGCCCTAAATCACAAGCTTGACCTCTGCTTTTCAAATAACTTAAATACAGACATGAACGACCACACTGAGCTTTTTATGATTTTTTTAAAGCAGGGTCTCACTATGTAGCCCTAGATGACCTCAAACTCACAATTCTCTTACTGCAACCTCTAATATTCTGAGATTACAGAGCTCTACATATCACCATATCCAGGGGAAGATTCTTCTTAATTTTATTTATAAATTATACCACCTACACTAATATTATCTCAAGTTAATGAAGACAGATTGATCGTCAAGCCTATGATCTTGTGTCTGTATACCGTATTTATTTTCCATGTCCAGACACAAACTTCAAAACACTTTGCTTAAGCACTAAGTTAAAGTTTGATGAATACAGGTTACAACAAAGTTGTACATTTAAAAAAGAATATGCATTTCTCTTTACCTCCTACTCAAGGTTACCTAACAGAAATTTATTTCCTTAAATAAAAAAATAAAAAAATAAAATTTTGCTATAGAAAAACAACCAAGTAATAAAATATAGTAAGTAGTCAAATGGTCTGCCCACTCACTCACTTTTTCATACTCATTTCCCAATAAATTAGAATATATTTCCATGATCCAGGCAGTATATAGGGGAAGGGGGAGACCTTATCTGAAAACAATGAAAGTAAAAAGGGCAGGGGAGTGGCTCAAATGGTAGTGACTGCTTAGCAAGCACAAGGATCTAAGTTAAAGCCCAAAGTTTAAACCTCTCTTCTCTCTCAGAATAAGGAAGAGAGACAAACATAGAGACAAAGACAGCATTAAAATAAATAAATAAATAAAAATAACAAAAGCCAGGATCATAGCCAAGCACTGGTGGCATATGTTTGTAATTCTAGCTACTCAACAGGCTGGGATCCGAGGATCAAAGCTAGCCCTTGCAAGAAAATCTGTGAGACTCTTATCTCCAATTGGCTACCAAAGAAGCCAGAGGTTGAGCTGTGTGGCTCAAGTGGTAGAGTGCTAGCCTTGAACAAAAATGCTCAGAGACAACAACAGCCAGATCCTGAATTCAAGCCCCAGGACAAAAATAAAATAAATAAATGCAATACAATACAATATAAATACAGAGACAGACACTGGTGGCTCATACATGTAATGAGGATCACAGTTTGAAACCAGTGAGGGGTGGGAGAGAGGTGGGTGAGGGAAGTCCATGATATTCTTATCTCCAATTAACTACCAAAAAGCTTGAAGTCAAGTTGTGGCTTCTAGTGGCAGAGGACTAGCCTTGAACAAAAAGGTTCAGAGGTGCCCTAAGTCCTAAGTTCAAGCTCAAGAACCAGCAGAACCACACCCTCAAAAAAAAAAAAAAAAAAAAGACAGGCCAATTACCAGTAACTCACGCCCATAATTCTAGCTACTCAAGAGGTTAAGATCTAAGAATTGATCATCAAAGCTAGTCCTAGCAGAAAAGTCCATTAGACTCTTATCTCCAACTAACCAGCATAAAGAGGAAAGTGGAACTGTAGCTCAAGTAGCAGAACACCAGCTGAAAAACTAAGGGAAAATATTCAGGTCCTGGATTCAAACCCCAGTACTGACACACACACAAATTTTAATTAAGTTAAAAAAACAAAGTAAAAATGAACATATAAAAAAATAGTAAGCTAGATGTGGTAGCTTATGGTTGCTACGCGCAGCTATTAAGGAAGAAGAAACATGAGTATCTTGAGTGATTCTCTAGCTAGAGAGATTATCTCAAAAACAAAAACAAAAAGACAAGCATTGGAGGCTCATGCCTGCTAGCTACTCAGGAGGCTGAAACTTAAGGATCCCAGTTTGAGGCCAGTTAGGCAACAACAGCAGCAAAAATCCAAGAAGCTCATCTCCAATTTGCAGCAAAAAGCCAGAAGTAAAGATGTGGCTGAAGTGTGTCAGCCTTGAGCAGAAAAAGATAAGGAATAGCACCCAGGCCTCAGAGGTAAGCCTGAGACTCTGGATTCAATTCCCAAGACTGTAAACAAATGAAGAAGGAAGGGAAGGAGCAAATGAAAGCTCTTTCTCATAACAAAGATTCCTAAATAACACCGAGTTTATGAAAAGTGTTAATAATAAAATATAAACTCTGTCTTATTTTAAATGTAAATGCCAATTAAATAATATATATATATGAAAAACTTCAAAGACAATTTTTTTAAACATTTGTTATAACATTTCTAATAATATTCACTAATACTATGATAAATAATATTCTGAATAATAAGGACAATGGCATGTTTTCATTGTATAAAAGATAAAAAATTTGTCCAGTTTAAGTGTATTTTTAAACTCAATCCCTATGGAAGAACTATCTTTTATGTAAATCACAAATTCAAATCAATAAACAATCATTTCTCTGAATCCAGTAAGTTTGTCATCACAAAATCACACTTCACTGAACGTTAAAATTCAAAGATCTATACCTGGATCATATAAAGACTCAACATTACTAATTTTGCCTTGCTTGAACATATAAATAACCTATCATTATCATCCATGACCCTCGGTTGTCCCCCAGAAAACAACATAAAAAAAGTTAACAGGAATAACTCTCAGATTCTAAAACAACATAGTAATATTAGATACTTTATGTATTTAACTTTTTAATCAGTAAAAATAAATTATTAGGTTTCTAAAGAAGCTGCAAATTTTTACTCACATATTCAGGTTTTAGTTTTTTATCTCCGCCTCTCACAGCCACCTTTTCTAGTTTATCTATAATGGGACCAATCATTTCCTCATCTTTAAGCTGAAGTTCTTCATGTATTATTTCTATGTCTCGGATGGGATCTACACTTCCTTCCACGTGTGTGATATCATCATCTTCAAAAGCACCTAAAATGAATTAAAGGGAAGCAGTTCAATAAACAATACCAAAGGTCATTATGATCACAAGTGACTAGAGAGAAAGACTTTTAGGTGAGCAAATTACTACACTGAATAGATTTTTCTGAATTCTATGCAAGTAGGACATAGTATTTTTTTCCATTTAGTAATATTAAGGATAGCAGCAATAAAATAGTAGTTCAAACCCCTCAACATTTCAAAACCTGATTGAAATAAAATCACGGCCTTTACAGAAAAAAATTCATATTCATAACTACTGGCATTTCTAAGTTGGATACATTAAAGCTACTGAATTCCAAGCCTGAAAGCCTGAAGTTCTAAACTGTACTATTAGGGTTTCCAAGGGAAACCAGATTTGGGGGAGGGGGGGCTGAAATCATCTGGCAGACCTCTTCCCTGCTTCAATCTACTTTATCACTGTGGTTCTGACGGTGATTAGATAATGAACCACTCAGACACACAATTTACACAGCAGCTAATTTCATCGGCCTGATTTGAGGGTATGGTTTTTAGGGGGCTATCAAAGAAGCAGATGAAGGTGCATTTGTCATATATGAGTGACAACCATTCACACTATCTGAACAAAATGGTGCTGGCCCTTATTAGAAACACATGCTATTATCACATATTTAAAGTGCAGTTGAAGCCATAATTTCAAATTGCCAACTGGAAACATAAGGGTAAAACAACCAGATATTACTGAAGCATGTGTACTGACTTTATGCCCTTTTGAAGACATAATGTGGCAACATAATTCAACTGGGATTTACTCAAATTACCAGATAAAGAACAAGATCACAAAAAAATGAACAAATACTAAGAAATATTATAAACAGCAATGATATATCCACAAAATAAATTTCATTAAAGTTATCTACCTGATTATGCTTCCCAAATGAAGTATAATAATAATAAAGTATAATAACAAAGTATCAGTTATTTCAGGCTTCTAGAACTATCATAGAAATCATGAGGTTTGCTTGTTTGATAAGAGAAGCAGTATATTAAGATAGTATTGTTATTGGTTACAAAGAGTTTTAAAATATAATTTCCTAGAAATAGAAGTGATCAAGTTGCTTGTATCTGAATATGGATTATTCAGTGATATAATAAGGACATAAATTGTATTACTGCAATTTAAATATAAGTAAAAAGTATTTCTGCATAATTGATTATATATAAACTCAAGTTCACATGAAAAAGCAAAACCTAGAAGTATACTAACAAACACAATGACAGATAATCAT
Source organism: Dipodomys ordii (assembly GCF_000151885.1). Taxonomy (NCBI): domain Eukaryota; kingdom Metazoa; phylum Chordata; class Mammalia; order Rodentia; family Heteromyidae; genus Dipodomys; species Dipodomys ordii. Next base: position 23,925,043 of record NW_012267221.1, read on the forward strand.
CATCAAAGCACAATATTATTTATAATAAAGTAGGAAAATCAAAGTTAACTTCCTGGCAGACAGCAACTCAAGTGATATGGTCAGTTACAGAGAGAACTAAACTGTCAGTGTCACTCAGATTGAAAACTATTCTATATTGTTATTTTTATATAGGGGCCACCGATTAGCTACAGTGATGACTTTAACAACATCCTTAAGGTAAATTCATTAGCAAGTTTTAATTGGCAATTTTTTAACTACAATCCTCAGTTTTAACGAAGTGATAATAAAGCAGACTTTAGTCATTACAATTCTTTTGGAAATTGTGCTCTTTAATGTTTTGTCTAACTTAAAAGATTTTATAATGAACACGCATTGTTTTGACAAAAACAAAGCACAGTAAATAAGTTTCATTTTCAGAAAAATTTACATATTTTAGTTAAAATTTGGGTCTTACAATTATTAGCCACAGGTAACAGATCATTATTATCATAGCTATCATTTATCATTCATATTAGATATGTAGATATAGATATGGATGACTAAAAATATGATTAAGTATACCTCATATTTCATTGTCCCTTAATATTTGGCAGATGACCTAACCTTTCTTCACTCATAGGGAAAGTCTATGTTATTTGTGGTGCCCTAATCTCTTCATCCTTTTGTTTTTTAGCCAATCTTTCCACATTTCCCCGTGTATATGATGTTGGGATAAATGAGAGACAAAGAAAACATGAACTAGATAAATAGAGTAAGAGGAAGACTATTATAAGGTTTCAAGCTAAAAGATATATTATTAGTGAAGCCCAAAACAGGTATAAAACCAAAAGGTATTATATAAGCAAAATGCAGACTCTATAAAAATTAAACTGTTACATAAGTAATTGGTGATGTTAAATTGTCACCACATTCCACATGCTGTATAACTTCACATTGCTTTCTAATATGGTAAACAATAAATTCTTTAAATATCTATGTTTTGAGTCCCACTAAAACCTCTAAAAAGTTATAATACAATATTAGAAATCAAGACAAGAATATCATTCTTAAGAAAAAAAAACCAACCTTTTATTTTTTCAAATATCTAACCATTCTTCAAATCAAAGTCCCATCTTAGGTCAGAATTCCAGTTTCTAACTTCTCTATAATTCTTAAGCTCAATAATTAATAATTTATTACATCATCATCATTATTATTATTATTATTTTATAGACAGGAACTTGCTATGTTACTTAGGCTTCTCTCCAATGATCCTTCTACCTCAATCCCCAGAGTAAACTATGATTTTCAGGCAAGCATCTCATTAATATGGATATCTGAATGTATGAAATATGGGAATCAAAATGAAAACTGGTCCATACTGGACCAGTGCTTTAAAAGGGCTAAACCTACATTATAGATTTACTTTAACATCTACATTTACTTATGAAGGTTGGAAAACATACATTATTGTTGGTATGAAATTCTTTTGGAGGATGATACCGGGTTTTGAACTTGGGGCCTCATTCTTCCTAGGCAGGCACTCTTCTTCTTGAGCCTGGTTCCAGATGTTTTCCCCCTTAGTTATTTTTCAGATAAAGTCTCCTGTTTTTTCTAGGATCAGCATCACACTGTAAATCCTTCTACTTATGCCTGTCAAGTATTACAATATGTATCACTACTTCTAGTTTGTTGGTGAGATTAAGTCTTCCTAACATTTTGTGGGGGCTAACCTCAAACAATGATTCTCCCCAATCTCTGTCTGCCAAGTAGCTAGGATTAAATGTTTGTGCCACCATGCCCTGCCAGACAAAAATCGTTTGTTGTATGGAAGAGGAATGATGGTTTAAAGTAGAGAAATGCAAGTTACTTACTGTATACGCCAAATGCTCAATTTTAGAAGTGTAGTTTTACCCATTTATAGGTATAGTTTAAACCTCTAATCTTAAAGTCCCTTCTCAGCTTCACAATAAAAGTAATTTGAGCATAAACAGAATCAAATTGACAACTGGTTCTCAAAGTTTATGATATTTATCTCTGCATTAAATAATTACTTCTTTTAAGTTAGAAAGTAGAAGGAAATTTTAATGATTTTATTTACTTAAAAAGTCTTCTTTAATCTTCTTTAATGATACCAGAGAACTGGGTGAATTTTGGAACACATCAAAGAATAAATTACTCTGCTAGAGTCATAATAGCCAGTGTATATCCTACAAAATTAAGAAAATTAAAGGGAGAGATGGAGTTGGAAGGGATGGGGAGAATGAGGAAAGGAATGATATGACATTGATCAAGTCATATTGTATTCTTGGTCTTACTTGTTCAATGGTAACTCCTTTTTACAACTACTAAAAGATAATAAAAATACAGTTAAAAAGAAAACAAAACAAAAAAATTTTAAACAGTATTATCACCCATGGATGCCAAATAATCAGCTGGCTAACTAGAAGGGAATAAACCTGAGACAGGTTAAATAAAATTTTTCTGCTAGGAAAATTGTAAGTAAATAAAAAGAGCTATACCAAACAAATTTTAATTACTTCAAGTGGATATATTTATAGACTTCTGAAAAATATTTTGTAAACACATAAAAATGGAAATTAGTAATAAAAACTGTTACTATTAGACAGAAAAGCATAAATGGCACAGAATAACTAGACTTGCTGGGTTGGATTTATTTAGACTAACCAACCATTGCCATGGAAAATATAACATATGATATAGCAACTAAATCTTTTTTTTTTTTTGTGGAGTCTAGTCGTGGGGCCTGAACTCTGGGCTCTTCAGCTCTTCAGCTCTTCAGCTTAAGGCTAACACTCTACCACTGAAGCCACAGCGCCACTTCCGGCTTTTTTCTTTTTGCTTATGTGGTGCTGAGGAATCGAACCCAGGGCCTCATGCATGCAAGGCAAGCGCTCCACCACTGAGCCACCTTCCCAGCCCATGCAACTAAATTTACAAATAATCCAATCCATACTATAGACTAATTATGCCAGAAAAGAAAACTATGGGTACCTATATATGTGTATGTTTTATGCTTCTTCCATTTCTCTTCTCTATTCCCTTTCCTCCTCACAAGGAAAAAGTTCTAAAACTAAACCTTGGCCAAGAAGAAAACTATTATCCCACTGACTATTAGTAATAAACCATTAATCCAAGTTTCAAAACATTTAATAAAATAATGCTGGAGGTATGGCTCAGCAATAGAGCACTTGCTGAGCTAGCAGGAGATTCTGAGCTCAATCTCCAGTACAGACAAAAACAAAACACAAAAAAAGCCAACTGAACAACAACAAAAAGATTTAGTAAAATCAAAGGCACATATTGCTGACTTTGAGGACCAATTTAAAATGGAAGAAATTATAAGTGATCCATATAGAACTTTTACACATACTTCTAAGCAGTAAATAAAATACAAAACATTGGTAGAAAAGATGAACTTGAGAAAAAATAAATAGGCATAAAATATGAAAAATGTTAAAACTGTATAATTTGCATATAACAAGCCTTTTTAAAAACTATGACCGAAATCTCTTTACTGACACAAAGTAACACATTACAATATTATACAATACAATTCTTTCAAATGTACAGAACACCAGAAAATTCTGCTTAAGTTACTGGTGTTATGTTGTAAATAATTAGACATTCATACCATTAAGGTATCCTTACTGTCACTTAAATGTGGGTTATAACCCAGAGTCAACACCTGTCCTTAATTATATTTAATTTCTCAAGAATTTTTCATTTTTAGTTGCTATATCAACTCTTTCCAAAGAAGTAGCAGAAAAAACTACTTCAATGAGAGTTAGCATTGCCCAACAAGATTTTTACTTCTTTTTCTACATTACATACTACATTTTAAATATTTAAAAGGCACCCTTAATATTTTGAATTAATTTTGAGATTCTGCTCTACTTCCAATGTTGAGCTAGCTGTTTATGCTGTGTTTACCCTTCCTAATAACTATCTCACTAACTTCCAAACTCATTAATTCCTTAAAGCTCCTCATGTTTAAATGTCACCATCATTTTGTACAGTCCCATTCTGGAGACTAAAAGATAAGTATCCCATCTTTCCTTCCTATTATAAATTATATCCATCTTAAAATGCATAGCTTCATTCCCCTCAACTACAAAGCAATCTCAGAGCAATTTGAGTGTAAAAGGTATCAAACATACTTGCCTTGTATAAGTGTGTACAGATTTCTTCAGAATAAAGTACTATAAAAGCAATGCCCTAAATATGGCTTCAGGGTTAAATATATTCCTGTAAACATGGCTTCTATAAAACCAATTTTTGTAACTTTCCAAAATATAATCTTGTAAGGAGAAAAAATATGCAGAGTCAAATTAACAAGTACTACAACTCATTTTTGATTTCCAGCACTGTAAGCAATAAATAAAAGGCTTATGAAAGATCCCAGATATACAATAAACAGACTAAATAAAATCTTATTCTAATGTTGGGGCCCATAATATCCCATTTACAAAATTAACACCTACATATTTTTTTATTTGCTGCTCATCCATCTTCTGCTGAGAATATTCTCTCTTCCAACTTCTGCCCTCCAAAAAAGCATCTTCACAACATTAAAGATGTCACCAAAGTGACATCTCTATGACAATGCCTTCTCTGACCATACCTTCTATTTTAATTGCTATAATAATCTGTCCATTCTATTCATATGACTTACAGCATGTACAACGAATTGTTAGGGGACTCTACTCCTAGCTACTTAAACTCCAGGATTATAACATTAGTTAACAGGATTATAATAAAATGCTTTTTTAGTTCTCACCCGGTGCCTAGATCAGAGCTAATGCAGACTAGGTATAATGTAAAGTAATAAATATAAAGAAATGAAAAATGAATGCTAAACACTTATTAGCACTCAAAATAAAAATCACCTGTTAGAGAAGAACTTTTGCACAACAACAAAGGATAAATTTTATGTCACATGCAATATTTAGGAAACACTTCAAAGAAACAAGTACCAAGCATATCAATCACATAAATTAATGGAGAAGGAAAGTACATATCACAGACTACAAGAACAGATGTAAGAAGCGCCTTATGATTTATCTCTTCAAAGAGCTCTGAATTCCTTAACTATTAATGATGAATATTCTTCTAGATTTAAATAATTTTGTTAGCTATACACTTTAACAGAGAGACTGTTAGTGACAAACAGAGCAGTAGATCTTTGGGTACTAGATTTATGATATGAAAGTCATCCAGTTAAAAATAAACACTTTTGGGGCTGGGAAGGTGGCTCAGTGGTAGGGCGCTTGCCTTGCATGCATGAGGCCCTGGGTTCGATTCCTCAACACCTCATAAGCAAAAAGAAAAAAATCAGAAGTGGTGCTGTGGCTCAAGTGGTAGAGTGCTAGCCTTGAGCTGAAGAGCTGAGGGACAGCGCCCAGGCCCAGAGTTCAGGCCCCAAGACCGGACCCCCCCAAAACAAATACTAAAAATAAACTCTTTTCTCAAATAAAGTGGAATCTACAAAAACTGAGTAATGGCTAGGAAGAATTATATCTACTTGAGAAGAAATGAATTGTGATCACTAACCACAGGTCATATACACAGGTGAAACTGTGTAATAGACAGTTTTAATATACATTTTAATAAATATACTAACCTCAAAGAGAACAGTGCCAGAAGCTCTAGTTAAATTTCAGAAGTAAGAAAAAACTAGAGCAGCAACTGGAGAGCAGAAACTGACTATAAGCTACTCCATGCTGTGCCTCAATAAAAACCACAAGATGACCAGGAATATGAACAAGATTAGGCACGGCCACCACAACAGGTGCTCACCAAGAATACCAAGTTTATGTGAGGTATGATCCAAGATACATAATACAGAGTGTAACCCTGTATTAACCGTGTGCCCTAGAACTACTTCAAAGGAGAACTGGGCTCTCAAGTTCACCAAGATAAGGGCAGGAACACATATCCATGCCAAGAGGGAGAAGAGCTAAGTAATATCCTGGCCAAAGAGAAAAAAGTTGCCTCCTACTTCTGTGCTTTACACATACACAAAAGCTGCATAAATTAGCTTCTGCTTTTTGTTTACAACCTAATAGAAGAAACAGATCAGCATATAGTAAAAGAACATAAACCAGGATGATGGAAAACAGTTTGTCAGTATCCAGTACAAACTGATGAGGTAAAAACAACATGAAGGTTTTAAACTAGAACATTAGTATTATGAAGGTGCCATTTTAAAAATTTGGCCCAGATTTTATGTACAGATTTTTTGTAAAGCTATAAATTATTTTAATTCCATATTTAAGTGTATTGATGCTGTGAGAAAAGATAAAATATTGTCTTGGCTAGAGTTTGAAACTGGTGTTTAAATGCTCAAAAAATGTAAATACATGACAGGTATTAATCAATCAAGTAAATGGCTGGCTACTGCCTTTTAAAGTAACTATTTTATAGCCTTTATTCATCATATCACCGATTCTGACTTTTACCTAGTTTTCTAAGATACAGAAGCAGGAAGAGAAGGAATGGAAAGGGAGGATTCACCAAGAACATCTGGTGTCAGAATAGGAAGATAATGGTTTGACTGTATGAGCTTTACACAATGGGGATCACATTCTTGAGTCCAAACAAAAGGTTCTGTGAAAGCAGATGTCCTAAAACCAGGCAGTTTCTTCAGAAAATAATTACACCCTTAATTCAATAACACATATTCTATAATGAGTGCAGAAAAATGGAAGAAAGGGTAAGATTTAGAGGGATTAAAGACAGTAAAGCAAGCATATCCTTGAGGAACAAACTATGTAAGGTAGGTCACTGCAACTCCACAAGTCTTCCAAAATAGATTGGCCCAGCAACAATGGACACCAACTACCTGAAGGATTTTTAGAATGTCTACTGCAATCCTAAAGGACTTACCAACCTAACAAGACCTAGTCATCACCATTGAGCGTTAAGCTTGAGCAAACAACCACCACCAGGTGGTGCCAAATCAAAGCCAGTACCAGAATGGATTCCAATGGGCCTGACATCAATCACCCTCCTATGGCTAGCTGTGCAGGTTTACCCCAATCATTTCATTTATCTAGTAAAAAAATGGACTTCAGATTTTATGCAATTGAACCTTTGGCCCCACATAGCACATATCCCAGAAGGCTCAGGGAGAATGGAGACTATAATTGGCCTTATTTAAGAAAACTAGTTACAAATGAATAAATTTTAAGCTAATTTACTTTATGCCATTTTATTAATATGAACTCAGATACATTCTTTAAAATAATCAGGAAATCATAAGTTAAGATATGATGTACAAAAAGTTTTGACACAACCAAGACTTCAAATAGTTATGAACACAATGAAGGCTTTAAGGTTTTCCCACAAGGCACTACTAACAGTAGTGCTACTACTTAGCTTACTCCATAAGCTTCAATGGAAATGAAAAGGATATAATATTACCAATCCCTCTGCAAAAAGTTAAATGATCACCTTAGCCCTTGGAGTCATTAAAGTACGAAACAAGATTTATGTGTCCTACAATAAGACAAACCTCCTCATCTACCTATACCCAATTTCAATTAAAAATCTTAAAAATGGATGTTTCTCTAAATTCCTCTAAGAATTACTTCAAATTTTCAAGTAAAAAACTTTATGCCAAACTTATTGCCTCCATTTCCATCCTGTCACACCCACCAGTAGATTTTTAGAACTGCTTATATGGTATACCTGTCAAGATCTGATGACTGTATGTTATGTATTCATCTGAACAGAACCACTACACTTAGTTACAGGCTATCATCAACCAATTCATTCTCTTGCTAAAATCAAGTCATCCAATTACTCCTTGACTAATCAAGGCTGTTTTGGCTTTTTCTTTTTTCAAAAGGTACTCAACAGCATAAACAGTTCACTTACAAGAAATGGAAAGGGGCTAATCAGCAGAATTATTGTTTTGCTGCTACAATTTGCAGTATTTAAATTTAGTTGCTGATTGGACTGAAAGTTTTATGATATAGCATATGAAACTAGTTTAATAAAACTGTAATGTTCTGAAGCGGTATTGTCTTGCCATAGCTAAATTGATCTATTCTGTAGGATAGAAAATTTAGTACTGTTTTTAAAATAAAAATAGTTAAAAGTAAGTTTTAGTGTACTGTCCTACAATACTGGTTTATAAACAAAAGTACTTAAATGATTAATTCCTGGGCATTATTTTTAAAGTTAGCAAAGTCATGCAACATTTGTTTGTAAACACGTGTTTGTTCCAAGTACACAAAAACCATAATCTCATGGATTTTTCATCTTAACTTCTTTAGGCTGCTAAACAATAATAAACTAAGGTGACATTGTTTAGATATTTAAGAAAATAAGGATTATCTAAATAAGTACATATTGTAAATAGGCAGTTTAAATAACAGTTTAATAAACAGAACAGTGAATATTACATTTTGAAAATAAACATTTCAATAATAATTCTAAATTCATATAACGAATTGCCATCATTATTCATTTATATAGAATTTCTGATAATATCTATCAGAATGACTAAAGTTAAAGCACTAAATCTTGAATTATTTTACATTGCTTATATTTATCTTAAATTTCTTAAGATAATTTTAAAAAGCAAGCCTTCACTGAAATCTCCAGACATTTTTAAAGAGATGAGATGTAGTCATAGTTAATATTTACTTAATTAAATTCAAAAATACATTAACCAAAATGAAACATTTACTTTGTAGGGAGATAACTAACAAAATTATAAAATTCTATTAAATAATTGCCTTTTAGAAATCTTAAAAATAAATTCTTTATACATTAAACAATGCTTGGCACTAACCATCAAAAAGCAGACACTAAGAAAATTAAAGCAACTGCTGAATCTTTTATGTAAGTTTGCATACAAACAACCATAAATATAAGTAATTCTGCATAGGATTATAGTCTTCATAGTAGTACCTATCTAGAATTTGACACAGAAATGTGAAAAACTATTCTTTTCTCAAAAGTCTGATAGAATCATCTGATAGAAACATAACCAATACAGGAAAGTTTTATTTCATAAGTGCATTCACAAGGCATATAAGTATCATTCATTTCAAATGCATTATCATAATTTCAAAAAGAATGCTAACATTTTGATAATTTTTTTAAAAAATTTCATTCTGGTTACCTATGCTGAAACTCATGGAAGCAAACAAATTAAAAACCCAAATAAATGAACAACAGGCACTACTATTCTTTAATGATGAATATTTCTCAGAGTAGGCACACCTGCCAATATATTAAAATAAATAAAATCAACCACAAAAGTGTAAATCAAACGCTATGGTAGACTTGACTTCTGGAGACAGCATTTTCATCCGTCTTTTGTGGCTTTGTTTGGCGCCATAGTCCTTTAAGTTTTGTCTTCATAAAGCCCTAACTAGTTGTAATCATTTGCAGCCTAATTGTGGACATTTATCTGCTTTTCTTATGCATAGAACATAGCTATTAAAGCTGAATGGTGATGGTGTGAAGTATAGGTTAAATTGGGTGAAATTAAAGCAAATTACTCCGGGATGTGGAAATCTGAAAATAGAAACCACCAATGATTTGCAACCCTCTTGATGATCAGCTTCACAGAACCCTAAACGACAAGAAAACTTACATATTTTAAAGTTAACTAGGTTTTTAAAAATAATATGTATAAATGTATTTTTAACTACATGCACAGCTTAGTAATGGCAGAAAGATTATTTATTTAATTCAGCTGCAATGTTAAAAGGATCTTAGGTTTCTATTTTAAATAGTGCAGTTTGTTTTTTAAATAAAATTTCCTTTCCTTCATTGTTACCTATAAGACTGCATCCAATTATTTCAAAGATAATATCATACTATTTTGCTATGTAAGTTTTAGCTTTGAATAAAGTATTAAGACTAGAGATAATATAACACTGAAATTGCAATAAAAGAAATTAGCATTATAAACATAAATTATATCTATAAATCTATTATTATATCTACCATATATAAACCTGTATGAGATTAGCACAAACAAATCTACAGAGGCCTGGCCATACATGTAAAATTGTGTATTTATTTAAAATGTAAAATATTAAGAACTGTATTTTCACTTACCTAAAATGTTACTGCTTTGCTCATATATTTGGATAAAGAAAATAAAAACATATCCATTTGTACTCTGCTTGTTCTCTTAGGCAACCAAGCAAAGTAGCATAAAAATTTTATCATATATTTTACACAAACTTAAAGTAGAAAAAAAAATTTCTAGCAATGAAACTACTATCCATCCTTCCTTTATTGACAGCTATATAAAAAGATTATTGTAGATGTCTGGGAAGAGTCAAGTACATGGCATGGCCCATGCCTTCAGGAAGCTTACAATCTAGCAGAAGAAATAAGACAAGCATATACAGTAGCATGAAATGGCGCCTACATAAAGAAGTTCCTAATCTCATAGGTAGAAAAGAGCAAAACAAGGATAAAAGGATGGGTTTAGAGGGCAGAGAGAAAAGCTGACGAGAGGAACAATGACAAGATGGATCCATGATGTACATTTATGACACAACCAGCAGATCTGTCTGAAGAAAAATTCAGACTAGAAATTAGTGTACTTATTAACAATAATGAACCTTGAATACCAGGCAGAAAGTGGAATTTTCAGGAAGGCACAAATGTCTTATAAGAAGCAGTAGCATAACCAAATGCAATGGCTCTCAAGTGTGATTCATCTAATCTCTCATCAGCCATATCACAAATAAAGGTGATAGGCCAAAGGTGTTTCTTCTAAAATAGTAGCAATATTTCCAGACACTAGGTGTTCCCTTTTCCTTACCTCATATCCCATGTTATTAATGTACTATTTCCTATTTAAGTAATGTAGGAGTTTTTTGTTTTAGTTAGTATAAAACTCAACATTAACTAAGATATTCACTTACTGATTTTTATTTGTATATGTTTTAAGCTATAGTATGCATATAATAATTTTCTACTTTTTCAAAAATAACACTTCTTTCTCCCCCAGGTTCTGATGTGTGACTTCTTAGTTACTAATGGAATAAAAGAATGTTGAAGATAGTTTTTCTTGAAGGAAGAAAACCAGAGGAAGAAGAAACTACAGTAATGATTCTCAAAAAAATTTTAGGGTACAGGTGAGTTCCCCACCTTCTACTAGATTGCGGGTTACAGGGTATTTCCTAGGTTTCTGTAGTTTTAAACAAAACATGTCATGAAACAGTTGGTTCCAGAAGGCTCTTACAACAATTCATTACTAAGATCACTTCAGTAATGACAGATATAGATAAGAAAAGATCAAAAAAGAGATAAGACCAATAGAACTGGACTATATTAGAGGTTATTATATAAATTAAATTATCATTATCTCCAAGAAAAAGAATGAATGCCTGCTCAGAAAACTATAAAAAATCTAAGTATTTTTCCCTAATTTGAAGTACAGAGTTACTTGATTTAGACAAATAAAAAGAAACTATTTTAAAATGTGTGATTTACACTATGCCTTCTATTCCTATACAGACAAACTTAGAATTGGCCCTAACCAAATCAGAGATTTATCATTCTGCTTTACGACTGGTAATCTCACAAAAGGATGTATCAGTGTCATTTTCATGAAAAATAAACCACCATATGTTTAATGAAGAGAAAGCATCTTTATTATAATTCTACTAATGAAATTTCATCAGAATTAACTCTCATATGAAATCTCATAAAAATGTAATGCTTAACCCAAATGATGAGGTATTACCATGAAAAGAAAGACGGTATTTTGCAGTCTAGAATCAAAATAAATTTCTAAATTTTTGACTCACGAACTTTATTTATTTGGTCAGTCGTGGGGCTTGAACTCTGGGCCTGGGCGCTGTCCCTGTGCTCTTCAGCTCAAGGCTAGTGCTCTACTGCTTGAGCCACAGCCACTTCCGGTTTTCTAGTGGTTTATTAGAGATAAGAGTCTCGCGGACTTTGCTGCCCTGTCTGGCTGTGAACTGCGATCCTCAGATGTCAGCCTCCTGAGTAGCCAGGCTAAATCATGAACTTTAATATTCTATTTTCTTTCTTTTTTTGGGGGGGTGGGGGCGGTCCGGTCATGGGGCTTGAACTCTGGGCCTGGGTGCTGTCCCTCAGCTCTTCAGCTCAAGGCTAGCGCTCTACCACTTGAGCCACAGTGCCACTTCTGGCTTTTTTCTTTTTGCTTATGTGGTGCTGAGAAATGGAACCCAGGGCCTCATGCATGCAAGGCAAGCGCTCTACCACTGAGCCACCTTCCCAGCCCCTAATCACAGCCACTAATCACAACATTCAGGCTTGACAACATTATATACAACCAACCTCCCAACCTCTATTTATACCCTCTTCCATATACCCAACTGCTTCTCGGGAATTTGCATGGTTTCTGTTTAGCTTATTTGATATGCCCACTGAGACTAGTAAAGGATCAGGCATGTTATCTAAGCTGATCTAAACAGAATAAATCTTAAAAACAAAAAATGAGACGCAAATGGAGGTAAGGGGTGTTAATCCAGGGACTCATATGTAGGTGACCTATGACATTAACCATACTTTATGTTCTGCACTGTTTTTATTTAAACTTACAAATGATTCGGTGAGGCTCTTAATAATAAGTTTAGGAAGCTATTTTGTGAAAGCAAAAATAGATTTGTTAGAGCAAACATAGATCACATATAGCCTTGGAGCTGAGGAACATCTTTGATTTGGGGTAGAATTTGAGTCCACATCTTTCTGATCAAACTTGTGCTGTTCTGTAACCTCCTATTTCTCTGTAACCTCCTATTTCTCTTTTTTTGTGTTGAAGATCTCACATTCCTGGTAGTCTGGGCCGAAGCTATTGCTTCATAAGTAATCATCAATAAGGTGTCACAAAAACTGACACCAGTTTTTGTGGAGGTGACAGTAACAAATTTCTGGTGTGTTATACAAAGAGGTACGATTGAGGGACAGAGGTCCAGTCACAAGTAGCAAGCTACCATCAAGATACTTCCAGAAAACCATACTTTTGCCTCTGTGGCACCCCAGTGAGGATGTGAGGACAGTCCCCAGAGTGATGCTGGCCTGCAGCCACCTCATATGCTGCCTGACAGTCTCTTTGCCACGGCTCAGCAGCTTCTGAGGCACATCTTCAGTGGAATACTATCTAGGCATTTTGCACATCTTAACCATTCTTGTCACCACCATCTGGTTTTGTGGCAGCAGCAAGACCCTTGTCCTTCTTCTTTTCAACCTTGAACTTAGCAACCAATACTTCCTCTGGTCCAAGGCTTCTCTGGAATATAGAGCAGATCAGGAGTATCTGCCTATTCCTTTGACCAGGATTGGGTTTGGGCTACAGGAAGCCACCCCTTCTTGGGCTTTTCAGCCTTAGAGGTAGCCTTCTTCACCTTGTCATTGGCACCAACCTTCTTAGCTTCAGGTTTCTTCTCCATAGTGTCCAGCTTCTCAGTCTTTTCACCCGCCATCTTTCAAGGCAGGAAAAAGCCGCATTGGCTATTTTTGATATATGCTCTCTCTTTATGCCTTGGCTAGCCTGGACTGTGATCTTCCTATCTGTGCTTTCCTTTTTCTCTGTGCTGATAGGTGCATGCTAATTGGTTGAGATGAGATTTCATAAAACTTTTTACGTAGAGATTAGCCTAGAAGCTCAATCCCATATCTCTGTCTCCCTAGTAGTAGTGGTGGCTTCAGCTACCATGCTCAGCTACAAAAATAAAAAAAAAAAATAAAGTTTTTTAATTGTAAGGCTGGGACATGGTCACTCTTTCCTGAAAAACATTAAGTAAAAACAATGTGGCTAAATGATGTTTCAGAAGCAGACAGTAGCAGAACTAGCACATAGCTAGCCAATGCAACATAATGAAAGAAGGAAGAAGAGGAAGGAAGGAAGGAAGGAAGGAAGGAAGGAAGGAAGGAAGGGGAAAAGCTGGTCAATGAAGTATAGAGGAGAAAGGGAAAGGGAAGGGAAAGGGGAAAAGGGAAGGGGAAGAGGGAAGGGGAAAGGGGAAAGGAAAGGGAGGGCAGGACAGGAAATAAAGAAAAGGGAGTATTTGAGTTTCTAGTCAAGTACTATTATGGATCAAGTACTACCTAGAACCATGTATTTTTTTCCCCAGTACTGAAAGCCAATAGACAACCTTTATTTATTTTTTTTTTGGGGGGGGGGTCCGGTCGTGGAGCCTGAACTCTGGGCCTGGGCGCTGTCCCTCAGCTCTTCAGCTCAAGGCTAGCACTGTACCACTTGAGCCACAGTGCCACTTCTGGCTTTTTTCTTTTTGCTTATGTGGTGCTGAGGAATCGAACCCAGGGCTTCAGGCATGCAAGGCAAGCGCTCTACCACTGAGCCACCTTCCCAGCCCCGACAACCTTTATTTTTTTTTAAGACATTTTGAATTGGAAAACTACTGGAACTAGAAATACAACAATGTGTAAATTATGCTACCTACTATAGGTCAACTATTGTAACAATGAGTACCTACTATCTCATATGTAGACAAGGATGCAATATACTGAGGTACATTCTGAGCACAAGTAATAAATGTAAGAAAAAAAATCCAGTTGGTTCAAGGGGGTTATATAAAGACTATTCACATAAGTCAACATTTGTGGCTTCAGAAATTATTAATTTTGCCATTAACAATTTTCCAACCACATTTTTCAACCAAATTTCTTCATCTCCAGACACAGATGTTATGTACTAAGGAAAACTATGTGACAAAATCTGACAAAAGCAAGAGAAAAAAAAAAACCATTGATCCTATTCCTACGTTCCTGGAAAGTCATGCAAAGGAAATTATGTTTGTTGAGATAGTTATTTCTATGTAGCCCAAGTTGGCCTCAAACTTACTTAGTAGCCCAGTTATGCCTTGAACTTGCAATATTCCTACTTCAAGCTTCCTGAGTGCTAGGATTTCAGGTATATACCACCACACTCAGCTGAAGAAAAATCTATGCTGCCTTTCATCAAAGTAACTTTTCTGTGATGTCCAAAGACTATTTATCCCCTTATTATATACAAAAAAAGTCACTTACCAAAGATATTGTATTAGCTTGTCTAAATCATTTCAGTAACAGAAACTAAAACACAATTTATAAGATACCAGGCCTTTCCAGTTCTCATTGTCTAACAAATGGTTGATCTTAAATTGTTTAAATTTCACCTCCTTATCAGAAGACAATACCCAATATCTTTTTTGTGCATGTGTGTGTCATGGGGCCTGAACTCTGGGCCTGGGCACTGTCCCTCAGCTCTTACAGCTCAAGGCTAGCACTCTACCACTTGAGCCACAGCGCCACTTTCGGCTTTTTTCTTTTTGCTTATGTGGTGCTGAGGAATCGAACCCAGGGCCTCATGTATGCACAAGGCAAGCACTCTACCACTGAGCCACCTTCCCAGCCCTACATTTTAAAAGTGTACAGGAAGTAGAAATGCGGCTCAAGTGGCAGAGCACCAGCCTTGAGAAATAGACTAAGCAAGAAAGCAAGGCTCTGAGTTCAAGCCCACTACTGCACTAAATAAACTAATTTAGTTTTCTCTGGAAAAAATTGAGAATACATATCCATAGGAAAAACAAACACAAAACACTAGGAAGCTAACCATAGCTCACACACTTGGGAAACAGAATCCGATTTTTGAACTAGGAATGCTCAAGAATAACATCAATAATAACAAAAGACTAGCAGTCAATACCAATTCCTCTGGTATATCATATATCTATAGCTAAGTATCTACTTGAGTGGAATTCTGATCCCCAAGAGGAAATTCATTCTATAGCTACTATAAAGTGCTTCTACCTTTATTACTTTGCTGAATATTACCATCCATATAACATACAACTTACAGCCCCATATTACCCTGCTAAGATTTTATTAACATCAATTTCCTTTTAACAGGAAAATATTTTAAATTTCTCTTATAACACCTACTTAGTTAGGAATTTACTCTAAAAATATTTACTTATAAGAGCCTAGGAATGTAGTTAAGTAGTGGAACACCTGTCTAACAGGTGTGAGACCCTGGGATTGTTCTCCAGGACTGGAGAAAAAAAAAAAGTTATATCGCCAGGCATTAAAATAAATAAATAACTATATAGTTACATAGTGGCTTACACTGTAATCCCAGCTACCCGGGAGGCTGAGATCTGAGAGGATCACAGTTCAAAGCTGGCAGGAGCAGGAAAGTCTTAGACTATTACAATTAACTACTTAAAAAAAAAAAAAGCAGGAAGTGAAGCTGTGGCTAAAGTGATAGAGCTCCAGCTTTGAGCACAAAAGCTAAAGGACAGTGCCAAGCCCCAGGATTGCTACAACAACAACAAAGTTTTATAATACAGGCATCCCTAAACTGAAACATTTTGAGTGTCATGCATAAAACATTTCATATTTTAGAGCATTTCAGATTTCAAATTTTTGAGATGAGCACTACTCAACTGCTAAAGTTCATACAAGTATTTCAAATTCTAAAATACCCCAAACTCTGAAATACCTATGGTCCCAATCATTTAAATAAGAGATACTCAGTTTGTACAATCATAGTAATTTTTGTGCAAGATTAACTTATATTAAAAGAATCATTCTATAGAAGTTTTTAAAAGTTAAGCTGCTGTAGTAAATTACTGGGCATTCTTAATTTTTGAATATGGAACATGTATACAGGGAAAAATATAAACACTGCACTTTATAAAGCACTGTATTGAAAGTGGAAAATGCAATGTCTTAAATAAATATATTTAAAATTGGCAAAAAAAAAAAAAGAATCAATAGGCTGGGCATGGTGGCACATGTTAGTAAACCCAGTCTATTCAGAGGGTAGAAGTGGGAGGATTCTGTCTCAAAACCAGCCTCAGCAAAAGCAAGATTCTGTCTCAAAACCAAGTCAGGCATGGTGATACACTGTAATCCCAGCTGCTTAGGAAGAAACAGGATGGTTACAATTTGAAGCCAGGCCAGCAACGTTACAGATATCTATCTCATGTTTAAAAAAAATTTTATTAAAGAAATCTAGGGCTGTGGTACAAGTAGTAATTAATAAACTTGCCTAGAGCCTTCCCTGAGTCAGTGGCTCTTGCCTTTAATCCTAACTACTTAGGAGGCTGAGATCCTCCAAAGCCAGCCAGGGCAGGAAAAGTTCATGAGACTATCTCCAATAAAACATTCAGAAAACCAGAAGTGGTGCTGTGGCTCAAGTGATAGAGTGCTAACCTGAGGTGAAGAGCTCAGGAACAGTGCCCAGGCCCAGAGTTCAAGCCCCACAACGGACCAAAAAAAAAAAAAAAGAAAACAGGACCTGAGCTCAATACACCATGGAGGGTGGGGGAGGGAAAAGAGAGGGGGAGGGGAGAAGGAAGAAGGGAGGAAGGGAAGGGAAGGGAAGGGAGGGGAGGTGGAAGGGAGGAAAGAGAAAATATTGATAGTGAAATTCCACTGGAAAATTACTACTCCTGCCCCAGGTAGAAAACACGCGCGCGCGCGCGCACACACACACACACACACACACACACTTTAATACATGGGACAAATATAAAATAGAAGACAGGAGAGAGCAAAGAGAATCAGAACGATTCAGAATACATGTTCTGAGGGGAAGAATTAAAGAGTGTTAGCCACACAGCTTAAGAAGCAGGGAAACTATGTCAATTGTTCTGAGCTTAAATGGAAGCAAAAGAAGTAGGGAAAAAGTAAAGTGACCCCCCACGGGGTGGGGGAGGAGGGGTTTCCGGGGAAATCTAAGGGCCCAAAGAAAAGATCAATGAAATTGATAAGTATCTAAAGAGATTCATCAAGATAAAAAGACACTGTCACTTGCTAGGTAGTCACTCTGCCACTTAGAAGTCATATGCTCAGACCAAATATCTTTCCCACAAAGTTGAAATGGCTTTACTGGCCATTTCAAAAATTCTATCATGGATTTAGGGAAGAAATAGCACCAATCTTCCACAAACTCATTCAGAAAATCAAGGAGGAAACATAATTGATTTTACAAGACTAGTATCTGTCAAAAGCAAAGATTACAAGAATAGCATAAAACCAGTAAACCTTCATTAAAACAATGTAAAGATCCTTTAAAATTTTTAGCAAATCAAATCCAAAATTATGTAAAAATTATTTTGTTCGTATGAGTGATTTATCATGTGAAATTCAGTCTATGTAATTCATCATATTGTAATAAAAAAGAAAAAAATGCCATGATTTTTCTAATGGATGAAAACAATATACACTTGGCAAAATTCAATGTTTATTCAGGATTAAAAAAAACAAACCTCAACAAACTCCAGAAAAAGAACTACTTCATCTTGAGAGCATACATAAGCTGTGGTGTAACTTATAATAGCAGAAAAACAAATGCTTAAGAAATAAATGATAAATTTATTGGGGGGGAGGGGGGAGGCTGGGAAGGGATGTGAAGGGTAAACCAAAGGAGGAGGCTGCAATGCTTGGTAAGAAATGTACGCATTATCCTGCCCATGTAATTGTAACCCCTCTGTACAGTATGTTCACAAATAAAAAATAAATTAATTAATTTAAAAAAATAAAAAAGAAATAAATGATAAATTTAACAAAATATGTACATATTTTTGTAGTAACCTGCAAAGTAAAAGACCTAAAGTAATCAGGAAGTGTATTATGTTCACAGAATGATGGTTGTCATTGCTTTTAATACTAAGTCAATAATAAAAATCTAACAATCCAGTATTTGGTTAGTTTTTTGTTTTTAGAAAGAATCTTGCTATGTACTGTAGACTAGCCACAAACTTGCTATATAGCCCTGGCCTCCTGCCTCGATCTCCAATGATGGCATTACAGGTCTCCAATCAAGACAGGACAGTATTGACAGAAGAATAAACAAGACCAATGGAACAGAAAGTCTAGAAACGGACCAACACTTGACCCACAAAACAGTCAACTCATTTTTTAACAAGATACCAACTTCATAGAAAACATATTCTTTTTGACCAATGACTTTAGGAATGCACGAATAAATGAATGAATGAATGAATGAATAAATAGGTTTCACTGAGTGCTGGTGGCTCATGCCTGTAATCCTAGCTACTCAGGAGGCTGAAATCTGAGGATCACAGTTCAAAGCCAGCCCAAGCAGGAAAGTCTATGAGTCTCTCATCTACAATTAACTACCAGAAAACTGGAATGGAGCTGTGACTCAAAGTAGTAGAGTGCTAGCCTTAAGCAAAAAAGCTAAGGGACAATTCCCAGACCCTGAGTTCAAGCCCAGGACTAACAAACAAACAAACAAATAAACACTTTCTCATTCATCTATATGACATTTATTACATGTAATATAAAGTAATTATATATTTATATAATTGTTAAAAATATGTAAAATATATGTGAAATTGTCATACATTTATAAATATTAACTTTAGCCCCTTACTTCACATCACTATGTAAAATTAAGTAGAAATAGATGATGACCTAAATTTAGAGCTAAAGTTATTAAGCTTTAAGTAAAAGAACAGCCATAAACTGGTAAAAAATTAATAAACTGAATATGCTAATGAAACTTTTCTTCTTTGAAAGACACAATGTAAAAAACAAGGTAAGCTACAGTCTAGGAGAAAATCTTATAGGAGAAGTCTTATATCGTGAATGTACGATTTATCTAGTCAAATTATACATAAGTAATCTAATGGAGAATGGGAGAATATTTAAACAAATACTTCAGATACAAGACATCCTCCAAAAACAACATACAGAAAGGATACAAGAAAGGATACAAAAAGATGCTTAGCACTAACTACTTGTATATAGAGCCATAACGAAACATTCTTTAAAATGGATTTGTACAACTGACAATATCAAGTTTTAGAGAAGACATAAAGGAACTGGAACTGATATACTCTTGGTAAGAAATCAAAATGTGACAAGCACTTTGGAAAATAGTGTGGTAGTACTTTATAAACACATGCCCTATACTTCAACAACCCAAAAGAAATAGAAATCTATGTCCACACAAGCACTTTTACACTAATGTTCATAATAGCAGTATAAACTGGGGACCATTCAAATAACTATCAATTTATGAACAGATAAGCAAATTGTGACTGTTATTGAACAACAATAACTAGAAACAAAACATTAATGCATACCCTATGGCTGAATCTCAAAAATATACTAGGTGATGAATTACAATAAAAACTACATTTTATAAAATACTGTATCAAATTCTGAAATTGACAGAACTATAATAATAAAAAGTAGATCAGTATTTATTTGAGGATAAGGGTTTAGGGAAGAGAACCAGCAGAAAAAAATATACAAAACACTATATATTTTGATGGTGAATATATGACTGTACACACCAAACTGAACACTAAGAAATGTGAGATTTATTTTTTCTGGGGTGGAGGGGTGTCCAGTCGTGGGGCCTTAACTCTGGGCCTGGGGGCTGTCCCTCAGCTCTTCGGCTCAAGGCTGGCATTCTACCACTTGAGCCACAGGGCCACTTCCGGCTTTTTTTCTTTTTGCTTATGTGGTGCTGAGGAATCGAACCCAGGGCCTCATGCATATAAAGCAAGCGCTCTTTCTGCAGGGCAAATGACATAGCTAGCAAGATCAATAGAAAGCCCACGGATTGGGAGAAGATCTTTACTAGTCATACAACCGACAAGGGTCTCATATCTAAAATATACTTGGAACTCAAAAAATTAAACCCCCAACAACAAATCCTCAAAAAAACAACTGCCCAATAAATAAGTGGGCGAAAGACTTAAAGAGAAACTTCTCTGAAGAAGAAAGGATGGCCAATAGACACATGAAGAAATGTTCAACATCCCTAGCCATAAAAGAAATACAAATCAAAACAACATTGAGATATCACCTCACTCCAGTTA
>NW_012267221.1:23946721-23950091 GCF_000151885.1 Dipodomys ordii
TGGTAAGAAATGTACGCATTATCCTGCCCATGTAATTGTAACTCCTCTGTACAGTATGTTCACAAATAAAATTAAATTAAATTAAAAAAAAAAGCAAGCGCTCTACCAGTGAGCCACCTTCCCAGCCCCTGAGATATTTGTTATATGTACAGTATACTTTTATAATGTTTGGAAAAAATATCACATATAAACTTGATATGTAAATTATCTTTGACATTCTTATAAAATAAATCGAGATTAAATTTCAACTATTCTGGAATTTTAATGTGGAAGAACAAGAGTTTACTGTGTAATAATTGTTAAATAATTTTCAAAAATTATTCTATCCTAAGGCTTCTAGAAATTAATTAACACTGGTTTTTAATTTTTAAGTTAATAAAACAGTAGAAAAACTATTTAAAACACTGTTGTCACCAAGCACTGGTGGCTCATGACTGTATTATTAACTACTCAGGAGGCTGAGATCAGAAGATTGCAGTTTAAGGGCTGGGAAGTGGCTCAGAAGTAGAGTGCTTGCCTTGCATGCCTGAGGCCCTGGGTTCGATTCCTCAGCACCACATAAGCAAAAAGAAAAAAGCCGGAAGTGGCGCTGTGGCTCAAGTGGTAGAGCACTAGCCTTGAGCTGAAGAGCTGAGGGACAGCACCAGGCCCAGAGTTCAGGCTCCACGACCGGACCCAAAAAAAAAAAAAAGATTGCAGTTTAAAGCCGGCCTAGGTGGGAAATTCGATAAGACTCTTACATATCTCCAATTAACCACCAAAAAGCCAAAGTGGAGTGATGGCTCAAATGGAACAGAACTAGCTATAAGCAAACTCTAAGACAGCATGCAGGCCACCCCCCGCCCCCACACACACTGTTGTCAAGTATGTATAATGAAAAATAATTGGTGGGGAATAATTTGCTACTGAGAGATGAACTGTTTTCTTCCCAGTGATTTAGTGACCTTTTTAGACTAATTCTCAAATGCTTTGGAGATTTTTTTAAACTGCTTAGAAGATCCTGTAGTTCTGTAGGAAGGCTCTTGACTAATACTTAGAATATTGGTGTGGGAAGGTGGCTTAGTTGTAGAGGACTTGTCTAGCATGCATGAAGCCCTGGGTTCGATTCCTCAGTACCACATTCACAGAAAAAGCTGGAAGTGGCGCTGTGGAACAAGTGGTAGAGTGCTAGCCTTGAGCAAAAGAAGCTCAGGGACAGTGCCCAGGCCCTAAGTTCAAGCCCCAGGATTGGCAACAACAACAACAAAAAAAGATATTAAAAGATGAAAATTCCAGACTATGGTAAGGTCTTGGACTTTTTTTAAGAGATAAAGAGCATTTAATCCACTTTGATATAGTGATAGAAATAAAGACAAATTTTTGCCTATGCAAAGAAGCAGAAAAAATATACTATGTGATATAATAAACTATATAACTGTCACCCAGCAAAAAAGAGCATGTATCACCAAACCATGTAGAAATGATTAAAACCAAGAAAAACAAAGCATTGTTTTTGCGGAAACTTTATTTTCAAAAGGAACCATTTTATTTTGATGTCGAACTCTTCTACACATTTTGTTTACAAAAGACTTCCTCAATAAAGCAGTTCATTTTTGTGGTATTTAGTTCACTGTATTTTTTTTACAAGCACTAGGCTGAGCAAACCATAACTGGGAGAAGCCATCTTATGCACATTGCTGTTGTCCCACATCATTCAGAACAAACCTTTTTAGATCGTTAACTACCACAGGAGTGCTGATTACACAGGCACCAGCAATTTCCTAACCAATGACCACCTGAACAATGATGTGTTCAGCTTCTCAGACCCTGCAGCCTTTCAAAGGTGAATCATTTCACAGTTTGGAACTAGATCTCCATAGCAACTTCCCTTTGAGGGTTTTAGAATCACCATCCAGTAATTCTATGATCATCAAGCTCAACCATTCCCAATGGTTCTTTTCACAGCAGATGGAAAAGGAAGCCTTGAAATTTTACAGTCTATTTCAAGCAATTCATCTGGCAGCCTATTAGAATTCAAAATATTTCGACCTTCAATCACAAAGCATGTTATCTGAAGCTGTGGTGATCTCAAGTCAAGACAAGCAGACGTTTTAGTCTAATCATCCATGATGAGAAGAGACTGACAAAAACTCTTAATTCAACCACCATCAAAATGCTTATTTTAACTGCATGAAAGTCTTTCAACAGGCAATGAAAACACACCATGTACCATTTTATCACAACCTTCTGTTCAAGGAAAATATGAATTCTGAATTATTGACATGGAGCTGCACTTCTTAGACTGCTTGGAACAAATACATTTCTTAAAAGTTAGCATAAATCCAATTTAGGATCCCTATTCTCTGTTGCAAAACCCAGAAGCCATAGCAAATAGCAGCATATTTTTGAAAAGGTCAGTTCAATAAAAATCAAGTATATTCAGCTTGCTTACATCTTAATTCTCTAATGATTTCAAAATAAGTGTTAAATTATTGGTTTCAACTATTTAAAAAAGCTGTACATTTCAACTGTTACAAAATGGCAGATAAGTTATTATACAGATCATTTCATAAGTTCAAGTAGATGTAATAATTTAATAATTTCCAGCACCTATAGCACCTTTAAGTATTAAACAAATACAGGTTTGTTTGCTAGTAACAGTTATGAACTCAAAGCTTGGTAGGCTGCTATTCTACCTCTTGGGACATGTCTCCAGCTCAGCCTTTTCTGGTTTTTTTTTTTGTCCATTGTGGGGCCTGAACTCTGGGCCTAGGCGCTGTCCCTCAGCATTTCAAGCTCAAGGCTAGGGCTCTACCACTTGAGCCACAGCACCACTTCTGGCTTTGTCTGCTTATGTGGTGCTAAGGAATCGAACCCAGGGCCTCATGCATGCCAGGCAAGCACTCTACCATTGAGCCACCTTCCCAGCCCCTTCTGGTACATTTTTTAAAGACACAGTCTTGTGGACTTTTTTCCTGGGCTGGTTTAATACCATGATATTCTGGATCTCAATCTTCTAAGTAGCTAATAATGAAATATATTTATTTTATATTTACTAGTTAAAACACAGTTCCTTACTATGAACCAACTCTAAAAAATAAAGTCGATCTAAATAAAGTCTAAGAACAGAAAATTTAGTTTTGAATCTATGTGTCTTCGTTTTACATAAAGAAACACTATAAACACCATTTCATAGCCCCTATTGTTTAGAAAAATAAGATCTATTTACATAAAAAATACTGTTTTCTTAAGACATACACATATATATACTCCACATGATCCAATAATACAACTTTATTTTTTGGGGGAGGGTCTGGTCGTGGGGCCTGAACTCTGGGCCTGGGCGCTGTCCCTCAGCTCTTCAGCTCAAGGCTAGCGCTCTACCACTTGA
>NW_012267221.1:23950141-23963494 GCF_000151885.1 Dipodomys ordii
AGCGCTCTACCACTTGAGCCACAGCGCCACTTCCGGCTTTTTTCTTTTTGCTTATGTGGTGCTGAGGAATCGAACCCAGGGCCTCGAGCATGCAAGTCAAGCGCTCTACCACTGAGCCACCTTCCCAGCCCACAACTTTATTTTTTTAATAAATCATTCCCCTTAATTTAAACTGCGCATAGGTCAATGTGCAGTTGCACATCTCAATATCTCAAGATGTGCAAAGTACATCTCAATAATTATATGCATTATTCTCTATTCGGTATCTTTCATCTGTTTTACTTTGTTTACATATTTAACTACAAAACAAGAAGAGAGAAAAATTACTTAGTACTGCAAAACTAGTTCCAAATTATTTTCACAATGTATATCAACTCCTGATTTCTGAAAACTAAGTACATTTTGTAACAGAAAAAGAAACATTTGCAATTATTTCAATTAAACCAAGATAAACTTTGCTTCTAAGTAGTAACATTATTCAACAAAGTTCAACTTCTACCAAAAAGAATGAATATAGTAAGAAAGATGCACAGAGCATAGTGATGCTGGACTATATCCCAGCACTCTTTGACACTGTGGCAAAAGGATCATGAGTTCAAGGCCAGCCTGTGGTACACAGTGAAACCCTGACTCAAAATAAAAATTAATCAGTTAATTAAAAGAAAGAGAAAGAAAGATGCCATAACATTATGCTTTACTTTTAGTTGGATTGATTATAATTTGAGCTATGTATCCTATTCAAACTGTCTTAGCATAAAAAGGAGCTTGCCTAGCTTGCATGGGTTTGATTCCTCAGTACCACATTAACAGAAAAAGCCAAAAGTGGCACTATGGCTCAAGTTGTAGAGTGCTAGCCTTAGCAAAAGAAACTCAGGGACAGTGCCCAGACCCTGAGTTCAAGCTCCAGGTCTGGCAAAAAAAAAAAAAAAGTAAATATGTATAGAAATTTAAAACAGAAATAAGAAAACAGAACTTGCATATGTGTATACATGCATTTCAATTTTTACTATAGTATATGTTATTCATATTCAGAAGTAAAATATAATTAAATAAAGGGTTTAAAAACAAACAAAAACCAGATGTCAGGGGGCTGAGATCTGAGGCTCACCATTCAAAGCCAGCCATTTGAAGCAGGAAGTCTATGAGACTCTCTCTCTCTCTCTCTCTCTCTCTCTCTCTTTTGTTGGTTGTGAGGCTTGAACTCTGGGCTTGGGCACTATCCCTGCACTCTTCAGTTCAAGGCGAGTACTCTACCGCTTGAGCCACAGCACCACTTCCGGTTTTCTAGTGGTTCATTGGAGGTAAGACTCTCATGGACTTTTCTGGCCGGGCTGGCTTTGAACAGTGATCCTCAGATCTCAGCCTCCTGAGTAGCTAGGATTACAGGCATGAGTCACCAGTGTCCTGCGAGACTCTCTTATCTCTAATTAAGCACCAAAGATAAGTGGAGCTATGGCTCAAGTGGTAGAATATTAGCCTTGAGAAGAAAAAAAAAGAGGGGAAAAAAAGCTCAGGAACAGGGCGCAAACTTTGAGTTTAAGCCCCAGGACTGGCACAAAAATAAATACATACATTCATACATATAGTACCAATAAAAACTTAATTCTCAAAATCTGCAAAGTACAGTTGTAGGGTTATAGTTTGAAAACAATGCAAGAAATTACTACCAATTAGTACCATAAATCAAAGATTAAATAAACAGAAGCTTCTCAAAATATTTATAAATAAGCACTCATTCGTGAATTCAGATTATTAAATATTTCAAAAATGATACCCATATGATGCATATTCAAATATTGATCTATACTGGTATGAAGGTTCTTTAACATAGGAATATTTAAAATTTTCATATGAGCAATTATGAAACCTATCAATATCTTTGCTAATTATCTATAAAACTAATATATGCTCATGCAGGATAAACATATAAAAGTGGGTACATCTACTGGTAGAAACAATAAACTTCCTAAAAGTATATAATACTTAGAATGCAACAGATTCATTTAGTAATTCCAAATTACAATGAATTTCATCACATCTTAATACTTCTTCTTGGCTACGAACTTTTTTAAGCCAGATATATTATAAATTTTACTAACCCAGACCTTAGGGTTTTCATTCTGGCATTATAGTTACTTAAAGTTTGTTATAATTATTTTCAGTTATAGTATTTTAGCTATAATCAAAAAATTCATGTTCTTAAAGCATTCTGGACAGATAACTAAACTTACTTTTCACTTGTCAATTATATAACAAGAATGAGAAATATAAAGACGAATTTAATGAGAAAACATAATAAAATGGAAAATACTTTGACAGATCTTAATATTTTACTTATATTTTTCTATTTTCCCTTCCCAACTTGCAAGAAATCAAACTCTAAGTTAATTTATAACTACTAAATTTAACAGTATAGTGTAACCTTAAATTTATTTTATAACATATAATCAAGCAACATACTGTAATTGAAGCATACTGAAAACAGCAGTTACTAGCTAATTAACATTAGCAGAAACATTTTTCTTAATGAAGATTTTTAAAAATCCAGATTCAATAATAAAATATAGTTTGTTATAAGTATTATATTTAACCTACACAGAAACTATTTTACATGTGACATAACTCTAAAACAATTATAAACAAATGTATCCATTTTTATTCTTTTTTTTTTTTTTTTTGCCGGTCATGGGGCCTGAACTCTGGGCCTGGGCGCTGTCCCTCAGCTCTTCAGTTCAAGGCTAGAGTTCTACCACTGGAGCCACAGCACCACTTCCGGCTTTTTCTGCTTATGTGGTGTTGAGGAATTGAACCCAGGGCCTCATGCATGCAAGGCAAGCACTCTACCACTGAGCCACCTTCCCAGCCCTCCATTTTCATTCTTATCAATAGCTTTATCTACATTTTGTCTGCAGAGTGCTAAAAACACATAAGTAAAACTACTCAGCTTTAAGTATAGCACCAGAAACCCATCCATCCAATCTGACTACAAATGTTACATATATATACGTGTGTGTGTGTGTGTGTGTGTGTGTGTGTGTGTCAGTGCTCTATTCCTTCAATCAATACAGCCATAGTATACTTACTACAGTACTTTACATTTGGCTAGGGCAGCAATAAGAAAGCAACTCTAACAAATGTGTTATTGCTCAGATAAAACAGCAGGATACAGTACAATGGCAAAACCTTTTCCCTAAAGACAGTTGTATTTCTTTAATAATGTCCTCTCTACTAGCCTATGGACACAAAACTTGAGGAAAACCTTTTCCCTTATACCAAGTAGCCTAATAGAATACTAAAGTATGACAATGCAAGTTACATTAGAATTTTGGCATACATCATTTGATTCTGGCAATGTGGAAAAAGATACAAATCAAAATCAGTCAAGGTACTTGTTTTAAGGAGAGGTGTTCATGATGAATACTAGAGCTTTAAAAGAACCACAGCTGGGCCAGGCACTGGTGGCTCACGCCTGTAATGCTAGCAACTCAAGAAGCTGAAACCTAAAGACTGGGGTTCAAAGCCAGCCCAGGTAGGAAAGGCTGTAAGACTCTTATCTCCTATTAATCAGCAAAAAGTTGAAAGTGGAGCTGTGACTCAAGTGACAGAGTGATAGCCTTAAGCAAAAAAGCCCAAAGGCAGTGCCCAGGGCCTTAGGTCAAACCCCCAGGACTGACACCAAATGGGAAGGGAAGGGAGGGGAGTGGGGAGGCAGTAACCGTAGGCCTTCCATTATCACTGTATGTGTACCACCAGATTCAACCTAACTCAAACAGAAAATATTTAGGGGTTAAATTGTCTATACTGAACATGTAGGCTTTCTGTCATTGTCATTATTAGACAATACATAATAGCTATTTATTCAGTATCATATAAGCAATCTAGAGACCATTTAAAGTATATAGGAAGACTACATAGGTTATATGCAAATGCTATGCAGTATATACAATAGATCTGAGCAGTTTCATGGGATCCTAGATACAATCCCCTAGGAATACCAAGGAGCCACATAATGTTTCCATAAAGAAGTAAATTAGTAACAATTAACTAAAACCCTTAAAATGTGTACATCTTTTGACATAGTAATTTCTGAGTTTAGGAATATACCAAAGGGGGAAAAATCAGGTACTTCATATGTACATAGACTTACAAAGAGTTTATAGTGTCATTTTACTACTCATTCCACAAATATTAAAGAACACACTTGTGCCCAGTGTTATGGCACTTACATTGTTGTAGAGCAAAACAGAAGACAAACAAATGATTTGCTAATAGTTAATCAGAGAAAATGGTGGAAAGGGAGCATTTGTCAACATGGAGGTCACTGGTGATATAGACAACATTTAAGAGCTCTTTTGTGGGCAAAGCCTCATTGGAGTAGGTCAAAAACAAATGAACAAGTCTTGAACTGGTGGCCCTCACCTGTAATCCTTGCTACTCAGGAAGCTGAGATCTGAGGATCATGATTCAAAGCCAGCCCAAGCAGGAAAGTCCATGAGACTCTTATCTCCAATTAACTGCAAAAAGCTGGAAGTGGAGGTGTGGCTCAAGTGGTAGAATGCTAGCCT
This sequence comes from Dipodomys ordii, assembly GCF_000151885.1. Taxonomy (NCBI): domain Eukaryota; kingdom Metazoa; phylum Chordata; class Mammalia; order Rodentia; family Heteromyidae; genus Dipodomys; species Dipodomys ordii. The sequence goes on from NW_012267221.1 coordinate 23,954,707, forward strand.
TTAGCACAAAAGCTCAGGGACAGTTACAGACCCAGAGTTCAAGTCCCAGGATGGGGGGAAAAAAGTAACATATAACTTGTTGTAAAGGTTAACAGAAATAAAGCTGTACCTAGAAGTGGGTCTTAAGGAACTAGGAAGATTTTTGCTTTGCATTGTTTTTGTTTTGTTTTGAAAGACATTACAACATGTCTGCATGCTCATAGGAATAAACCAGGAGACAGAAAATTAATACAGAAAAGAAGGCCTGACAGCAGGATCACAGTCCCATATGACAGGGAGAATAACCAAAGTAATGTACAAGTAGTTGGGTTGGCCTCAGCAAGGATAATTCATGGGTATCATGGGGGGCGGGGGGGGGTGTAAAACACAGGATGCAAGTAGATGTAGTTTAGAATTCAAACACATTAGGTACAACTGTGGTGCAGGGCCCTGGCTTTGCTTTGCCTCTGTTCACAAATAATTACATGGTTGTACCATTGCTTACTTCATTTTTTTAATCAAATGTCAATCTCTCAATGAGTTCTTGTAGCATTTAAAACTGCAAATACACCACAACCATTACTAAACTATCTTCCTTGTCTCTTAAATATTTATTAACTAACAAACATGTTGTAATTTGGGGGGGGGTCATAGGGCTTGAACTCAGGGGTCTGGGCGCAGTCCCTGGGGCTCCTTTTGCTCAAGGCTACCACTCTCCCACTTTGAGCCACAGTGCCACTTTCTGGTAGTTAATTGAAGATAAGAATCTCACAACCTTTCCTGCCTGGGCTGGCTTTGAACCTCATTCTTCAGATCTCAGCCTCCTGAGTAGCTAGGATTACAGACAAGAATCACCAGCATCCAGACATGTTTCACTTTTCCACAGTTTACTTATTGTCTATCTCCCCCTTTAGGATATAAGCACTTAGAGTAATTACTTTTTGCTTCATTTATTCACTATCAAATCCATAAGGAAATGAAAGAAAAGGAGGTCTTTCTGTTTTGATTGCTTCTGTTTTCCCAATAAAGTAGAAACTGAAGAGAGAGAATAAGGCATCTAAATCATCTGAAGAAGATGAAAATAGAAACAAATATCTGGCATCGAAGTGTGGTAAGTTGCTATGTAATGTATTGCTATATAACCATTAAAAATTAAGTGACACATTGATCAAGATGCATTATTCTTAAAACTGATTTAATGGTGAGTCCTTTGTACAATTACTTAAAGAAAATAAATATGACATTCAAAATACTTACCAATGGGAAGGTTTCAGGGTTTTTACTAACGCATCTTTAAAAATCAAACTCACAGCCAGGCACCGGTGGCTCAAGCCTATAATCTTAGCTATTCAGGAAGCTGAGATCTAAGGATCTGTTTGAAGACACCATGGACAGGAAAGTCTATAAGATTCTTTTCTCCAATTAACTAGCAAAAAGCTGAAAGTGGAGCTGTGATTCAAGTGGAAGAATGGTAGCCTTCAGCACAAAAGCTCATGGTCTTGTTCCCAAGCCGCAAGTTCAAGCTCACAGATCAGTGCGCACGTACACGCGTGCGTGCACACACACACACATACACAAAACATACCTCATTAGATCATTTATATTTCAAAGGATATGTAGTATTTTATAAGTATATAAACTTATTACTGATACATTTTTTAAAAAGAGCGGTACACACGTATTGTATACAAAGACATCAAAAACACAAATTTAGGCTACTGAAGTAGAGATCCAAAAATAGAGGTGGCTTAATGAACAAAGAAGTTTTATTTCTCTTTAACAACAATTTTGAAATGAATGGCTAGCTTGGTGGGGCAGCTCTGTTCCTTAGTTATTCACAAATCTAGGTTCCTCCAAATCATGGCTTTGCTACTCTCTAAGGCTCTGTCATCATCTGCAGGGTCTAAGTCAGTATACCAGGAAAAAAGCATCCCAACATTCAGGAAGCAGAAAGAAGCAGGATGATAGCAAGTTTGAGCCAGTCTGAGACACATAAAAAAGACCCTGTCTAAAAAAAAAAAAAGACAACTTCTAAAGAAAATAAAGATTGGGGCTGGGAAGGTGGCTCAGTGGTAGAGCGCTTGCCTTGCATGCTCAAGTCCCTGGGTTTGATTCCTCAGCACCACATAAGCAAAAAGAAAAAAGCTGGAAGTGGCGTTGTGGCTCAAGTGGTAAAGCGCTAGCCTTGAGCTGTAAGAGCTGAGGGACAGCGCCCAGGCCCAGAGTTCAGACCCCACGACTGGACCCCCCAAAAAAAAGAAAGACTATGTTGAAGCTGGGCACTGGTGGCTCACGCCTGTTATCCTAGCTACTCAGGAGGCTGAGATCTGAGGATCACAGTTCAAAGCCAGCCTGGGCAGGAAAGTTCCTGAGACTCTTATCTCTAATAAACCGCTAGAAAACCAGAAGTAGTGCTGTGGCCAAGCGGTAGAGCACTCGCCTTGAGCTGAAGAGTACAGTTTTTTTGAACATCTTGGACCTATGGTTGGCCTCATTAATTTTGGAAAAATTATTGGTCATTATTTCTTAAAATGCATAATGATGCCTGAACAAAATGGACTACATATATATATATTTTAAAAAGTGTAAAATTATAATGAAGGTGAAAAGTTCTTATCACTTAGTTGGAATTGTTTGTTGAGACAGGGTCTCTCTATATAACCCTTAACTCAAAATCCTCCTCTCTCTACCTCCAAAGTTCCAGGATTCAAAGTATCATCTAGTATCTTTACTGTACCTTCCCTATGTTTTTCAGACAAAAACACCATTTCCTATAATTCACCGACATGTTGTACAAGTTTACTCTACAAACAACGGCCTATACCATATAACCTAGGTATGTAAAAGACCATTTATACTTGTGGTTTTATAAATACAATGTGTTTACATGATAATGTAATCACCTAATGATGATTCTCAGAACATACCACTAATCATTGAATGACAGACTGTTTTTCTTTATTCTCACCCATTCCTCTCAACTCTCTCCCTGAGAACAGGGAGAAATTATGTGTATTGTTAGATCTTTTAATGGCTTCCTACTGCTTTTAGATATTGTTTTTAGCTTTTCCCAAGTTGTCTTCTCTTTGTGTTTTAGTTTTAGTCACTGTTACTAACTCACCTTAAAGTTTCACTGATTTCTCACTTCATGGGCTTTACCAATGAGTCTAAAAGCATTCTTTATCTGTCATTGTGCTTTTTCTTTCCAATTTTCCCATTGGATTCACTTTTTTCCTTTCATCTGCTGTAATTACGTATGATTCATTTACAGACTTTACATATTAATTACAGTAAACGCATTTCTTGTGGGATAGTCTTAATGTCTATATCATATCAGATACAAGTTCCAATTATTGTTTTTCCCTTAGATATGTATTTCTTTCCTTCTTTTAGACTTATTTTGTTGTTGTTGTTGCAAGCAAACTATGTTGTATGGGACAGCAGAGACTGAAGTAAATAGTTTTTATGCTTTAAGAGGGGGATAGTCTTTACTTTTCCTGACTGTAGTCAGGGAGCAGAACTTATTTAGTTAAAAGTTGAACGAGGGGTTAGTGATGTGATTCAGTGTTAGATCAGTTATCTAGCATGGCCAAAGCCCTGGGTTTAATCCCCTCAACCACAAAAGGATGAGGAGAGGGAGGCTTGAGGTTAGCACTATTACTAAATTCACTGTACCAGCAGCTTCAAATTCCTCTAAAGGTATTTTACATTAGAGACATTGGTTTATAAGTAATGTCTATTCAGTTTTGAGTTGAGACCTTGCCATTGAACTGTGCCTTCCTATTCTTTTTTTCTGATTTGCTCTAATTCAGTAGTATTCTAGTGTTACTTCTGAGAAATATGTTGTTTAGTGGTAAGGAACAGTTGGTGGAAGACCCACACTCTGTTCTGATTAAGCTTTAGCCTTGGTCACATGTCCCTATGTCTTGAGGGTTGTTCAGCTTTTCTTTCTTCAGGCTTTTGTCGGTCACAGGGCTTGAATTCTGGGCCTGGAGCTGTCCCTGAACTCTTCAGCTCAAGGCTAGTGCTCTACCACCTGAGCCATAGCACCACTTGCAGTTTTGTGAGTGGTTTATTAGAGATAAGAGTCTCACAGACTTTCCTGCCCGGCTGGCTTTGAACCGTGATCCTCAGATCTCAGCCTCCTGAGTAGTTAGCATTACAGGCATGAGCCACCAGTGCCTAGCCCATTCTAACTTTCATTCCTCTCTACTATAATGAATTCATCAATGTTCTAGCTGTTCTGCCTCTGCTTTGTATCTATCTACTGTACATAAAGATCTATAATGAAGAGAGAGGAGAAAGATTCAAACACTACTGGTTCCATCTTGGGTTGTATGCCACAAGGGAGAATTTTGAGGACTGTCTCATTTCTCATCTCCTGGGATTCTTACTGTACCCACTGGAGTTAGAAGAAAAAGGGCATACAAAGGAGGGCAGAACCTCCATTTCCCTCATAACTAGAATTATAGGCATGAGCCAGTAGAAGCAGCTTCCTGGTTTTTATTACTACTTGTAAAACTATTTCCTCTAGTAAGACACTAAAACATGTGTGTCTCTATAAATTAAAAATCATACCATAAACAAGGCATACAACAGTTAATATACTTTTTGCCATTTATTTATTATCATGCTTAAAAATACTATAGTTGTAATTTTATTATTCAGATTTCACTGCACAATTTTCTAGTTGCATGCATTTAAATATGCTGTCTTCATATAGTAACTAATCCAAAATAGAAAACTATCCTTACTCCAACTGAAGTCTCAGGGACAGATGTACTGATTAGAGATTTCAGCAACATAACCAATGTCTAAAAGGCCTTCTCAGACAGATGTTCCATCTCATGACTCAGTTAACCATTTACTCATATATTAATGTCCACTATCTTGTATCATTCACATCAAAGCAACCAAATACTAAAAAGAAATACCAAATTATGTTCATATAAATATAAAGCTGATTTAGATTCAAACTGTTTCTAAAAAGAACAAAAAGTCCTCTTCTCAATACTTTTCTGCTTTTTAATCACTGAATTTATGTAGTTTCTATATGCAAATTAAGGTTGAGGTTTACCAAACCAATTACATAAATACCACTATTTACACTAGAAAATGTCTTTATACTATACTTAACCTCTAACCTACTATTAAAATAAAAACTAATTAGTGATGCTCTAAAAGCTTTTTAGGAAGTACATGATAAACTTGCTTTAAGTTAAATTATTCAATTCTTTCTGAAAACTGCTCAGTACAATAACTACAAGTGTAAAACAAATAAATTTAAATAAAGTGAATATACTAGTGCTGTTTATACATTTAAATAGTAATAACCGAATTACTTAACAAGACATCAAAGATTTAAAAAATCAGAATGCTTAGAAGTCACTGAGAAAGTTCTCTGAGTAGCTAGATTACTCTTAGTAGTTAATGTTAGTAAAATAAAGAAGTTATCTAATAGTCTAAATATTATTTTAGTATCAATCTTAGGTATTAATCAGCAATACTCTGCTCCTTTTTAACACAGGAAAATGCATAAAACTAACTGAAAAGCCTTTTCTAAAAGGAATTTCAAAAGCAGAATGTTATTTTAAAATGATAGCAAATGTATCATATTAGAAGCATTAAATTTCATTTGAAAATCCAATTGTTTACTTAGAGATTTTCTACACACATGGACGTTACCGTATTTTATGTAAATGTAGTATTCATATAAATTTTAAATTAGGAAAAAACCTTAATAATATAACCACTTTATTTGCTACCAAAATAGAAGAGAAAATCATGAAATTGTCATGTCAAATAGTAGTGAATAACTGCATACATTCAGTAATTCAGTGCAAGCCAGAAAGAACTACATCACCATTTAGTGGCTGCAATTTATTCTAGCGTATAATACTTTAATTGTATAAAACAAAGCCAATGTCACAAATACAAAAGAACTTCTTGCAAAGCAAAAGCAATTTCTATGCTTAATGGCTAACAAGTGATGAGCACTTTGTTCAAAGGTATACACACACAACAAGTAGTTTATAGAAACACAATACTGAAAAGATGCTTTAAATTTTTTATAAACATTTTTATAATATGACTTGTCAGAATATCTACTATATGCTTTGTATAGCCAAAAGTTTTCTTAAACAGGGAAATATACTTTTCTCAACCTAAAAAAAAAATCTGAATTAGACAAACTAAGAATAACACTGAGCTAAAAATGTTTGTATGAGACAGTGTTACCAATAAATAAACGCAATTTTGGTTACAATATTTTAAAATATTTTTAAAAGTCTGTCCTTATTAGTTGATATTTGGTACTGTTATTCAATGCAAAAGAAAACTTCCTCACAAAAAGAAACAAAAACAAACACCAGCTATTTAGATCTAATTAGTGAGCAGCATTAGAGATGTTTTCTCACTGTGTGAAAAATCCTAACAGATGTAGTACCCAAACCTATTAACAAACCCAAAACTACCACCCCTTAATAGGTTTAACTTTTTTAAAAGCACTGGAAGTTATGTTGTTTTGATGTTTTGTTTTTATAAAGAGAATAACGTAAACTTGGAGTGAAATACAGCTTCAAAACTTTGAGACACCGGTGCTTGCTCAATGACTCTCAGGGAAAAAAAGAAACGTTTGAGAATGGAATATACTGTCAAGAATTCTTCTCATTTCCACCTCCAAATACTCTTATAAACAAATAAAACATTCCCCTAAAATGACTTTAGCTGTTCTAATTCAAAAATATAACAACAGTGATGGCAAGAGGTAAATTTAAACCAACAAAATATGAATAAAAAGTAAATACACAAATTAAGTCCATAACTTCTTTTACAATCACATCAGTACGACCAAGTAATATTGTTACTTCTAATTTAGGATATACACATATATACATACATATACATTCATGAATATATATATATATATACATATAAACACATACAGAACTTAAACACTCAAGGCAAATTCACTAAGCTTCTTTGCAAACTAGGAGCTTGAAACATACCAGTTTTGTTTTGTTTTTCAAATGACCATGTGGATGAAAGTTCTCCACATTAAAATGTGAGAACCATGTCTTAGGAGTTATTAACTCAATTCCTTTCAAGATAAATTTCTACTTTCCTACAGCAGGCTTGATAGCTTTTTTTTTTCTTTTTGGAATGTGGGTACTGGTGTCTCAGGGCTTAGGCACTGTCCCTTAGCTTTTTTGCTCAAGGCTGGTGCCTAATAAAATGGAATAAGAAATTAATTTACCCCATGACTGACAACAAAAAAAGAAATTAATTTTATTAATGTAGAATAATAGAAAATAAAGAAATCCAGGTTAAATACAAAAGTAGGCAGATTTATAAAAAATGCTGGGCTATTTTCCAATAATTTCAGAGTAGTGATTCTCAAAACACTATGAAAAATGACTTAATTAGGGATACTTGCCTTTTTCATTATGTTGACGCTTACATTCATGATGTAAGTGTAATGGTGAAGAAAAACTGTTAGTATCTTAGCATAAATCAAGGTAGTATACTACAAACTACACTGCTGGTTATTGTATTCTTCACAATTAAAGAAAGTACAGTTCATTTAAGAAAGTCTCAAATGAGTCAGTTAGAATTATTAATTTTACAGCATTTCAACCTCTAGATTCACATTTTAATATGTAAGGAAACAAGACAAGACAGGGGCCCATATAAAACACCCTGCTACACACTAAAATAGTGCTTGCCAAAGAAAAGCATTTGGTTACAAGCTGAATTGGCCACTTTTTCATGAAACACTATTTCTACTTGAAAGAATATCCAAAAAACTAAAGTTTTTAATCTTTAGTGTCTGAGCACTATATTACTGTAAATGATAAAAAATCAACTGAAGATTAGAATCATTTTTTTTCTTTTGATGACACTGGAGTTTGAATTCAGGGCCATGTGCCTTTTAGTCAGGAAATTCTACCACTTGAGTCATGCCTCCAGCCTGGACACTAGAATTTTTTTAAAACTTTTGTGCCACTGTACATTTGAAAGCATTTTAATATTTAAAGACTTCTAAGGAGATCTACAGTGACATCACAGACATGATTTCTGATACCATTTACTGAAAATGAATCATGATTTAGGACCTGCATCGCTCATTAAAAAAAAAAAAATCTGTTTTTCAAATGTCTAAAATAGCCATTCCAAACACAAGATAGCTAAATGGCATTTAATGTAACAGAGAACAAAATGTTCACTGCTACAAAACTATTATTTGTCAAGATTTGCAGTAGTATATAATTGCCTGAAAAGGTTATTAAAATATCTTCCTTTTCTAACTACAGTATCTATATAAAGCCAGAGGTCTGGGGATGGGAAGTTGGCTCAGTGGTAGAGCGCTTGCCTTGCATGCCTGAGGCCCTGGGTTCGATTCCTCAGCACCACATAAGCAAAAAGAAAAAAGCCAGAAGTGGCGCTGTGGCTCAAGTGGTAGGACACTAGCCTTGAGCTGAAGAGCTGAGGGACAGCGCCCAGGCCCAGAGTTCAGGCCCCACGACCGGACCAAAAAAAAAGCCAGAGGTCTTTTTTTCCATGTAGCCCAACCAAAATAACATACTGCAATACATAGATAGGAGAATCTGTTTATCTTCTGACAATGTCTTATTAAAAATTACTTTACAAAATATAATTACTTTCAAAAGCATTAGGCTAACATAATGAGTTTATCATCATTTTTTTGGGGGTCCCCAGTTGTGGGGCCTGAACTCTGGGCCTGGGCACTGTCCCTCAGCTCTTCAGCTCAAGGCTAGTGCTCTACCACTTGAGCCACAGCGCCACTTCC
>NW_012267221.1:23964209-23992833 GCF_000151885.1 Dipodomys ordii
AAGATTACAAGCATCAAGTGCCAGCACCTGGCTCAGATAGTATTCTTTTGTGTGTGTGGGGGGGGTCCGGTCATGGGTCTTGAACTCTGGGCCTTGGCGCTGTCCCTTAGCTCTTCAGCTCAAGGCTAGTGCTCTACCACTTGAGCCACAGCGCCACTTCCAGCTTTTTTCTTTTTGCTTATGTGGTGCTGAGCAATCGAACCCAGGGCCTCATGCATGCAAGGCAAGCATTCTACCACTGAGCCACCTTCCCAGCCCCAGTTTATCATCATTTTTAAATAAATTAATAACTGTTTTGAATCTTAGTTTGAATTTCCAACATGGTAAATATTGATTACCTATATAAACACAAATTGTGGTTGACTTTCAATAGTCTTGAGTACAAAAGATTAAAAGTTAAGATTAAAAGTTAGAGAACTATGTTTTAGAAATTACTAATAATTCCTTTCAGGATACATTTCCACCTTCCTATAACAAACTAGGTGGCTAAAGCTGCATTCTTCTTTTTTGGAATGTGAGACCTTAGGGACAGGGTGCTGTCCCTTACCTGTTTTGCTCAAGGCTGGTGCCCTACCACTGGAGCCCCAACTCTACTTCTAGCTTTTTGGTAGTTAAGTTCCTAATTGAATATGAGTCTCACACATTTGTATGACTGGTCTGGTTTCCACCAATAATCATCAGATCTCAGCCTCCTGAATCTAGGATTAGATGAGTGAGCCACTGACACTTAAAGACTGCCAGGCGCTGGTGGCTCATACCTGTAATCCTATCTACCAGAAAGGCTGAGATCTGAGGACTACAGTTCAAAGCCAACTCAAGCAGGAAATTGCATGAGACCCTTATTCCCAATTAACCATCACAAAAATGGAAATAGCACTGTGGCTCAAAGCGGTAGAGCACTAAGCTTAAGTAAAAGAGCTCAGGAACAGCACCTAGGTGGGGAGTTCAAGCTCCACGACTGACAATTAATTAATTAATTTCTCTAGCGGTCATAAAAAGAATAAGTTGAGTGAAACTGCTAATGGTTAGAAAAAGAAGCCAGGGTTCCTTGGACATTTGGCTATTTCTAGATACAGTAGAAGTTATAGGAAACAAGCCTGAGATACTCTTCTGTCATATCAAACAAATACCATGAAAGCAATTAAAGACCACTATTATAATATCAGAGTATTAAAACTAACAAACAGCTAACAAAATGAGTACCAAGAAGCTGAAAGCTGAAACATATTTTGGCAATGGTGGTGGTGGTGGGTGTCAAGGGGAAGAAAAGCAAAAGAATAAGACAAAGAGTGGGTGAATACAATCATTATTTTCATGTACGTATGTGAAAATGGAACCACACAACTTGGAATGGGTGGACAGAGATGGGGAAGAATGATGGAAAGGGTGCAAGATGTGTTGTACTTATAAATTGATTTACTGAATTGAAACTTCTTTGTGCTACTGAAATAATAAAAAAAATGTTCCCCTGAACAAGTTGAATACCATCGGTAAGTACAATAAAACAAAGTATTTAAATCCACAAGTTCATATGAAATAAAAAGTACCATTATTTACCTTTAGGGGATGCTAAAGACATTTGTCATTATTTTGACAACTTTACCTCAAGAAAACACCAATTTAATCCCATTTTTCATATCCCATCTACATCATCAAGGGGGAAAAAAAGGTATAAAGTTTTTCAATAGGATCCATATTTGGTAAAAACTAGCTCTTACAACCACTTTTTCCCCATACTGGGATTTGAACTCAGAGCCTCACTCCACATCTCCAGTCCTCTTTTACAACTTTTAAAATGTAATATTTTTAATTCCAGGTAGAATAATGGTATTTTAATGGTAACTAGCTGTAAGCATTCTCTTTCTAAAGCAGGTTGTACTTTCTTTACTGTTCATAAATTGTCTCCAAAGAACCTATATAGAATGTCTATCTTTAAGAACTAAAAAGGTAGAGGTGGGGTTCTGGGGGGAAGTGAGAGAAAAATGAGAGAGGGGTAACAATATTCAACATTACCTTATGTATGCAACTGTAACTCCTCTGAACATTACCTTGTCAATAAAATTAAATTAAAAAAAAAAACACCAAAAAGGCTAGGCACCAGTGATTCACACCTATAATCCTAGTTACTTAGGAGGCTGAGAGCTGAGGATCGTGGTTCAAAGCCAGCCCAGGCAGGAAAGCTTGTGAGACTCTTATCTCCAATTAACCACCAGAAAACTGGAAGTGGAGCTGTCTCTCAATAAATAAATAAATAGCAAGTAGCCAGGGATGGTAATCCTGTAATCATAGGATTGGGAAGAAGAGCCAGGAGAATCAATAGTTGGAGACCAACCTGGGCTACAAAAAAAAAAAAAAAAAATTTTAAGTTAGGCTTTAAGCCCAGAGCCAGAATTTCAACTCCCAGTTACTAACTTGTCCAACTTACTTAAGCTCTGTAATTGATTCTATAGCATGTAAAACAGTAAGAATGAATATGAATCTCATGAAAAATTCCATGCTACAACAAATATAGTAATAAAGGACTTAGAAAACCACCTATAAGATACTAATCCTCTGCTAGGCACCAGTGGCTCATGCCTGTAATCCTAGCTTTTCAGGAGGCTGACATCTGAGGATCACAGTTCAAAGCCAGACTGGCCAGAAAAGCCCATAAGACTCTTATCGCCAATCAACTACTCAGAAAAAGCTGAAAGTGGCACTGTGGCTCAAGTGGTAGAGCACTAGCCTTGAGCACAAAGAAGGTCAGGGACAGTGTCAAGGCCCTGAATTCAAGCCCCAGGACCAACAAAAAAAAAAAATGACACTAATCCTCAATAGATAAAGCTTTTGATAATAGTATATTGTTATTATTCATGTCTGTAAAGGAAAAGACACAGGAAAATGTTGGGTTAAACCCTTTTTTTTTTGGTCGTGAACTCTGGGCTTGGGCACTATCCCTCAGCTCTTCAGCTCAAGGCAAGCGCTCTAGCTCTACCGTTTGAGCTAGAGCGCCACTTCCAGTTTTCTAGTGGTTTATTGGAGATAAGAGTCTTACTTTTCTGCCCCGACTGGCTTTGAACCATGATCCTCAGATCTCAGCCTCCTCAGTAGCTAGGAGTACAGGCATGAGCCACCAGCGCCTGGCCAGGTTAAACCATTTCTTTCACTAGGTACCAAGAGGTATTGTTATCAGTCTAGTAAAAGTTAGCTACCATTTTTGCCTTTAGCTGGTTTTAAGCTGTTATCAAAAATGCTATGGAAGAGCGCTAGCCTTGAGCTGAAGGGTTGAGGGACAGCGCCCAGGCCCAGAATTCAGGCCCCACAACCAGCAAAAAAAAAAAAAAAAAAAGCTATGAAAGTGTAATACAGAAATATGCATATGTCACAGAAACCATGTGTAAGTGTGCCCTCTGAAATGAACTGTCTCCTTTTCTAGATTTCCTAATAAATTGCAAGTCATTTAGTGAAATAAAAATACAGGGATATAGTAATGTTTATAACAATCCCTCTATGCAAATATGCAATATAAACCTACTTGCAAGTAAGCTAAGTCTCCTAATGCTTCGTAAATCAAATGAGGCAAACTAAAATTTCCACCCATGCATAACAACGTTAGCAAAAAAAAAACTAATGAAAAGAACAGAAAAGAATTATAACAATGAGGGATTCAAATTCAAATTATAGTCTGGTCTTAAATCAAATTCCACTCAGAACAATTAACATAACATCCTGCCAATTACAGAAAATCAGGTACCAACCATCCAAACCACCACCAGGGTATTCTTTTCCAACAACCATCTAGCTAAGTCCTTTAGAATACCACTCTAGAGGCTTCTCCAGTTGTCTCCTAGCATCTTCATTTTACTCTTCACAAAGCAAACCTTTACTACATTACTCATTTCACTGAGATATATACACTTTAAGTTGTTCCTGTTGTATATTGCACAAGCCTGCATACTTGGATAAGCTAAGTATGGTAATTTCTACAAGAAGTACATTTTTTAAGGGGCTGGGAAGGTGGCCAGTGGTAAAGCCCTTGCCTTGCATGCCAGAGGCCCTGGGTTCGATTCCTCAGCACCACATAAGCAAAAAGAAAAAAGCCGGAAGTGGCGCTGTGGCTCAAGTGGTACAGCGCTAGCCTTGAGCTGAAGAGCTGAGGGACAGTGCCCAGGACCAGAGTTCAGGCCCCACGACTGGACCCAAAAACAAAAAAGTACATTTAAAAAAAAAATCACCATGGCAAGTAACAAGAGCCATTAAGACTATTCCTGGGGGGCAGGGAAGGGGGAACACACCTTGACCTCACGAAGATGGAAAGAAAAAACTGATTCTAAAGGTCATGCTGCTGCTGTGCCCATAGCTCTTAGAAGCCCTTCAGTCCTTCTACTGTCAGAGTGAGCAAGTGACACTACCAAGCCATGAGTTCAAAACTGTGTTAAAGAAATATGAAAACTAAGCCAGGCGCCGGTGGCTCACACCTGTAATCCTAGCTACTCAGGAGGCTGAGATCTGAGGATCACAGTTCAAAGCCAGCCTGGGCAGAAAAGTCCGTGAGACTCTTATCTCCAATAAACCACTCAGAAAACTGGAATTGGCTGTGTGGCTCAAGTGGTAGAGCACTTGCCTTGAGCTGAAGAGCTCGAGGACAGCACCCAAGCCTAGAGTTCAAGCCCCACGACTGACAAAAAAAGAAAAAGAAAAGAAAGAAAAGAAATATGAAAATTATCATGTAATGTGTAAAGGTACCAAGGTAAAATTTGCATAAGGACAGTGATAAGGAAACTGAAGATTTGCTATGATAAAATCTAAGTTCTCATCTGATTTCACTCATGCAAGATCAAAGCAAGATCAAAATAACAATGAATGCCACTGGTTTTCAAAATCAAGACAAGTCTCAAAATTTACATATTAAGATAATAACAAAGTTCTAACAACTAAAAGCAGTGTGGCTCAAACATGACACTTGAAGATTGAGTGTCTCCAGGGGCTGAGAAGGTGGTCAGTGGTAGAGTGCTTGCCTCTCATGCATGAGGCCCTGAGTTCAATTCCTCAGCACCATATAAGCAGAAAAAGCCAGAAGTGGTACTTTGGCTCTAGGTGTAGAGAACTAACCTTGAGCTGAAGAGCTGAGGAACAAGGCCTAGGCCCAGAGTTCAGGCCCCACAACTGACCAAAAAAAAAAAGAAAGAAAAAAAGGAGTGTCTCGAGGACCTTTAGAAGCTACCTTAACATCACTGAGTAACTGCAACTCATTAGTGATACAAGAGTTACGAAATGAACCCCTACAGTTGGCTATTTTGGATAGACAAGATATAAGGCTTTTAAAATAGGTCAAAAATTTTTTAAGAAAAAAATTGGAATGCTTTAATCACCATGTAAGACCACCATGGATGTAAGGATATGTTCAAATAATTAAATTATAAGTAGCTAGTCAGTTAAATAGATTCATACAACATTACAATGCAAAATGGAGAAAATTGTTCCCTACTGCACAAATGTTTTCTACAGTAAACAGAGGTTGGTTATTAGAAAATACGCTCTAGATGTAGATGAGAACCACTGCATAATTGCTTAACCCATTGAATTTGTATTAAAAAAACAAAGCAAGCATATGGGTTTTGGTCAAATTGTTTACTGCAATCCAATATTAGATAAATTTAATAACTACTGCTGAAAAAGAAAATTACAGGACCCCAAGGGGAAAACTCCACTATTTTAGAATACAATCAAAGACCATTTTATATTAGCAATTTGTGTCTAAGCAAAAAAAGTGTGACTCATTTAAAATGTTCAAATGATGGGCTTATGGTGTAGGGAGAAGGTGAACTGTTGAAAACAATACTTTATGTTCATGGTAATTAAAGGTGATTTACCAAACATATAAACACCTAACTTAACCTAAGGGGGTGGGGCAATTAAATGAAGGCATTTTTACCTTCTCATTTATTGCTTCCATAAAGCAGTAAAGCCTTGAGGGCTGTAATTCCATATAAACTAGAAAGGCAACTTAAAACTATTTTCCATCACTCCCACCTTCATCTCTTTTTAGCCAAACACCCACAACAAAACTAAAGTAGCTCTCTGGAATCTTATTGTTAAAATTCTAACTAAATAATTTAGACATATGAAATTCAAACAGATAGAGGAACAGTAATATAAAACAGAATGAAGACACATCTGTCATTAATAACAAAGGAGAAAGGATAAGGGCTTTTATTTTTTCTGTGCCAAAAATTCTAACCATGTGTACAGAAATCATCTATATGGATTGATCTTAGTTGTATCTCTGTAAGAACTTGCCTGAGCAGCTTATGAGGTCCAAAAGTGGAGAAAACTGCAATCATTCAAAGACTTAGAGACATGTTTAGAGAGATGGCAGTGTTTTCAAAGAATTATAAAACTACATAGATCTTTCAAAAATATAATGAAAAGAAAATGGCATCCAAATCAGACAGTACAACTAGCAGTTGTTTTAAAAAACTGAAATGCTAGCCAGGCACTGGTGGCTCACACTTGTAATCCTAGCTACTCAGGAAGCTGAGATCTAAGGATTGAGGTTCCAAAGTTAGCTGGGCAGGAAAGTCCATGAGACTTCATCTCCAATAAACCACCAGAAGTGGTGCTGTAGCTCAAAATAGGAGAGGCGTAGCCTTGAGCAAAAGAGCTCAGGGACAGCACCCAGCTCCCAGCAGAATTCAAAGCCCATAACCAAAAAAAAACAAACAAACAAAAAACTGAAATCCTGTACATAGTAGGCTTTTTTGGTATCTGTTTATGCTGGTCTAGGGGCTTGAACTCAGGGCCTGGGTATTGTCCACCTCCAGCCCTTTTTGCTGTTATTTTTGGTTTTGTTTTTAAGATGGAATCTCACAGATTTTTCTGACTAAGCTGACTTTGAACTACCATCCTCCAAATCTCAGCCTCCTAAGTAGCTACGATTATAAGCATGAGCCACTGACATTCAGCCTTCTAAACTACATCAATTATTAGACAAATGAAATTTTTAAAGGCATAAAAAGTACTAGGAAAATTTTAATTATTTGATACAAGTAACCAAAAAAGATCATTCAAATTACTATAAAATTTTCCAAATGCTCATTCTCAACCGCTAGTTATCTAGTCAAGGATCAATAACAAAAGTATGAAATCAGACCTTAGATGGCATTCCACCTCTAACTTGTGTCTCCTTGGTTTACATTAATTTGAACATTGTTATTTCTACAAAGTGCAGACATGACCTGAGTCTTACCCTAAACCAGGGGAGGGTGAGGGAAGGAGGGAGGGAGGGAGAGGGAGAGGGAGGGATGGGAGAGAGAGAGAGAGAGAGAAGGAGAACACATCCTGGGGCTTGACAGAGTCTGGGCTCAGTCCCCAGCTTTTTTGCTCACTGCTAGTGCTCTTATCTCTTGAGTCATAACTCTACTTCCAGCTTTTTGTTGATTAACTGGAGTGTCACTGACTTTCCTGCCCTGACTGGCTTTGAATTGTGATCCTCAGAGCTCAACACCCTGAATAGCTAGGATTACAGGTGTAAGCCACTGGTGTCTGGCTCTTAGTTCACTTTTGTAAGTAAAATCAACCAACATCCACTTTTGCCCTTTGTATTACATGTCTTTCTCCACAAGGACTAGGTGATATATAACTTCTGTTTAATCCATGTATCTCTAATAGATAACCTAGATGCCTTGCTCCCCTCTGAAATAGTTATAAGTCCCTTTTCTTTAATTCAGCCTTTTCAATATGTAACAAAGCAAAGAATACAATAAAATTACAGAACTTATATTTTTAGGGCTGAATATATAGCTCAGTAACAGAACATTTGTTGAGCATACACGGTCATGAGTTCAATCCCTATATAACAAAGACATACACACATATAGATGAAATTTTCAAAATGCCTTGTCTATCAACATTTGGTTCCACAAAGAAACAGGCTTTAATCCAAAATGGAATAAAATTAATTAGAATATGGTGTCAGCATAGCACATGCTTTCTCTAGTATAAATCTTCTGGAGAGAAGATAGTTGCATTGAAGTTATAATTTAACAAACTCATGATTCCATCTTGCAAAGCAATCTATTAATCAGTCATTTATAATTTTGTTTGAGCAATAATGAAAAGAAAATACTAATCCAAATGAAATCACTGAATAACTGTACTTACGTGTTAGATGAAAGATTCCATCACAGGCACTAATATGAGATAAAAAGGCATTTCCCAGGCCCTGCCCATTGTGAGCTCCTTTCACAAGACCAGCAATATCCACTACATTTAGAAAGGCGGGAATTTTGCTGAAATACAAAGGATGCTTCATTATAATACTAAAAACTCTTGCTTTTCTAAATGGAGTATATAATTGATGTTAATAGTACATCAATGTCCATGTTCAAATTTTGATAGTTTGTTGAGGTTATATAGAATACTGTTCATGTATTTAAATAAATAAAAATTGAAGGCTTGAAATAGAGTATGTCATCATGTCTGCAACTTATTCTCAGAAGTTCAATAAAGGATATTCATGGATGTACATGTACTCTATATAATTCTGCAGCTTTTATATAAATCTTTTAAAAATATAGCTTTTTAAAAGGGCATTAAGACAACTTGAGGAGTGATTTTGAGCATCAAATTAATGGTTTGACATATATCCATGAATGAATAAATGAGGATAAGAAAGATCTTCTGTACAGTAGAATGATAACTAACAAATGAATGAAGAATGATGGAATCACAAAGTCACCATTTTAAAAACCATCACAGTAATAATTTCATTAGCACTTGTCTTAACAGGAATGAGGCTCTAGGTTTAATCCTTAACACCACAAAAACAGAAAATAAAAATCAACAAATGCTACAACCCATAGAAAGGGAGGGTAAATAATTTGTTATATAGTCTGATGTGGAGAGGGACAGGGGAAAAAAAAGAAGCAAAGATTAATTCTGGACATTGATTTAAACAATTGAGGAAATTATATTACGAAATCTTAAAAGAAGAAATTTAATACATAACTGTAATTAAAAGACCATATAGGAGCCCGGTGCAAGTGGTTCAAGCCTGTAATCCTAGTTATTTAGGAGGCTGAAATCTGAGGATCGCAGTTCAAAACCAGCCTAGGCAGGAAAGTCCATGAAACTCTTTCTTTCTTCATTTATTTTTGGGTCTAGTTGTGGGGCCTGTACTCTGGGCCTGGGCGCTGTCCTTCAGCTCTTCAGCTCAAGGACAGCGCTATACCACCTGAGCCACAGGCCACTTCTGGCTTTTTTTTTTCTGCTTATGTGATATTGAGGAATCAAACCCAGGGTCTCATGCATGCAAGGCAAGTGCTCTACCACTGAGCCACTTTCCCAGCCCTCCATGAGACTCTTATCTCCAATAAACTATCAGAAATAACTGTTGTGGCTCAAGCTATAGAGGGCAAAAAAAAACAAAAAAAAAACTCAGGAACAGATCCCAGGCAGAGTTCAAGCTCCAGGACCAGTAAAAAAAGAAAACAAACAAAAAAAAAAGAACCATGTTGGCCATGTGAACTGTAAGGCATCTTTTCAGACATGCAAATACCAACAAAAAACACTTAGACATGTCTGGAATTCAGTAGGGTTAGAGACAGAAACCTGGAACTTATCAGTACTTCAAAATAGTGAAAAACTGAAACAAAACTAAAGTTCAATACTAGAGAAATTGTATTTTTAATCTAAACAGGTATTGGTACTCTTGGTGAAATAAATCTTATTCCAATAAAGGTGAACATATTCAGGTTAAAGCATGATAGAATATACTTCCCAGAGTATACCTATTATGTTCGGGATGGTAAAGGTAGGTGACTTTTCATTCCTTTCATTATATGTTTCTCTACTGTCTGAACTTCCTACAGTGAACCATATCATATTATTTTCTCCCTAATAAAATATTTTTCTAATTAAACACATAATATAGGCATATTATAAAAAGTGCAAAACACTATAGCATAATTAAAAATATAGACAGCCCTCTTTATCCCAGGTTTTCCTCAGACACAACCAGAGATAAAAAATATTCAAGAAAAAAATTACATCTGTATCAGACATGTACAGATTCTTTTGACATTATTCCCTAAACAATATGTAAAAAAAATTTACGTAACATTTACATTTGGAATTATAAGTAATCTAGAAAGGGTTTAAGGGATTAAGAAAAATGTGCATAGGCTCTAGGCATAAAAGTATAATTTATTTATACTATTTAAGCAACTTCTAATATCTGTAGTTGCTCTAGAACCAATCCCCAGTGGATTCTGAAGGGCCACTGTAAAGTAAAAATGACCTGGGAATCCAACTCCCTGAGATAATCATCAATTAGTTTGTAATCTTCATTATACACTTTTTACAATGGAATACACATACACTATAATTTTATGTGAATGAGATCACATAATACAAAATGTCACTATTTCAAAATCCTCAGAAAAAATAACTGTAACGTCTGCTAATTGGGTGCATCCTTCCTTTCCCCTTTCTCCAATACTCCATGGGGCTTGAACTCTGTCCCTAAGCTTCTGTGATCAAGGTTAGGGCTCTACATCACGGGAGTGAGAGCCCTACTTCCAGAGGGTTTTTTGTTGTTGTTGTTGTTGTTTTTTGTCATAGGGCTTTAATTTTAACATGGGACACGGATGCTATCCCTGAGCTATTTCTCTTTCTCTCTCGGCTTTTGAGTGGTTATAAGAGTCTCTCAGGGACTTTTTTGCCCAGGCTGGCCAGCTCCAGGATTTTTGTTTGTTGTTTTTTGTGTGGTTAGTTGGAGATTAGAATCTTCCTGCCTGGGCTGGCTTCCAACTGCAAGCATCAGATCTCAGCATCCTAAGATTATAAGCATGACATACCAGTACCTGGCTCAATATTATTTTTATAATCATTTAAAGCAACATTCTATAATATTTTAAAGAAAAGCTCTTCTATTTGACTTTAAGCATACCATATAAGTATATTTACTCAGCTGACACCAAATAAACAATGTCATAAAATTCTTCTTACCTTGCTGGTTTGTGATATTGACAAAGAAAGTCAAATCTTTCATCTGGCACAGGTACTCTGCTCTCATTAGGATCAATAGTACAAAATGGGAAGTTTTCTGCAGAGGCCTGACTATTAGTTAATACATTGAAGAATGTAGATTTCCTAAAATTAAAAAAAGAATTCAAGCAATTCTTAAACTCATGCTAATTTCAGAGCTCAATTAATATATATATGAGGAATACAAAGCAAACTATAAAGTTGGGGTTGAAGGAAGAATACACTTTTTACTAAAAGGAACTAATAAAATTACAAGGTAGACCATAATTTATAATTAGGTTATACTTCTATCTCAATATATATGGGGCTTGAAAAGAATGCTATAAACGATAGTTAATCTCATGTCATATGAGGGTGATTTTGTCAAAAAATGTACTCTTTACTTGACCTATGCAACTGTAACCCCATAATAAAAATAAAAATATAATATTTCATAATAGTATCTGTTGGACTATATCATTTCACCTATATTTAACATACCCTTCTCTAGTCAGGACAAACATTTCTCAAGCAATCTGAATTCAGGATCAGAACTGGTAGGTTGAAGTTTGGACTGTTAACATACAAGGATTACTGGTAAGTCTAAAATTATGCTTTATGAAAATCAAAATGTGTATTTTATTTTATTTTTTGCCAGTTGTAGGGCCTGAGCTCTTGGTCTGGGCGCTGTCCCACAGCTCTTCAGTTCAAGGCTAGTGTTTTACCACTTGAGCCACAGCACCACTTCTGGCTTTTTCCGCTTATGTGGTGCTGAGGAATTGGACCGAGGGCCTCATGCATGAGAGGCAAGCACTCTACCAGTGTGCCACCTTCCCAGCCAGAAATGTGTTATTTATTTGTTTGTTTGTTTACTTATTTATTGTCGGTCATGGGGCTTGAACTCTGGGCCTGGGCGCTGTCCCTCAGCTCTTCAGCTCAAGGCTAGCGTTTTACCACTTGAGCCACAGCGCCACTTCCAGTTTTCTGAGTAGTTTATTGGAGATGAGTCTCATGGACATTCCAGCCAGGGCTGGCTTTGAACCACGATCCTCAGATCTCAGCCTCCTGAATAGCTAGAACTACAGGCGTGAGCCACCAGTGCCCAGCATAGAAATGTGGTTTTTTTGTTGTTGTTGTTGGTTTTTTTTTGGGTCCAGTCGTGGGGCCTGAACTCTGGGCCTGAGCGCTGTCCCTCAGCTCTTCAGCTCAAGGCTAGTGCTCTACCACTTGAGCCAACTTCCCAGCCCAAAATGTGTATTTTTTTGTTTTTTGCTTTATTTTTGGGTCCGGTCATAGGGCCTGAACTCTGGGCCTGGGTGCTGTCCCTTAGCTCTTCAGCTCAAGGCTAGCACTCTACCACTTGAGCCACAGCGCCACTTCCGGCTTTTTTCTTTTTGCTTATGTGGTGCTGAGGAATGGAACCCAGGGCCTCAAGCATGCAAGGCAAGCGCTCTACCACTGAGCCATCTTCCCAGCCCCTGAAATGTGTATTTTTTAAGGCATGAAAAAATATTTAAATCAACATTAAAAGGCATTAATATGGAATAAACTGGTGACTAATGACTGATTCTTATCAGTAATGTGTCTGAGGATGCCACCTCATATTAATACTAGCCACATTTTAAAAATATAGTGTCAAAAACCAGAGAAAAATGGGATTTTTTTAGAAGCTTGCTGACTTGTTTTGTACTACTTTTCAATTGTATGTATAACAAAGACAGTAGAAAATTTATTATGGTTATTTTTCCTTGCTCCAACTATAGGACACAAAAATATTTTAAAATAAGAATTACTATTCTATAATCTGTTTTTGTTTGAAAGAATTAAGGAAATGATTAAGAAATACTTGGTTATCATGAGACCAATGCTGGCTCGTCATTATTCTGTAAAAATGTTTTCATATGGACAAAATATGATAATAAATACTAAACAAAATGATAGTTGTTTGAGCATGACTAAATTATGAATGACTATTTTTCTCTCTTTCCAAAGGTAAAAATGTCTATTTAGATGACATCCAATTAGCTTATATTCATCAGGAAAATCTGTACTTACTACAGTTAGCTCATCTGATTGAACTGTTAAAACCAAAGAACCAGTCTCTTTATATAGTACTGACAGTCCTATAAAAGAATGATGAACAAAAAGCAACAATCAAGGCTTATCTAAGTACCACTTGTGAGGCTATGTTTTAACAATATACAAAACTATACCCATGCATAGGTTTTTAAAAAAAATGTTATTGCAGACTATTTCAGAAGAGAAATATTGGCTAAAATACATACATAAATTATTGCCAGTTGCTTAGACTATCCTTAGTTCAATCAATTGTTTTCAAATGTCTGCCTATAACAAATCAGTGAGACAAAAGGCAGGCACCATCAGGCTTCTTACCAGATCTACTAGTGTAGAACTCTATGTTTTAAATATCCCTGGTAGGAAGAGACAACTTGAACCCAGGAGTTCAAGATCTGCAAGGGTAACCCAAGACCCAGAGAAAAAAGAAACAAAAAATACAAATTTTAGAGCCAACATAAATAGGCCCATTAGCCAAAGAAGGTCGATCTGAGTATTAACAAGAATAGCTATAACAGATTATTACAAAAATCAAATCATTTTATACCATGTGTTGTTAATCATAGGGCATATTAATCTGGGGCAAGAATAAGGAAGAAAGCTATTTCATATGTTACATTACAGTTTAGTGAAATTAAAACAAGAGAATAATCTTTCTGTATTCACAATCTAGTTATATTTTCCTTGTTACAAAAAGGAAGTATAATTGAAGAGTATCAAGATTAAGCATTAGTAAATGGGTTTTGCCCCTCAAGGTAACAACGAATTCCTTGGCATCTTTCCCTAGTCAACCTGTCACTAGGAAACCTCAAAGCAATCAGTTATACACAAATAATGAAATGCCAGGCCAAAGTTTATTCTTTTTAAGAATATAATAAGATTTAGCATAAAATTTATAGCATCTGGTCAGGCACTGCTACAATCCTAGCTACTCAGATGCTTGAGACTTGAGAATCTCAGTTTAGAGTCATCCAGGGAAAACAAACTCAAAAGACTCTTTTCTCCAATTAAATAAGCAAACAGCTGGAAGGAGAGGTGTGGCTCAAGTAGTTTAACTCTGGCCTTGAGCAGAAAAAGCTGAGAAAGCCTAGAGTTCAAACCCAGGTATGGGGATAGTAGGGACTACAGTGTCCAGAAGCCAATAAAAATTTCCAAACATACAAAAAAGCAGAAAAATATCTACCAAAGAGAGGATAAAATTCAATAAACACAAACATAAACATTAATGTGAGGGGCTGGGAAGGTGGCTCAGTGGTAGAGCGCTTGCCTTGCATGTCTGAGGCCCTGGGTTCGATTCCTCAGCACCACATAAGCAAAAAGAAAAAAGCCGGAAGTGGTGCTGTGGCTCAAGTGGTAAAGCACTAGTCTTGAGCTGAAGAGCTGAGGGACAGCTCCCAGGCCCAGAGTTCAGGCCCCACGACCAGACCCTCCCCCCCCAAAAAAAAAACCATTAATGTGAGATGATGGAAGTAGCAAACAAATGTCACCAATTTTGTAATATAATATTAATATTTTCTAATTTTTCTGAAGAATATAAACAGAAAAATAAAGAATGAAAAATGTGAAAAATGTCTAGAGGGATTTTTTTGGATGAAAAACAAATTTGAAATGAAAAATACACCTGTAACAGCAGGTTGTTCACTACAGAAGAAAAGATCCTGAGGATAGTCCAATATATATTATACGAATGAAGCATACAGACAGAAAGTTGGAGAATAATCAGACCTTCAGTGGGATGCTATCTAGGGAACTAACATACATTAATAAAAGTCCTAGAAAGGGAGCCAATAGGATACGCAAATGTATTTTTAAAAATCCCAGCCAAACATTGTATGAGTTTAATGAAAACCATAAACTTATAAAACTAAAGCCTCAACAGATCCCAAGGAAAAGCAGCATAAGAAAAACCACACAAAAGCACTAGAAAATCAAATTTTTGAAAGCCAGTAGTGGAAAGATTTTAAAGGCAGCCACCAGACAGAAGAACCATTATGTTGAAGAACAGTATTAGGGTGACAACGAAGTTCTCATTACAAGGCTAAGACACTGGATCTGGTAGCCCAAGCCAGTGATCCCAGCTGCTTGAAGGTAGAAATAAGAAAGATCTCAGCACCAGGAGAGCTCATGCAAAAGTGAACTGGGAGGGAGGGAAGACTCATGTGGTAGAGCACTTGTGCCTAGGAAGCATGAGGCCCTGAGTTCAAACTCCAGTGATACACACGTAAAAGTTAACTAGACTTCTCTATCTCAAAAACAAGCTAGGTATGGTGGTATATGCTTATATAATCCCAGCTACACAGGAGACACAGATAGAACAATTGTGGTTCCAGTAGGCCAGAACAACAATATGAAACCCTGAGAAATAAAAGCAAAAGGACTAAGGATATGACTCAACTAGGCAAATGTGCTGCCCTAATTTCAATCCTCAGTATGGGCAAGAAAGAGGAAGGAAGGAAGGGAATGAGGGAAGAAAGGACAGGGGGAGGGGAAGAAGGGAAAGAGAAAAGGAGGAAAGGAGAGTTAAAGAGGGAGAATTAGAGAGGGAGAAGCTGTGGCTTAAGTGGTAGAGAACTAGCTTTGAGCAAGCAAAAAAGCTCAAGGATAGACCCAGGCCCTAAATTCAATTCCCAGGACCAGCACCAAAAGAGACAGCGAGAGAGAGGAAAGAGAGGAGAGAGAGCAAAGAGGAGAGAGGGAGAGAGGGAGGAAAAGAGGGAGAGAGGGAGAGAACAGAGAAAGAAGCAGCTTTAATTCATAATAGCTAAAAGATAGAAACAACCCAAATGCCTATCAACAACAGAATGAGAAGCCATGGCTCATGTCTATAGTCCTAGCTACTCAAGAAGCTGATATCTGAGCTAGCCTGGTCAGGAAAGTATGAGTGATTCTTATCACCAATTAATCACCAGAAAGCCAAAAGTAGATCTGTGGTTCAAACAGCTGAAGAGCACTAGCCATGAGCAAAAAAAAAATTTCAGTGAACAGTGCTTAGGCCCAGAGTTCAAGCCCCAGGCGCACACGTGTGCACGCACAGACACACACACACACACACACACACACACACACATGCACACACATACACGCACCCACGCATGGCACGCATGCACGCACACACACACAAAAGACAGTTAAATTGCATATTCTCTTAGACACAATTTAAAAGACAAAGAGTACATTGTTCATGATTCCAACTGTTTGGGGCAAACTAATCAATTTACGGTGATAGACATTAGAAAATGAATATCCTGGGGTGGAAGATAGAATAGAAAATGGTATATACAAGTAGTCTTTGTAAAGTATTCCTCAATTAAATCAAATATTCATTTTTGTTTTTTTTTTTTTGATGGTACTGCAAATTAAATAAAAGACTTTTTGTCACTCAGGGCTTGAACTCACGGCCTGGGTGGCATCTGTGAGCCGGTTTGTGCTCAAGGCTAGAGATCTACCACTTGGAGCCACAGCACACTTTCAGTTTTTGAGTGGTTAATTGGAGATAAGAGTCCCAAGGGAACTCTTCTGCTCCCCACTATCCTCAGATCTCAGCCTCCTGAGTAGCTACAACTACAAGTGTGAGCCACCTGTGCAGAGCAATTTTTTTTTCTTTGTCAGTCTTAGGGCTTGAACTCTGGACCTGGGCACTGTCCCTGAACTCTTCAGCTTAAGGCTAGCGCTCTACCACTTGAACCACGGCACCCACTTCCGGCTTTTTCTGTTTATGTGATGCTGAGGAATCGAACCCAGGGCCTCATGCATGCAAGGCAAGCACTCTACCACTGAGCCACCTTCCAGCCCCATTTTTTTTTTTAAATGGTAACAAATGTCCTGAAAATTCAATTAAGAAACCTCTGCACTAATTCAGGTAAGAAAAGAGGACAGCAATTAGAAGCCAGTTCAGGCAGGAAATTCTATGAGACTTTTATCTCCAATTAACAACCAAAAAGAGGGAAGTAGAGCTGTGGCTCAAGTGACAGACTGCCAGCCTTGAGCAAAAAAGCTAAGGGACCCCAGAGTTCAGGCCCCACGACTGACCCCCCCCCAAAAAAAACAACAACAAAGCTAAGGGACAGCATCCAGACCCTGAGTTCAAGCCCCAGGACCAGTACAAAAAAAAGTGTTTAAAAATCTTACTAACCTATCAATTCCGCTGACATTGTAATCTCTGCTTCCTGGCTTAATTTTATCAGCTCTTCAGAATGAAAATATTCTGATCCAGCATTTGCAGGCTACAGAATCATCTTTCTCCAGAGAGTTTAAGGCTTTCTGAGATAGGGAACATTTTTCTGCCAAGTTCACTTGCATGTGTATAATATCATTCATAGGCCATACATATTTTATAATTATAACAGGTATCCAAAGAAGCACATGAGAAGCATATAAGTCTGTCCAAGTGAGTTCTCAAGCTGGATATCCACTCTCCTGTTTGAAGCAACCAAGAACGGAACTTCTAAAGTAAGAATAGAGATAAAAAATCATCCAAGAATTCTCCAACACCTTAAATATTGCACAAGCCATATTTGGAAACAATTTAAAAGGCAGTGAATTCAAAAAGGCCAATCTTTGCCACTTCTCCCATCAAGAGGTGGAGCCTCCTCCTTTTGTCTGTGATGGTATAAAGACTTATTTGACCCAAAGATTTTAGTGGAAGTATGCTGTGCCATGCCCTATCTCTACTTTTTCAGAGCCAGACAGATTTAGAGACCAATTAAAAGAGAACACAAAGGCAGGCATCAGTATCTTTCCTAGCTACTTATGAGACTGAGATCTGAGAATAGAGGTTCAAAGCTAGCCTGAGCAGAAAAATCCATATTACTCTTATCTCTTATTAATCAACAATAAAAAACCAGTCATGGAGGTATGGCTCAAGCAGTTAAGCACCAACACTGAGCAAAAAAGCGCAGGGAGAGCATCTTGGCCCTGAGTTCAAGCCCCATTATCAGTACAAAAACAAAAAGAAAAGAGAAAAAAACAGAAAGACCCTAGATTTCCAGCCAAACATCATAGGCCCAAGACCTTAGATCTGGCTGTGAGTAATGACTGCCAGGAAAAGATCACCCAGCTACTATCCAGAAACGTGAGAAATAATAGGCTGTTGTTTGAGCTACACAGTAGTAAATAACTAAAACATCAATGATAATTATCTTGTAAATCTTATTTTAGCATTTCCTACCTTTTCCTTCAGTAAACTTTTTTTGACTGGTTTGTGGAAAACTGGGAGAGAGTAAGTTTTAGACACAACAATGTACAATCCTAGCAGCATCAGCTAAACAAGATAATTACTTCCAGGGGCCCCTAACAGAGTATATGAGCAGAGTATACAAACTGTCCTCCAATATCCATTCTCTCTTTCTTTCAGGGTAATGGAATTAATTGAACATATAGTTGTCAAAATAAAAACTACATTCCTAGCCTTCCTAGAACCTAAATTCTGTGCCTAAATTCTAGAGGCAGTAAAAGTAATATGGCAGTTTACAGGTAAAACCCTCTCATTGCCTGGAATTCAAAACAGCTTAACCATAATAAGAATAAAGCCATATCCTACGAATAGCTATACTAAGAACTGAAAGGAGCTTGAGTTACTGAGGATTTCATAAAGCAAATCCCCTATGAGTAAAGTGGCCAATTTGACTGTTAAATACATACATTTAAACACAAAAAAGAAGCAAAGATTATCTGACTTTTTTTACAATCTTAATTAAATTAAATCACATACAACGAAGTGGTAGCAACAATACTTATTCCAAAAAGAAATCTGGAATACCAAAATGTAGATTCTCCAAAACCTCACACCCACAATAATATATTAGTTGACGAGGAGTAATCAATGGTCACTGAGAGAAGAAAATGCTGAGATAAGAAAATACAGGACAGGGCTGGGAAGGTGGCTCAGTGGTAGAGCACTTGCCTTGCATGCTCGAGGCCCTGGGTTCGATTCCTCAGCACCACATAAACAAAAAGAAAAAGCCGGAAGTGGCGCTGTGGCTCAAGTGGTAAAGCGCTAGCCTTGAGCTGAAGAGCTGAGGGACAGCGCCCAGGCCCAGAGTTCAGGCCCCACAACCGGACCCAAAAAAAAAAAAAAAAAAAAAAGAAAATACAGGACAGAACTATAAACAAAATCTCTATACTCCTAGTGAGATACTCTTTCTAGTTCCTTAAAAGCAGCTAGTAGCCGGTGCTGGTGGCTCACATCTGTAATCCTAGCTACTGAGGAGGCTGAGATCTGAGGATTGAGGTTCAAAGCCAGTCTGGGCAGGAAAGTATATAAGACTCTCATCTCCAATAAACTACCAGAAAACCAGAAGTGGCACTGTGGCTCAAGTGAGAAAGCACTTGCCTTGAGCTGAAGAGCTCAGGGACAACACCCAGGCCCAGAGTTCAATCCCCATAACCGACCAAAAAAAAAAAAAAGAAGCAACAGCTGTGTTTTTATATTAATTGACACAGTTATCAACAGGAAGAAAACTATCCCATTCACAAAGAATTACTGTCTTCCACAAATAATTACTGGATGTCTACTATATTACTAACACCAATCTAGGTACTAGAAATATACGAATAAACAAGAACAACACAATCCCTGCCTTCATGAAATTTAAATTCTAATGGAAGTATGCCAAATAGTTTATTAGATAGCTTTAAAGATTAGATGAGATATAAAGATGCCCTTGGTTTTCTGTTTGATTTTTCCAGTACTGGTGATATACCCAGAACCTTGCAAGAAAACACTTAAGGCAGCTTTTTAAACAGTTTCATTTGAAGTTGTATTGACTGCAGTGGCTCCAAAATAAGAGATGTTAGTATCTAAAAGCTATGCTTTTCTTAGTGCAATAAAACTCACAATAAACAACTATTAAATCTTGCTTTCAAACTCATTGAGCACCCTACAGTACTATACTTGACTATCTGTTTTGCTTGTATTTCCACTTTTCATTCAGTCTTACTTTGCAAGTAGACTATATCACAGCAGGAAACCCCTTCAAACTGGAAACTGCTCCAGCTCTAGGAAAGACTGAAATTAGGACAACCACACTTGTTCATGGTTTACATTAAAAGAGGTTAAGAACTGTCGCATTTGATCAGATCATGCTCTGTTCACTTAGGATTCTGTTAAAGGGGCTCCAAGGAACACGTGGAACAACGTAGTTGCCTTGTCACCAATCTAAAGGCCAAAATTCCCTGTCACCTTCATCAACTAATCATTTTTAAGACAGTTTATATCTTAAGGTTAGAAAAGGTATAGAATAGAAGGGAAAATACTGAAGAGTATATTCACTGAATAGATTTATACTGTAAATCCAACACGTATTTCCTGTCACTTTCTTATTTGCAAATACGTGATTCACTTTAATTTTTAAAAATTACCAAGCTGATCATTTTGCTCTCACAGCTTTCAGATTTTAATACCTTATAGCGAGAACCCTTTTACCAAGCCACTTCTAATATTATATTCAAAGTTTCTCCAGTAAAAATTTACTCATATGACGCTTGATCTCCCAGGAATTAAATCAAAGTTATGAGACTTTTAAAACTACTTCTGATAGCCAACCTAAGTAGCCAACCTACACATAGCCAAGCCAGCAACAAAATCAATTTTAAACTATACCAGTTCCAATCAAATCCAATACAATGCTTCTCCCAACAGTGTTTTAAACAAATATAGATGATCTAGCTCATTGCTATTTTAACTCTCAATGCTTTCTCTGCATTTAGCAAAACAATGTAAATAACTCAACTTTCAGTACAATATTTGCAGATAACCAAAACTGAATATATCTAAAGCCTAGTTTTACAACATATTCTCTTTTTTTTTCCTTTTTATTTTTCTTTTTTTTTGGGGTTCGGTTGTGGGGCCTGAACTGGGCCTGGGCGCTGTCCCTCAGCTCTTCAGCTTAAGGCTAGCACGCTACCCAATTGAGCCACAGTGCCACTTCTGGCTTTTTTCTTTTTGCTTATGTGGTGCTGAGGAATCGAACCCAGGGCCTCAAGCATGCAAGGCAAGCGCTCTACCACTGAGCCACCTTCCCAGCCCTTACAATATATTCTCTAGCCCCTTTCTCCAACTTCAATTTCATTTGCCTCATGAGTCTCTAATCCTACAAGAATTAAAATATTTGCAAAATAAAAATAAAAACCCCATATCAACTTACCCAACATTTGGTAATCCAACAATGCCAATTTTCAGTGAGGTTCCAAATCTTCCAATGATTGGGGGTGGTTTAATTCCATCACCTGCCTTTTTGGGGGGCATCTGAAATAACAAAACATAAGTACAAAACCTTTTATTACTCCTGTGGACAAAAACACATTTCATCATATAAAATATTATTGGAGAAGCTAGGTGCCAGTTGCTCATGCCTGTAGTCCTTGCTACTCTGGAATCTGAGATCTGAGGATGGAGGCTTGAAGCCAGACTGTGCAAGAAAATCCAAGAGACTCTTACCTCCAATAAACCTCTAACAATACAGAAACAGAACTGTGGCTCAGCAGTATAGCAACAACCAGCCTTGAGTGAAAAAGCTAGGGAGCAATGCTTAGGCTTGAGTTCAAGCCTCAGGACGCGTGTGCGCCACCACCACTTTCTTGGCCTGACAAATTGTAAATTGTTACATGAATGAAGGTATCTGGAAGCAAGCACAAAAATGAGTGTCCAAGAAATTCCAGTCTAACAACACCAACATCTAAATCACCTCTCACCAAACCATCCATCCATTTGGAATCTGTCCTTCCGCATTTCTCCGCTATTCCATTTTCCACACGAATGAACACATGTTATCTGATTGGGTTCTTCCAATCAAGTGCCTTCCACGTTTAGCATTGCAGGTAAAGCATCAGTCCTCAAAAGCAGCCTCCCAAATCTACAGTCTGGTTATCTCTAATCTTAAATTTATCTGCTTAACTTTTCCCCCCAGTTCTGGAGATTAAACTCAGTGCTTCGTGCATGCTAGGCAAAAAGCTCTGCCTCGGAACAGTAGCCACGGCCCCCGTCTACTCAATCTCCTGTTTTACATTCAAACTTCTCTTGCTAGTTCGGGCTCCAAGTTTCCCGTGAGGAACTGATCCCACCTTACAACTGCAAACCGGAATCACTGGGAACGTCAAGGTCTAAGCAGCTGAGAACTAAAACTGTCCCTGACTTGTGGCTGGGTTGAACCTCCTAGGACCACGCTGTAGCCCAGCTACTAAAGGGATACTGCAACCTCTGTCCGAAGGGAAGGATCTCCCTTCTCAGGGTCTTGGCACCTGTTCGGGGCCAAACTAGGCCTCCAAAATAGCTTCATGAGTAAAGCTGGTCCTGTCCTCCGGCCTACCCCTACCGATGGGTGGCCGGCCGCCCGGGCAACGTGAGCCCTCGCCCAACACCCTTCTCCTCTGGTCTAGGCCCCGGGCGACCTGCCTCTGGGAAAGGCTTCCCCAGAGCCATGCAGGGACGACGAGCCGGCCGTCCTCTGGACTTGCGGCCTAGTCCTAGAGCGCCTCATTCATCCCCATACCCCACGCCACCCGCTGCCCTCGGCCCACCCCGGCCGCTAGGGCGGGCCTGGCGCCAACCTCAGTGCGACCTGCCCGAGCGCCCAGGATCTCGAAGGGGCTCAAGCTCCCCGGGGGGCCTCACCGTGCTCGGCGAGGAGGGTGACACGGGGCGCCA
This sequence comes from Dipodomys ordii, assembly GCF_000151885.1. Taxonomy (NCBI): domain Eukaryota; kingdom Metazoa; phylum Chordata; class Mammalia; order Rodentia; family Heteromyidae; genus Dipodomys; species Dipodomys ordii. The sequence goes on from NW_012267221.1 coordinate 23,986,936, forward strand.
GACTGCAGGAGACTTGCCGGCTGCCGGAGGCGGGGAGGAAGGCGGAGAAAGTTCAGGCCCGGCCCCTTCACCCAGAGGCACGCACGACGGCGGAGGCGACGGAACGCGCGAGTCGGGCGGCACCTGCGCGCAGGCCGCTAGCCCCCGCCCTCCTCGGACCCCGCCCATTGGCCTGAGAGGCCTTAGGAGGCGGGACCAAAATGGAGGCGGGACCAGGGTGGAGGCGGGATGAGTGGAGAGGGGACTAGGGTAGAGGAGGGATCAGAGTGGGCGTGGCGACACGGTACGGTAGTCCGCTGCAGGCTGCGAGCTCTGGTCTTCCGCCCTCTCAGCACGTGGAACTACTGGGCCGCACTCTCCGCTTCCGCCTGAGCGCAGCCGGCCCGCTGGACTCCACCCACTCGGCCTTGAAGTCCGGGACCCTGACCCTTAACGCCGAGGTCTAGGCCTCCTAAACCCAGGTGAACGGCGTTCTCGTCCTGCACTGCTGAGAGCACGGCACTAAACTGACTTCCTTCTCCTTTGATTTTCTTCAGTCAGTCCAGGGTGAGAACTTGTTAAATAAAATTAACTTTCTGAAAGGGAAAAAGGGATAAGGGAAGCTCAAGAGCCAAGGGTTCCTTCTTCACCTTAAGAGTTCAGAATGAACTCACACGCGCACGCACACACACACACGCGCAAGCACACGCGCGCGCACACACACGTTCTCCTTTTTCTCTGTAATGGAGAACAGGTGCCCCTAAAATTTAGGAAACAATTTCCTATCAGGATTTCCACCACTCATTAACTGTGTGACTTTGGCCACGTTAACTCTTCCGGCTTCAGTTTCCTCCTGGACAAAATGAGGCTTAAAGTGAGGATACCATGAGACAAATGGGCGGCAAGCTGTGGCCGCAATACCCCGCACATACAGGAAAGGCTAGCATGTAGTGGCTTGCTGTTCATACTAACACAGACACCTGATGACACTCCAAAAGTTCACTGGAAAGGCATTTATTTTATTTAGGTGCAATCCTTCAAAGACACTCATTGTCAAAATGAACATTAAATTAAATATCCAAGTTTTTTTTCAAGCATACTAGTTGCTAATAAATAATGCAAAGTAGTAATTATTACCAATTTCAAGGTGAGGGTTCAATATCAGAAAAGTCACAACTAGCAAATGGCAGAAACCAGATTTCAAGTTCCATTCTAACTGACTACTGTGTTCTCATTCAGCCAGATTTTTTTTTCAGTTCCTGAGCATGAACTTGGGGCCTAGACATTGACTCTTAGAATTTTTTGCTCAAAGCTAGTGCTTGAGCCAGAGCTCCACTTCCAGCTTTGGGTGATCAGCTGTAGATGAGAGTCTCAAGGACTTTCCTGCCTAGGATGGCTTCAAAATGTAATCATCAGATATCAGCCTCCTAAGTAATTAAGATTACAGCCTGAAACCACCAGCACCTGGCTCAGAATATTTTTTAATAAGAACTTAATATGTAGTAACTGCAACTAAGCTATTCTTTATAGTATTGTTGAATTAAGGTTTTTCCTGAACCCTATGAATAATGTACTGAGGTAAGTAAATGTAAGAGCTCTTTATAATTCTGGAAACCACCAAGGACACTGGCAATTTGATTTAATTTGGGTATTTGGTTTGTTGTGTTTTGTTTTGTTTGTTTTTACCAGTCCTGGGACTTGAACTCTGAGCCTGAGCACTGTCCCTTTTGCTAATCTCGTGCTCTACCTCTTGACACATAACAATACTTCCTGCCTTTTAAAAAAAATTAGAGATAAGCATCTCCTGGTCTTTTCTGCAGACTGGCTTCTGTCATCCTCATATCTCAGCCTCCTTGGTAGGTAGGATTACAGGTGAGAGCCACCTGTGCCCAGCTTATGTTATTTTCTTTTTTAAAAAAAAATTTATATCAAAAAAAATTTATATCAAGTGGTTGTTCAAAGGGTTACTATTCCATATGTATACATTATGAGTACAGTGCATCTTGATCAGTACCAACCCTTCCATTGTTCTTTTTTTTTTGTCAATCGTGGGGCTTGAACTCTGGGCTGGATGCTGTCCCTCAGCTCCTCAGCTCAAAGCTAGCGCTCTACCACTTGAGCCACAGCGCCACTTCCGGTTTTCTGGTAGTTTATTGGAGATGAGAGTCTCATGGACTTTCCTGCCAGGGCTGGCTTTGAACCATGATCCTCAGATCTCTGCCTCCTGAGTAGCTAGGATTACAGGCATGAACTACCCATTCCTGGCTCTTGTTATTTCCTTAATCAGTCATGAATATGCACTATTTATTTATATTTCTGAAGAATTCTAAACATTGTCATCAAAATAAGTACATATCTGGGGAGCAGTTTAGCTGCAAATAATAATAAGGCAAGCTAGCTAGTCAATCTTTTGTAGCCACCATTAGTATAACTCTCCAAAATGTCCCTAACAAAGTAGTTCCTAAATTCTTTGTTGCTGTTTCAGCAGTGAAGTTCTACAGTTGGGTTCACACTGCTGCTCATAGATACAGAGAGGACCCATTACCTTGAAAACTCAAGAGTTCCAAAGAGCCCTCTTTACCCAGCAGCTAGCCACTCCAGTACTAATTGAAAATGTTCCCCAGTTGTGGAGTAGTGGAATTATCTTTGACTTATCACTATCTTTTGGCTAAATTTAGCTACTTCTTCCATCTCAAATCTACCCATTCTCTTAAATTCACACTATCAAGTCCTTCAGTCAATTACCTGTTCCTCTTTTGATGGTTATATCTTTCTTACTTGCACTTTTGACCACGTTTAAAGTGCTTTGTCAAAGCAAGTCACCCAGATTTCTTTTGAAACAGGCAGTTTGAGAAGTGGCTCACACTTGTAATCCTAGCTACTCTGGGAGGCTGAGATCTAGAGGATCCCAATTAAAAGCCAAAAGTCTTTGAGATGCCATCTCTATTTAACCAGTACAATGCTGGATTGTAGCTGAGGTTTAAGTGGTAGCATGCCAGCCATGAGCAAGCAAGCTGAATGAGAACCTAAGCCCCTGAGTTCAAGCCCTAGTACATACATTCTCTCTCTCTCTCTCTCTCTCTCTCTCTCTCACACACACACACACACACACACATGTTGCTTCTACTAACAGTTGTCTAATAACAGGACTCCATTTCCAGCTCACAGTCACAGAGAAGAGTGGTCAGAGGGGATTTGTATTCAAAAGAAAAATGTAATTGTCTTAGTTTAGTGTTAAAAGCTCTTCCAGGGGTCCAGTGTGCATGGCCAGAGGTCATGTATATGAAATTTCCCCATCTATCACCTCTCACAACTAATAAAATAATCAGTTTTCAGACAATATCAGAGTGGCTGTCTATTATTGGAAGAGTCAGTGGACAAAGGAAGATTTACTGAAATAGTATATTAAGAGTTTAATGTCAAACCTAGTAAAGTGACTTTGACTTAGCCTTTTGCACAAAGTATAATACCTCTTGTGTTCTCTTTTGTTGAGATACTATCTCACTATGTTGTCCAGGCTGCTTTCAAACTAATAGGCTCAAGCTCCCTAAGCCACTAGGACTTAGGTTATATACTACTTATTTCTTAGTCTTGTGCTTTTTTTATAACAGCCCTCTCTGGAGAATATACCAGAGTCCACAAGAATTACCTTAATCTCTTCAAAGATCAGTACCTCCAGTTACCTAATTATCTTGTAGTACTAGGCTTGACCTTTCAAAGGTTCCACCATCTCCTAACATTGCCACCATAAGAACTAAGTTCCAATATATGATCCTTTGGGAGACCATCTTGAGACAAACCATAGCAACACTGATTAACCAGTCCATCTGTTACAGACATAATGAAATGGAATTATAGTAGTAACTACACTGAAAGAGAAATTAAGTCCTAAAAATGTTACAAAAAGGGGCAGCTTACAAAATCTAACTTAAATAGTTATTAAATAGCATTTTTCTCTGTTACCTGTATCAAATTTTTCTCTATGCTTTCTGCCATATCCATTGTCTAGAAAATCGGTATATTTAGAATTTCATATTAATATTTTTATTGGTATACATATAAATTTATATTACTAAATTTATTTTTATCATCTTTAAGTAGCTGTACAGAGGGGTTTCAATTCAACATACCAATTTATGAGTACAATGCATCTTGATCAATGTCATCCCTGCTATATGTTCCGCCGTCTGTCCCAACCCCATTAAATTGATATTCTTTTTTTGTGTGTGTTTTTGGATATGGAGCTTGAACTCTGGGCCTGAGCACTGTCCCTCAGCTATTCAGCTCAAGGCTAGCACTCTACCACTTGAGCCACAGTGCCACTTCCAGTTTTCTGGTGGTTTATTGGAGATAAGAGTTTCACAGCCTTGGGCTGGGAAGGTGGCTCAGTGGTAGAGCGCTTGCCTTGCATGCCAGAGGCCCTGGGTTTGATTCCTCAGCACCACATAAGCAGAAAAAAAAAAAAAAAGAGTTTCACAGCCTTTTCTTCCTGGGCTGGCTTTGAACCATGATCCTCAGAGTTCAGCCTCCTGAGTAGCTAGGATTACAGGCATGAGCCACCATTGCCCAGCCTAAATTATTATTCTTGAGCCCCTACTCCATCCCAGGCTTTAATCTCTCTCTATATTATTATATTTATGACATAAAAATATCTACAATATAATGTATATTACTATGTGCAATATATAACAATATATTGATATAATGTATGCATTATATTTTATTAATTCATTAATATATTAATTATATTTAATATCATTTATTAATATATCTAACATGTACTATATTGTATGTTCTATTAATATAATATTGATTAAAATATATAGATATATTCCCAAGGAAAGAGTCAAGAATAATAAAACAATAATCACAAGTTCTAAGTTTCCAGTTATCTTCTTCTAAAGTCTTGTATATTTTCTGACCTCAAGACTCTGTCAGATAGCATTGGGTTCTACCAAGAACTCCCATTTCCTGTTTAAATTAGTTTACATTGGGTTTCTATTTCTTATAGCCCTACAGTGCTTTCAGTGGCCAAGACAGATAACTTACACTCCTGAGAGATATTAGTGTATTTTGGAGGTACATTTATCCAGTGTTCTCTCAACTGCAATTTTAAGTTCTTAGAATTTGTGGCTCAGAGAATAATTTAGTAGTAAAGTACTTGCCTAGCTTTCACAGGACTCTGGCTTTTATCCCCAGTACAGAAAAAAAAAATTATAAGACATTGTTTCCCAGAATGTGTTGTTTGGAACAGCACTATCCCATCCAGGTTCAGATATGTTTAGGAAACACTTCCTACTCATTTAGGTAGGAAATATTTCGATAATATACACTAAACAAGGTTTTGAAATAAAAAAGATCTGTTAGTGCTCTATAACCCAGTGTTATTCCATTTGCGCATACTTGACATTATATACATTAAGATGTATGGAATGTGTACTCTGAGGAGAGCAACCCAGAAGTTTTAGTGATGTAGGATGAGTAAAAATGTTCTCACAGGACTGAAAATATGACTTAGTGGTAGAGTGCTTGCCTTGGATGCATAAAGGCGTGATTTTGATTCCTCAGTACCACATAAGTAGAAAGAGCTGGAATTGGCACTGTGGCTCAAGTGGTAGAGTACTAGCTTTGAGCAAAGAAGCTCAGGACAGTGCTCAGGCCCTGAGTTCAAGTCCCAGGACTAGCATAAGAAAAAAAAAGTTATACAGTAAAAACAAAACAAAACAAAACAAAAAACTATTGGAGAAGCCGGGCGCTGGTGGCTCACGCCTGTAATCCTAGCTACTCAGGAGGCTGAGATCTGAGGATCGCAGTTCAAAGCCAGCCCGGGCAGGAGAAACCGTGAGACTCCTATCTCCAATAAACCACCAGAAAACCGGAAGTGGCGCTGTAGCTCAAGTGGTAGAGCGCTCGCCTTGA
>NW_012267221.1:23993133-24000376 GCF_000151885.1 Dipodomys ordii
GCCTGGGCGCTGTCCTTCCGCACTTCAGCTCAAGGCTAGCACTCTACCACGTGAGCCACAGCGCCACTTCCAGCTTTTTCTTTTTGCTTATGTGGTGCTGAGGAATCGAACCCAGGGCCTCAGGCATGCAAGGCAAGTGCTCTACCACTGAGCCACCTTCCCAGCCCCTCTGTTTGTCTTAAGAAGTATTTTAGGCCAGGCACTGGTACCTCATGCCTGTAATTATAGTTACTCAGGAGGCTGAGATCTGAGGACCATTACTCAAAGACAGCCTGGGCAGGAAAGTTGGTGAAACTCTTATCTCCAATTAACCATCAGAAAAGCAGAAATAGAGCTGTGGCTCAAAATGGTAGAATTCTAGCCTTGAACAAAAGAACTCCTCAGTGCCCAGGCCCTGAGTATAATCCCCATGACTGACCAAAAAACAAAAATTATTTTAGGCTGAAAGAAGATAACTTCTCTCAGGCTTGCTGTGACAAAATAACTAATATAAACAACTTAAAAGAGGAAGGAATTCTTTTAGCACATGATTTCAGAAGTTTAAGACCATGGTCAGTTGACTCCATTTCTTTGTACCTAAGGGAAACATAATGACAGCCAGAGGAGACTCTTTACCTCATGGAAGCCAGGAAGCAAAGATATAAGGAGTTTGCAATCTCTATCCCCCAAGGATATTCCTTCAATCACCTACTTGTAGTTGCTAGCACCCCACAAAATTGTACCACCAGCTGAGAGCAAGCTTTCAACACATGAGCCTATAGGGGACATTTCATATCAAAGCATACCTTGATTATAAAACCCTGTTGTGTGCTAGACACTATGCTGGCCACTTAACATTTGTACTGCCTAATTTACTGCTCAGGATTCCTATAAATGTGTATTATTACAATCCTTTTACAGCTAAGGAAACAAAATCTGTAAAAGGTTAGGCAATTTTAGTGCCATTGTTAGTAACTGTTAAGCTGCATAAAACAATTTTCATCTGACTTTAGAGTTCTCATACTTTCTATTTAAACATGTTTTTCCCACAGTGGGCAGATGATCTTTTATACATAGTAAACAATGCCAGTTAGCTAATAGAGATTCAAAATAAATAACAAGTGACTAGACACCTCTTAGAGTGGCCCAAAATCAGAACACTGAAAATCTAAATGCCGGTGAGGGTATAGAACAGACAAAATTCTCACTCATTGCTAGTGGGAATACAAAATGGTACAGCCAGTTGGACTGCTTTCTTTAAAACTCCTCTCACAACTGCATCCCTTGGTATTTAGCCAAAGGAGTTGAAAAGTATGTCCACATAGAAATGTAACTGTGGATGTTCATGCACTATCAAGACAGTGGAACATTATTCAATGCTTTTAAAAAAAAAAAAGAACTATCAATTAAATAATGAGAAGATAGGTGGGAAATTTAAACATGTACAGAGAGCCAATCTGAAAAGACTGCCCTCTGTATCATTCTCAGTAAATTACATTCTGATTGCCAAGGGTTAGATGGGAGGGAGGGAGAGAGGAAGGAATAAGTATAGCATGTGTTTTAGAGCACTGGAACTACTCTGTGAGACACCACAATGGGAAATGCATGTCATTACATATCTGTTCAAACTCACAAACCACAATACCAAGAGTGAAGCTGGGTGTCAACTGTAAGATTCAGACAATAACAACTTATTAACATAGGCTCCTTAACTGTAACAAGTGCACCACTGATAAAGTGTGGAGATAACAGGACACTGTGTGCACTGTGGGGGGAAGAAGGGTATATGAGAAATGTCTGTACCCACTGCCAATTTTGCTATGAACCTAAAACCACTCTTTAAAAAAATAAAGTTCAAGGGTTGGGGACATAGCTTAAGTGATAGAATGCCAACCCAGAAAACAGAAGACCCTCAGTTCAAACTTCAGTAGTACCAAAAAAAATTTTAATTATTTTAAAAAGAAGTGTGTACATGTGCTTTTTTTTGCTGGAGCAAAAGATTAATCCAAATATTTCATGTAAAATTTTGACCTCAAAGAGAAGTTTTGGCTAAGATTTCTTTTATAATCATGGCAATTTCAGTTTAATAACTATTAAAAGTGTTAGAAGATATATTCAAGATAGCAGTAGGCTTTGGTATTGGAAAGCCAATGAGCTTTATAACTCCAGTGTTGACATGTCCAAGATTACCAGTGAAGCAGAGATTAAAATATTCTGTCACTGAAAAGTTTATTCAAGATATCTTGGAAGAATTGCTGTGAATTCACTGGTGAACTATCACCTGGTCAATACAAATAGGAAGATGTGGTCTCAGGACTCTTTCTTCTTTAAACTTCAATTCTCAATACAGCTTGAAGACAATTATTTTTCTTTTTCTTTTTTATTATTATAAAGATTATGTACAGAGGGGTTATAGTTACATAAGTCAGGTAAGGAGCACATTTACATTTGTTTTTTGTTTTTTTTTTTTGCCAGTCCTGGGGCTTGAAATCCAGGCCTGAGCTTCTTTTTGCTCAAGGCCAGCACTCTACTACTAGAGCCACAGTGTCTCTTCCAGCTTTTTCTGTTTATGTGATACAGAGGAATCAAACCCAGGGCTTCACACATGCTAGGCAAGCACTCTACCACTGAGCCACATTCTATTTGGACAATGTCACCCCCTCCTTCTCTTTCTCCCAGTTCCCCGCTCAAATCCCTACCCACAAATTGTATAATTCATTTTCAACATAGTGCCCAGTGAGTAACACTGCTGCATTTGTTCACCCTTTGTCCCTCCATTTGTTCCCCTCTTCACCCTCCCAAAGACAGATAATAGAACAAGAAAAAAAAAAGAAAAAAATCTCATTTGCATTTCCTGGGGTTCATTTTGATAAATATTATTTCATGTGATCAGAGGTACACAGGTATTGTGCCTTTGTGTTCCCCCTCTAAGAGTAGCCTCTTTTGGTCTCACTGTGTGTGAGTGCCTGCAGTCCTGTATAATTTATCATGTCCCAGTGTATTTTAGATCTAGCTTCTGCATGTGAGAAAAAATATTCTGTTTGTGAAGACAGCTATTTTCTTTTTTTTTTTTTTTTTTTTTGTCGGTCGTGGGGTTTGAACTCTGGGCCTGGGCGCTGTCCCTCAGCTCTTCAGCTCAAGGCGAGCGCTCTACCACTTGAGCTACAGCGCCACTTCCGGTTTTCTGGTGGTTTATTGGAGATAGGAGTCTCAGGGTCTCTCCTGCCTGGGCTGGCTTTGAACCGCGATTCTCAGCCTCCTGAGTAGCTAGGATTACAGGCGTGAGCCACCAGCGCCCGGCTTAAGACAGCTATTTTCTAATAATGCTTATGAAAAAAGATTCAAAAAAATTTCCTGTCAAGGTACCAAAAAGATTGTTCTAAAGCAAATGAACTTTAACTGTTTAACAAGTTAAGTACAAAATCATGCAAAGAGAACTCAGTACTTTTAAGAACTACACTCAGTGTTCTAAAGAAGACATATTTTATAAGGGGGGGAAGCAAATTTGAAAACTTCACCATATATTCTAATGGCTAGTTAAAAATTTTGGAACTTTTGTGTGGCTCACAGCACAAATGATTATGTTAATGTGTTCAGAATAAAAGCTGCAAATAGAAAACCAAAGTAAAGCTCTGTAATCTACATTCTGAAAAAGCTTAAACACATTAACAAGCTAGTAGCAGTCAACAGCTACATATCCAGATTATACCTTTTCTAAGATAGCTGATTCCAGGTGTGGGATGGAAAATGTACTAAGTGAGCCTGGAACATCTTGTACTTGAAAGCAAGGAAACTATCAAAGACTGCTAGGGTTATAGTAAGGTGATCTGGATCTCCTCCGACCAAATACAGACAAATTGAAACTTCAAAACGAAAAGTGACTGATGGTATAGCTCACTCCTGTAATCCTAGCTACTCAGAAGGTTGAAATATGGATCATAGTTTGAGGCATGTCTGGGCAGAAAAGTCTGCAAGACTCCCATCTCCAAATAACCAGCAAAAAGCGAGGCTAGAGGGCTCAAGTGGCAGAATGCTGGTTGAGCAAGCAAGCTAAGCAAGTGTTCAAACATTAATCCACAAATGAATCTGGCATTACTATAAGTGAGACAACTAGCCCTTATGTACCTCCTGATGTGATGTAATATAAATAAGTTGCATTGCCAATGAGATACTTTTGCTAAATTGGTTAAAACTAATAATTCATGTAGTTCTAACACCTATCTTTTAAGAAATACTGTGGACAGGACACGTTAAATGACAATACAAAGAGGCAAACACGAAGTCTTAGTGTAGAATATTCTACAAGATCGCTTACCTGATTTTAAGAGGGGTAAATGAAATGAGGAAAAGAAAAGTGCCAATGTTGTAGATTAAAAGGAAATCAGGGCCTGGAGGATTAGCTCAATAGCAGAGTGCTTTTCTAGCATTCTAAGGATACTGGGTTCAATCTTCATCACCACATACACAAAAAAAGTAAGACCAAGCCAGGCGCCCATGGCTCACACCTGTAATCCTAGTTACTCAGGAGACTGAGATCTGAGGATCGAGGTTCAAAGCCAGCCTGGGCAGGAATGTCCATGAGACTCATCTCTAATTAACCACCAGAAAACCAGAAATGGGACTGTGGCTCAAGTGGTAGAGGGCTTGCCTTGAGCTGAAGAGCTGAGGGACAGTGCCCAGGTCCAGAGTTCAAGCCCATGACCGACAAAAACAAAAACAAAAAACCATGCCTGACTTGAATCCAGAAACTCAAAAGCTGAAACAAAAAGATAGTGAGTTCAAATTCTGAGCTACATAGTAAGGCCCTGTCAAAACAAAAAACCAGAGGTGGGTATATGAGCACTTGAGAGGCTGAGTCAGGAAGATTCTAAGTTCAAAGCCAGCCTGCACTACATAGTAAGACACTGTTTTAAAAGTGAAAAAAAAAAAAAAAGATAGTGTAGGTGCCGGAGGCTCACACCTATAAGCCCAACTACTCAGGAGGCTGAGATCTGAGCTTGACAATTCAAAGTCAGCCTGGGCAGGAAAGTCCATGAGACTCTCATCTCCAATAATCATCAAAAAGGTGGAGTAGAGCTCTGTGTGGCTCAAGTAGTACAGTGCTAGCCTTGAGCAAAAAAGCTCAGGGACAGGGCCCTGAGTGTAAGCCCCACTACTAATACACTCATGCACACACAAAAAATCAGGACAATAACATAAAATATATTCGCATTGTTTGAATTTTAATTTCAAGAAACCAAATATAAACCAGTTTAGTAGTTTGTGCCTGTTACATATGCCTTGGGATGTTGGGATGAGCCATAGGAATAAAGACACTAGTTTCAAAAGGAACTCAGCATGGCAAAGTTTACTCCTGCAGAAAAGTAAACCACCAACCAAAAATCTGGCAAACAAATATACCAAGCAGGCAGGCTGCTCCCTTTTAATCCCTAAATCAGCAAGCCCTGCTCCTCTGTTTTAATTGGCTGAGCCTAAGTTCACACACTGCAAAATAATGTTGCTTAATTAACAGGAACAAGATGTAACTAAATTCAATGAACTTGTAATAGGGCATTTTAATTGACGTGTAGCAGCAAAAAGATGCAACTAAAATGCAGTCAACAAGGACTAAGCCACTTGGCCAAAACAGGAACTTTTCAAAAAAACTATTTTCATAAGATTGATAGAAAGGAAGCAGCCCACTTTAATAGAAAAGATGGCTTTTCTCACGTGCTTATAATCCAAGTACTCAGAAGGTAGAGGTAAAAGGATTGTCAGTTCAAGGACAGTCTAGGGAAAGTTATGGAGACTTTATGTCTAAAACAAAACAAAAAGACCTGGCAGTGTAACTCAAGTGGTAGAGTGATTGCCATGGAGTCATTTTCAGCAAAGAAAAGGAAGGAAGGAGAGGGAAGGAGGGAGAGAGGGAGGGAAGGAGGGAAGGAAGGAGGGAGGAAGAAGGGAGGGAAGGAGGGAGGGAGAGAGGAAAGGAAAAAAAGAAAAGGAAAGGAAAAAGGAAAGGACCATTAAAGGCAGGCAGGCAGGCATATAAAGTGTTTTGTAGTGGTACATGACTGCAATCCCCGCATACTTGGCGTGGAGGCAGGATTGGAAATTTGAAGCCACCTTGGGCTATGAAACCTTGTCTCAAAACAAAAAAGATTTTATTTGTTTATTTATTTTTGATGCCAGTCCTAGGGCTTTAACTCAGGGTTTGAGCGGTATCCCTGAGATTCTTTTGCTCAAGGCTAGTATTCTGTCACTTCAGCTACTGCTGGCCTTCTGGCTTTTTGGTAATTTACTGAAGATAAAGAGTCTCATGGGCTTTCCTGCCCAAGCTGGCTTCCAACAGCAATCCTCAGCTCTCAGCCTTCTGAGTAGCTAGGATTAAAGGCATGAGCCCTTGGGGCCCAGCAAAATGATTTTGAAATAATCAGAAAATTCCAATGTTTATCAATTGAATGCTATTAAGGAAATATTGCTAATGAGAGTGTAGATAATATGGGAAAGAAAATCTTATATATGAAAGTACTTAGAGGTGAAATGACAAGAGAATTGTTAGAATTTTGCTTTTAGAAACTACCTATGAGAGCTAGGCTTGTGGTTCTGTGGCTCAAACCTGAGTTCACACTTCAGTACCAGCTGGGTACTGGCAGCTCACACCTGTAATCCTAGCTACTCAGGGAGGCTGAGATCTGAAGACTGTGGTTCAAAGCCAGCCCAAGCAGAAAAATGCTTGACACTTTTATACTCTTATTTAATTAACTACCAAAAAGCCAAAAAAACTGCTATGGCCCAAGTAGTAGAATGCCACCTCTGAATTTAAGTCAAAATATTAGCACCAAAAAAATAACAGCAACAACAACAAAAAAACACACACACACACACAAAAAAAAAGAAGGGATAAGTGGTAAATATGGCAAAGTATAAGTTACTGTCAAAACCAGCTGAGTGCTTATAGCTCACACCTGTCATCCTAATTAGTAAGAGGCTGAGATCTGAAGTTTGTTGTTTGAAGCCAGCCCAGGAAAGTAAGTGAGACTCCTATTTCCAATATCTCTAATATTATCATCAAATTAACCAGAAGTAGAGCTATGGCTCAAAATGGTAAAGTGCTAGACTTAAGTAAAAGAGTTCTGGAACAGGGCTGGGAAGGTGGCTCAGTGGTAGAGTACTTGCCTTGCATGCATGAGGTCCTGGGTTTGATTCCTCAGCACCACACAAGCAAAAAGAAAAAAAGCCAGAAGTGGCGCTGTGGCTCAAGTGGTAGAGCGCTAGCCTTGAG
>NW_012267221.1:24015746-24018567 GCF_000151885.1 Dipodomys ordii
TAGCCTTGAGCTGAAGAGCTGAGGGACAGCTCCCAGGCCCAGAGTTCAGGCCCCAGGACCGGACCCCCCCCCCAAAAAAAAAATAAGAAACCTGGATGGAGGTGTGCCTCAGCGGTAGAACACTTGCCTACCATGAGGAAGTTTCTGCAATAAATAAATAAATAAGCCAGGCACTGATGAACCACACCTATAATCATAGCTATTCAGGAGGCTAAGATTTGAGGATCAAGGTTTGAAGCCAGTCTGGTCAAAAAAAGTCTTTATCTCCCGATTAATGCCCAAAAAGGTCTGGCTCAAGTGATTGAGTATTAGCCATGAGCAAAAAAACTAAGGGACAGTGTCTAGTCCATAGTTCAACCCTAAGTACCAGAAAAAAATAAAAACATCTCAAAACTTTTACAGGGCCAGCTGGAGTTCTTACAAGATTGCAAAAAAAAAAAATTCTTCCTTCAAAGGTAGCACTTTCTGCAGTAGTGATCGAGACAGAATCTGGCTGCATGCTATTTGAGGTCAAGAAGTAAAGAGAAAGGAATGGTGACATATGTCTGTAGCCTCACTCATTAGAGCTGGAAAGAGCATCTGAGGCAGGCATACAACAAAAGAGACTACAGGAAGATCATCTCTGTCATGATGAAGGCATTGGGAAAACTGGGAGCTTGCCATGCAGTTTGAGGTTGGAGTCATCTCACTAAAGCTTTGCTTCAAGCACTTCAGAGTGATTTTGTGTGTGTATGTGTGTTGCTCAGTTCTTGCATCTTAAAGGAAATGCGGATTTGGTACATACTTCAGCTATGGAATTTAAAGGCTGAAATTATATTTATAGGTAGAAGATAACACCTACAAAGAGCTGGCCTGTAAAAACAAAGAAGAGCCTAGAGAGCTACCAGACATTATAGCTTCTACTTAGTGGCTGCAAAATATTCTGCAACCATATAGGAAAGGGGTCCCATTTCCTGACACAAGGCTTCCACACTTACTGAGGGTTACTGTCCTCCTCAATTTCTAGCCAAAATTACAAACTAGATGCAATCTGTTCCAGTATGCACTAGCTCTGTTCTCTTTCTTTGGTTCTGACATTTCTTCATATCTCTTCTACCTCATATCAATTGCAATAGTATATAAGTGTAGTGGAGAACAGTGACTAAGCAATCATAGTAGAAGTAGCAATCATATTCCAAGAATTAGGACAGCCTGTGGGGCTTTTCCACAGCAATGAAAATTAGATTTATAGGCCTGTGTTCCTTCTTCCTTTGTGGTAATCAATGTCAGAGTTTTCTCAAACTGTCTCACTCACCACCAATAGATGCCTTATCCCAGACACTATAAATTTCCACTTTTACTCCTAGTCACCAGAAGATTAATAGCTAATTTTCAGATGTGAAGGAGGGAAGGATCTTTGGAGCAAAATTACCACACTGGCCCTACCCACCAATCTGGCATGTGATCTTATGTTCTGCCCATTCTCCCATCCCATTGATAGGTTTATAATGTGTCTATGGGAAAAAAATCTCTAATGCCCACTATGACAGTTTAAATTTGCTGTATTTCACTTTGCTACTAACAACCCTAAGTGTTGCCAAGCAGTGCATTACTAGTGGTAGGAACAGCCCACAATCTCATACCTGCCCTCCTTATTTTGCTACTGTGATGTTTAAATGAAGTAATATATGAATGTTCTCTTTAAACTCTACATTGCTATACACAGATTAGTAGTCCTTATTATTGTTATAATATTTTTTGTTTTGTTTTTGTTGGTTGTGGGGCTTGAACTCTGGGCCTGAGTGCTGTCCCTCAGCTCTTAAGCTCCAGGTGAGCTCTCTACCACTTGAGCTACAGTGCCACTTCTGGTTTTCTGGTGGTTTCTTGGAATAAGAGTTCCATAGACTTTCCTGCCCGGGCTGGCTTTGAACCTGGATCCTCAGATCTCAGCCTCCAGAGTAGCTAGGATTAAAGGCATAAGCCACCAGTGCCCAGCAAGTTATGTTTTCTATGTACTGGAAAACATGCCCTGTAATTCATTTGTTCTTCATTTATTTGATAAATTGACCTGGGCAATAACAGATTATGGTCAATACTTTTATTTTATTTCATTTGTCATTTGTGGAGCTTGGGTACTATCCCTAAGCTCTTTTGCTCAAGCCTAGAGCTGTAGAGCTAGGCTTTGAGCCTCAGCTCCACTTCTGGTTTTTGAGAGGTTACTTGGAGATAAAAGTCTCACAGGGACTTTTCTGCCTGGGCTGGCTTTGAACTGTGAACTCAGATCTCAGTCTCCGGAGTAGCTAAGATTCTAGTGTGAGCCACCAGTACCCAGCTGCTCAATACATTTATAATCATACTGAGTATTTCTTCACTTTTACTTTGCAAAAAAGAAAAAAGAAAGCTTTACATAATTTATCTCAATTTTTTAAAAAAACCCTCTAGATGAAGCAGCTATTATTATTCCTTTGTGCAAATGAGGAACTTGCAGAATCTGTATAGTCAAGATCTTATAATTTAGCAGGGCACCAATATCTCATATCTGTAATCCTAGCTACTCAGTTCAAAGCCAGCCTGTGCAGGAAAATCTGTGAGACTCTTATTTCCAATTAACCACCCAAAAACAAGAAGTGGAGCTCTGGCTGAAAGTAATAGAGTGCTAGCCTTGAGCAAAAGAGCTCATGGACAGTGCCTAGGCCCTAAATTCAAGCCTCATGAATGGAAAAAAAAAAAGATTTTACAACTTTTTTTTTTTTGGTCGGTCGTGGGGCTTGAACTCTGGGCCTGGGCGCTGTCCCTCAGCTCTTCAGCTCAAGGCGAGCGCTCTACCACTTGAGCTACAGCA
>NW_012267221.1:24018617-24026550 GCF_000151885.1 Dipodomys ordii
AAATATACACTTAAAATGAATGACAGTAATGTAAAACAGATCCTGCCCAGGGGAAGGGAGCAGTGACAAGTGAGTGGGAGGAAGAACAGAGGGCACTTTACATTTATGTACAAAAATAGAGGGCTGGGAAGGTGGCTCAGTGGTAGAGTACTTGCCTTGCATGCATGAGGTCCTGGGTTTGATTCCTCAGCACCACACAAGCAAAAAGAAAAAAAGCCAGAAGTGGCGCTGTGGCTCAAGTGGTAGAGCGCTAGCCTTGAGCTGAAGAGCTGAGGGACAGCGCCCAGGCCCAGAGTTCAGGCCCCACGACCAGACCCCCCCCCAAAAAAAATAAAAATAAATAAAAATAAAAGAGTTCTGGAACAGCACCCAGGCCCTTAGTTCAAGCCCCATAACTGACCTCCTCCCCCCAAAAAAGCGCACCAAATCAGGAGGTAAGGAAGATTGTGCTGAGATATAGAGGTTAAATGAGTAGAAGTTAAACAAAATTAAGGACAAGTCTCAGAGAATGCAAAAACATAACTCCATCGCAGAGACACAATAGCTTCTGTGGTTAGCACAAAGCATAGGGCATGGTGGCCTTGGACAGAAGCCAGGTCCTACCTAAAGGGCCTTGCCAGACAGGCTCCTGCCATTGTTGTTTCCAATAACACTTCTATTAACACACACAAGCAAAGTGTAATGAAGTCCTGACGGGCTGGAAAAATAACCTCCAAATGGGCCAAATTCTGATCTAAATAAGCAAATAAAAAGAACAATTTGGCTCCAGACCATTGTTCACATTTATATAAAACTATCCTCCTATATAAAATTCTGAGACTTCTTTGTATAGAAGTATAAGCTAAATATAACTAACTACCCAACAATTTTGAATAAATTGAAATGAGCTATCTTGGGAAAGTATAGAAATGTCACTATTCTTTAACCATAGATTCCATCTCAGATATGGGGCTTTGAAGCAGATATTTCATGCTGTTTAAGGATTTTTTTATGTTAGTCTTCAAATCCGCATGATTTCCTTAAAAGTCAAAATCTCAGAAATGTTGTGCCTATCAAATGCATCTGTCTTCTGTTGCACTTTATATCTCTGCCACAAGTGCTAACTTTAAAGAAAGTACAATGTAATGAATAGGAATTTGTCACATTGTTAAACAGCTTAAAGCCAAAGAACCATATAAGTAACAAGATTTTTCCATAGAAATTTGCAGTCGTATAATCAAATAGGCAACAAATAAATTTTCCTGTTACTTGGAGTAAATATACTAAAAGAAGAAATTAATCTTAATAAAAGTCTATTGAAATTATGAAGATTTAGCTACATATTTAAGTATGAATGTGTATGCAATATTTATAGCTATATAGTACTGAATATGTAGTATAGTTTGTATTAATTAGTATTGCATATACATTATGTATATATATTTATACTACAAATTAGTATTATGTATAAAATAAATATTTGTTTCCTCTTAATAATATATACAACATTTCCAGAATAGCCTTCTTTTTTTCTTATTTGATTTAGAGTCTTGCTATGTAGTAGCTCAGGTTGTCCTCAAATTCATGAACATCTTTTCTCAGCCTTCTGGGTGCTAGAATTATAGGTGTGTACCACTAATACTTTATCATTAGAAAAGCTTCAGGCTTAACATAAAGCAAAACAGAACTTCACAGGGCCACGCATGGTGGTACATGATAATAGTTCCAGTAGAAGGATCACAAGTTCAGACCAGCCATGGGAAAAAGAGTGATCAGACTGTCTTAAAAACAAAATCAAAACAAAAGGACTACAGATGTAGCTCAGGTGATAGAGCTATTGCTCAGCATACATGAAGTCTGGGGTTCAATCCCAGTAGCATTAATCTAAAATAAAGTGCTGGTGATTGTTCTAGTATACTAGAAAGAACATAGGCATTGGAACCCGACAGGCCAGATATGAATGCTGAAATTACAGCCTACTAGCTGTGTCATTTTGATCATTGCAAGGTATATTAAATAGGTAGGTTTCATTAGGTAGCTGATGAAGAGAACACTACTCGCTGCTGCCCCTGCCATGCATGGTGGAGAGGCATGGCTGAAAAGGAAAGAGGCGACCCACTCACAGGGCCACGACTTATCGAAGCCACGGACAGGAAGAGGTGTGGCCACACTGAATCTAGACATGAACTCAGGGTCTGGGATGCTCTTAAGGTCAGATGGGAGGCATGTGACCAGAGGTGGCCCAGGATGTGACCTAGCAGGAAGGGAAGGTGACTGTTTCCAGGTCTGCCAGTTACCTGGGTAACAGATACTGGGTGGAAACTTAGCCAAGAGGTTCAGTGGTGTCCCTGTGCAGACCTTACAACCATCATACCTGTCTTAGAAGGAATTTTTTGATCCTACAATCTCCTTCTCAAGGAGAAAAGTAGTATGTACAGCAATGAGCAGGCTACCTGGAACAAAAAAGAGCATTCTACAAGTATGAGTTCCCTTCCCTTGTCTTATATCAAACAAACTTAGTGACTTAACTACGTGAAGTGGTGCACACCTATAAATACATCACATGCTCAAGAACAAGAAGACTGGATGCCAGTGGCTCATGCCTGTAATCCTAACAACTCAGGAGGCTGAAATCTGAGGATTACAGTTCAAAGCCAGTCTGACTAGGAAAGTGTGTGAGACTTTTATCCCCAAATAACAAAAAAAAGTGGTGAGTGGGGGGAAGAGAAGGAAGTAGAACTGTGGTTCAAGTAATAGTGTTAACCTTGAGCAAAAAAGCTCAGGAAAGCTGGGTGCTGGTGGCTCATGTTCATAAAGCTAACTACTCAGAGTCTGAGAATTGAGGATCACTGAAGCTAACCTGAGCAGGAAAATTCATGAGACTCTTATCTCCTATAAACCCCCAAATGCCAGAAGCAGAGCTATGGCTCAAGTGATAAAGCCCTAGATTTGAGCAAAAGAACTCAGAAATAATACCCAGGCCCCCAAGTTCAGGCCCTAATACCAGCACACATACATACAAAAAAGCCAAGGAACAGCTCCCAGGCCTGATTTCAAATCCCAGGACTGGCACATGCGCGCGCGCGCACACCCACACCCACACCCACCCACCCACACACACACACACACACACACACACACACCAAAGAAGGAGGAGGGGGAGGGAGAGCACTTGAGAGGCAAAGAAGGAAGGTGAGGGCCTGGGCTATAGAGTAAGATTCTATGCCAATAAAACAGGAATAGGGGAAGCGCCCGGCTCTCTCAGATTTTTCTAAATAGACTAGTTTTTAATTTGGTTCACCCAGATCTCAGCCTTCTAAGTAAGATTATAGGCATGAGCCACTGGCACTCAGCTCTCAGCTTACTATTTTTCTGGAGAACAGTGGGAACTCCCACTGTGCACATGTGCATGCATGTGTGCTTGGTACTAGGGCTTGACTTCAGAACCACCCATGTTTGACTTTTCACTTTGCCACTTGAATCACATCTCCATGTTTGGCTTTATTCTGGTTAATTGGAGATAAGAGTTTCTTTAAGCTTGTCTACGTGGGCTGGCTCCAAATTGTGATTTTCAGATCACCACCAGGATTTTAGGCTTGAGCAACTGGCCCAGCAACCACCTTTTTTTATATACCAAATTATCATTTATCCACTAGATCAAAACCTCACCTGCATTTCAAAACAGACACCCTTTATCTTGATTTGAGGGTTCGGTGTTGTAGGATAACATCTTTAAGATTCTTAAAAACACTTTTGTTTTGCAGAGAAAATGGAAATTCTTTTGCCTAGGTGGCAGCAACTTGAGCTTGATCTTTGCCAGCAAAAATCCTGGCTTGGAACTCTAAATTGATATTTCATCATATAACAACCTGCCAGGCAATCTCAACCACATCCACAAGTTCGCTAGGTACATTTTCTGTCTTGCGCATTGTCATAGTTAGAGATGCCAAACTTGTCACCATTGTCATAAACATAGGCCTTTTCCTTTCATCCAGCATCCATTAACATATACTTCTGTCCTTGTTTATAGTCTCCTCCAGGCCCTCTGGCCTCTTCTTACCAGCTAGTACCAAAGTCAATACGATGTGTTTTAGAAGTTTGTTTCAGTGACGCTATATATAATTCTGATTTCTGTTTTTGTTATCTATAGCTGTGTGAAAACAGCAGCAGTTCTTTATTTCTTGTGATTTGGTGGATTACCAGCGGTTTTCTGGGATGTTCTCCCAGTCTCGTTTAGTATCTCTTGAGTGTCTTCAGTCATAGTGATTGGGTTTTGTTGTGGACTGAATTTTTTTTTCTCTTGCAAATGCATGTTGAAATCTTAATTCTCAATATGATGGTATTAGGGGAAGGAACTATGGGGGGATTTAGTTATGAAGGGTGGAGCTTTTTAGAAATAAAGAATCCCTTATGGAGGGCACTCCCTCCCATTACACTCTGCCACATAAAGATACAAGAAGTCAACTATCTACAAATTGAAGAAGGAGCCTAACTAGAGCCCAACCAGGCTAACAGTTTAATATCAGATTTCCAGCTTCCAGAACCGTGAAATACAAAATTTTTCTGTTAATAGGCCAAAGTCTATGGTATTCTTATAGTAGCCCAAACTAACCAAGACTGGTCTGCAATACACAAATGCTTCTTTACTCATATATCTGGTACTTCAATGATCCTCCTCATGGCCTCTTCTCTCATATGATTCCTCACCCCCAGAATCATTCTAAGAGGCTTCTAGCTTCTCACCAGTAGAGTAGTCAGGATTTCTTAAGGGCGTAGGGCTCTAAAGAGCAGAAACAACTGCTTGGTGTTTTGTTATTGTTGTTCTAGTCTTGGGGCTTGCTTGAACTTAGGGCCTGGGCACCATCCCTGAGCTTATTTTGCTCAAGGCAAGCATTCTACCCCTTGAGCCATAGCTTTACTTCCAGGTGGTTAATTGGAAATAAAAGTCTCACAGACTTTTCTGCCTGGGCAGGCTTCAAACCACAGTCCTCAAATCTCACTCACCTGAGTAGCTAGGGTTACAGGCATAGGCCACATACTACTAGTACTTAAGACCTAAACTTGGATGTTGCAGAGGACCACTTTCTACTGTATATTTTTAGGCAAAGAAACTCCCTAAACCAGCTCAAATCAAAGGGGTCAGTGAAGAGATGATCAAGTTCAGGGATAGAGTGCTTGACCAGCCAGAACTTGGGTTTGGTTCCTAGAATTTTTATTTTTAATGTAGCAATAATTCCCACTAAACATAAGAGGCAGCCTGTGTACTCAGGAAAGGGAGGAATTTGAGGGAGCTAATTTTGGAGACAAGCTATAGCAAGTAAGTCCAGAACTATGTCATTGGGGTATCCTGGAGGAAGAATGAGTTCTGACTCCCCCATTCTTGTGAGATCTTGTGCACATCCTTGTTGAGATCTTTAGCCAGATAACTTGATAGTTTAAGAATGATGGACAAATCCAAAAATTGTGGTACCTTTACAAAATGGAATTTTTTTTTGGTTGGTTGTGGGGCTTGAACTCTGGGCCTGGGCGCTGTCCCTCAGCTCTTCAGATCAAGGCAAGCGCTCTACCACTTGAGCCACAGCGCCACTTCCAGTTTTCTAGTAGTTTATTGGAGATAAGAGGCTCATGGACTTTCCTGCCTAGGCTGGCTTTGAACCGTGAGACTCAGATCTCAGCCTCCTGAGTAGCTAGGATTACAGGCATGAGCCACTGTAAAATGGAATTTTACACAGCCATTAGAAGGAAGAATTTTCAGGGAAATGGATGGAACTAGACCAATCATATTAAGTGAGGTAATCACTTAATATGATTGGTCTAGTTCCATCTAGTTCCAGCCAAGCTCAGAGAGACAAACGGTGCATGTTATCTCTGATATACAGAAATTATATCTAAAATGCACTGTGATGTGATAAATTATACAGGATTCTAGCTACACACACAGTGAGAATGAAAGATGATATTCTTAGGACAGAAAGGCTTGATGCTTACATGCCTCTTCATATTTATATAAAATAATATGCATACTGAAATGAACTCAAAGATATGGAAACAAGAGACTTCTTTTTCCCCCCTTTTTTTAGTTTTTAGTTTTGGATGATTCTGTCTTTTTTACCTTACGTATGGTATATTCAAGAGTACATCTTCAGAAGGGGTGGGGGAGGGTACAGAACTCAAGGGCAAGAATGTGAAAAAGTACAGCAGTAGAGCTCACTGGACATTGATAAAGTGAATTATACAGCCAGTGGGTGGAGATGGGAGGGAGGGACTGGGAAAGAATGAGGGAACAGAAGACACTGTACGAAAGGAAATATACTCATTACCTGACTCATATAACTGTAATCCCTCTGTATATCACCTCTATAATAACAATAAATTAATAAAATAAAACAAAAAAGATCAACAAGTAAAACAAAAGTAGCTCTAGAAGTATATTAAATTGCAGCATAATGCTTAATTTCTGTATAGCATGTCCTATGCTATACAGGATTTACTGAAATCTTAACTAGGTTTATTCACTTTTTTTTTTACTGATTATAATTCACATACCATAAAATTCATCCTTCTCAACTCTGGAAATCACTGTCTATGGATTTGCCTGTGTTAGACATTTCAAATAAGTGGCCTTTTACATATGGCTTTTGTCAATGTATTAGAAAGACTTCTCTAAAACCAGAGAATCAATAGAATGGATGGAGCGATGGAAGAGATTTATCATAAGGAATCAATTGGTTCACATGATTATGGAAGCTAAGTCCTACGAGGACAACTGTCTTTTTTTTTTTTTGGTCGGTCATGGGGCTTGAACTCTGGGCCTGGGCGCTGTCCCTGAGCTCTTCAGTTCAAGGCTAGCACTCTCCCACTTGAGCCACAGCGCCACTTCCGGCTTTTTTCTTTTTGCTTATGTGGTGCTAAGGAATCGAACCCAGGGCTTCAGGCATGCAAGGCAAGTGCTCTACCACTGAGCCACCTTCCCAGCCCATAGTGTGAGGTGTTGAGGCCACATGGCCAGGTGAGGTGCATCAGGCCCTGCCATCTTTTTGTTTTTTTGGTGTGTTTTTTTTGTTTTTTGTTTTTTTTTTTGTCTGTCGTGGGGCCTGAACACTGGGCCTGGGCACTGTCCCCTAGCTCTTCAGCTCAAGGCTAGCACTCTAGCATTTGAGCCACAGCACCCCTTCTCTGGCTTTTTCTGCTTATGTGGTGCTGAGAAATCGAACCCAGGTCCTCATGCATGCAAGGCAAGCTCTCTACCACTGAGCCACCTTCCCAGCCCTTCCCGGGCTGGCTTTGAACCACAGTCCTCAGATCTCAGCTTCCTTGAGTAGGTAGTATTACAGGTGTGAGCCACCAGCACCGGGCTACAACTGTCTATATAGTTCTGAAAAACAGAACGCTGATGAGACAAGTATCAGTCAGGGGCACAAACCTGATATTTCAGCCTAAGAACCCAGGCAGTGAGAATGAATTCTCTCTTATTCTACCTTGAGTTCTTTATATGGAAATGACATATTTTGCCAATTAATTAATCACTTGAGAAGCCATTTTTTAACCTTCTAACTATTAAGAATACTGTAATGAATATTCAATTACATTGTTATTGAACTTAAACTAAAGATTCCTGTAGGATATTGATAAGGTAAGTGTATCAATGCATAAATGAAAATAAGACATAAATAAGGTAAATGTTTTTGTATTTAGAAGTGTTTTCTTAGTTATTGCTTAAAGACTGCAGGCAATATTTTGGAAAAGAATTCTATCTTTAAAAAAAAACCATTATATTAAGTGAAGTAAGCCAGGCCCAAAGAAACATAGGTCCCATGGTTTCCCTTATTTGCAATATCTAGTATATGTATGAGTCAAGCACAAAAGGTCAGATAATGTGATGTCAGGAAAATGAACCCTTAGATATGTATTTTAATGTTTTTTTCTTTCATGCATGTGTTTCTAACGCATTTAT
>NW_012267221.1:24031725-24039135 GCF_000151885.1 Dipodomys ordii
CCACTTCCGGTTTTCTGGTGGTTTATTGGAGATAAGAGTCTCACAGTCTCTCCTGCCCGGGCTGGCTTTGAACCGTGATCCTCAGATCTCAGCCTCCCGAGTAGCTAGGACTACAGGCGTCAGCCACCAGTGCCCGGCAAGATCTTACAACTTTTAATCAAACTACAGCACCACAAAAAACTTAACACAACTTAAAACACCTTTCCACTAAAGTTGGCAGAGTGAAGGTTACAGATCCACTGTCAGCTATCAATGTATTGCCAAAATACCAAGAGTGTTCTATTCACTAGAATGGTGACTTGTTTGAGAATGAGGCTTGGATGGTAAGCAAGAAAACACAAGAGTTCAGGGGTAAAGATCGAAGCATTTTCTGGATTATCTCCTATTCACAATCAATATGTATTTCTCTAAAACATTATTGTGTTTTCTTCTGCCTACCACTATCCTGCCCTAAACTTTTACTAAGATGTGGACAAAGCTACAATCATCCTTAGATTGACAGCCTGGAGCACCACCCTTTCACATCGTTCTTGACACAGGCCTCAGGTACATTGCTGACTGTTCAGAGTAGGCTTCTTTTCTTTGCCAAGTGGCAAGTCTTCTCCGTATGGCTGCTTCATGAAATGGCATCTGCTTTTCCAGAGTGAATGATTCAAGACAGCATGAGGAAGAGGCCTCATCTCAAGGCCTTTTATAGCCCTTCGTCTTCCTCATATTCTATTTGTCATTAAGTCTTAGCTAACTATCGAGGAAAGGGAAATTAAGTGCCCTCTTTTAATGGTCTTTGTTTGAAACAGAATCTCAAGACTAGAAAGACCTAGAGCTGAGCATCCTTCTGCCTGTCTCCCAAGTGCATGGATTGTAGGCATGAACTACCAGACCCTAACAAGTGCTACTTTTTAAAGTGTGTCAAAGAATCTGGGAATGTATTATTAAGTAAACAGGATTAATATGACTTCTATATGCTAATTCAGAGAGCAAATCTTTGTAAAGGAGCCTCTTAGTTAAAGATCTCCAGAAATACCCATAACTTCCACCCATCCTTTTGGGGGGAGGCTGACAAAGAAGCAGTGTTACAGAGACTGTTTTGTTCTGGACATGACTGGCTTTTTGAATTGAGGGTTGGAAGTGATCTTCACTCTGCTCTTCCTTCCCCTCCAAACAGGCTTGGCTCAGCTAGTGGTTAAAATAGTTCAATACCCTGCAATCATAAATGTTGTAGAGCTATAGGAAGAGAGAGAAAGCTTGAAGTGGGTGTTATTTTCTCCCTCTGTGGTACACACAGCAATGGAAATACCAAGTGGAATTTCTGCAATATGTTTCTATACAGCCACTAGACTTGTCCAACTGGAGGTCAGCACTCCAGAGAACCAATGAAGATATCATTCTTGGCCTTTTAATTATAACTCTTTCATGTCATAAAAACTTAGATGATTCAATTCCTCCAAATAGACCATGCTACTAACACACATAAAATACTTGCTTTAAATTTGGAATTATAGCCATGTGCTAGTGGCTCACATCTGTGATCCTAGCTATTCAGGAGGCTGAGATCTGAGGATCAAAATCGAAACATAGCCCAGAAAAAAAAGTCTATTAGATTCATATATCCATTTAAGCAGCAAAGAGACAGGAGTGAAGGTATGGTCTCAAGTGAGTAAAAAAGCCAAGAGAGAGGGAAAGACTCTGAGTTCAAGCCCCAATCCCAACACACACACACAAACACACACACTCATACTCACACAAACAAATTGAATCATAAAGATTTATCAGAGACATTTCTGCAGACTCTAGGAACCTGCCAAAAAGCATCAACAGCCAGCAACTAGTTTAAGAAAGAAAGTGTTAAGCTAATTTCAGGGCTGACTTACCTAACTGAAGAGAAATGAGTGAAATACAAGAAGGAATCCAATTTGGTCTTTCTTTGCATGCCTATTGTCTGTTCTATCGAAGTCATTCAATATGGACACAGTGCAAACAACTGTGTCTCAATAAAATCTGTTCTCCACTTTCTCCTACCTCATCTGCAGACTGTTAACATTTTCTTCTATTTCAGCACTGCTGTTTTTCTTTAACATTGGAGATTTGAGCCGTTATGTTGTAATTGCTTAGCACACAGCTGGCCCTGTTAGGATGTTCTTGTATATGTCCCTTCATTTTCCTAATAGCCCTATGATCCAATCTACGGTCCATTTAAAACACAAAACATTTCATGTGCCACTTTATGCTGGGGCTCTTTTCGAGTTCCATTTCAGCTTCATTAATATTGATAGCTATCACTCTCCTTGCTTACTTCAGAAGATTCTTTGAGATTAATCTTCACAATCCGTGATGATTTGTTGCTGTTTTGTGTGTCAGCCACAGTACAGCTTGTCTCTTGTTAATTTTGTTTTTCCTTATTTTTATGCATTTGCTATGACTGTTCTCCTACTTGCCCTACTGGTGGGTGTCAGGTCCCGTATGGAACCCTAGTTTTGTCTCTGCCTTTCACTGTGATTTTCCATCATTAGGGACCTCTTGAATAAAAATGTAGCCCTTGTTTCTGACAGAGTCCATGTTCCTTTTCTTTTCTTTCTGTGTGATTTTTCATCATTATGATTCTTAAATTTCTTGAATAATGATATACACTATGAACAAATGGACAGAGCAGTAATGGATTCAGCAATGTTTCCTGAAATGTATCTGTAGCTTTGAGAGAACAGGGTGCCAGCAGAATTAACTATGTATGTAAAAAAATTTTTAATAGATTTTGAAGTCAATTAGTAACAATGCTGTGGTGTATTCATAATTTGCAATCTTGCTCACGGCATCTGTTGAATGCCAAGTCCACTGCAGATAGGCTAGAACATAGCTTTATAGGTACAATGCTGTATCTATAGCACTTTCAAAGGTAGCCAATATTTTCCTCAATCAAGAATGCTAAATTAGAAGTTGTACTAATTTTAAAAAGTGAAGTAGGGGCTGAGAAGGTGGCTCAGTGGTAGAGTGCTTGCCTTGCATGCATGAGGCCCTGGGTTCCATTCCTCAGCACCACAGAAGCAGAAAAAGCTGGAAGTGGTGCTGTGGCTCAAGTGGTAGAGCACTAGCCTTGAGCTGAAGAGCTGAGGGACAGAGCCCAGGCCCAGAATTCAGGCCCCATGACTGACAAAAAAAGGGAAGTAAATGGAATCAAACTTTCCTAATTCAGGATTTTTTTTCTGGTGAGATGAATAATTTTACTGAGTACTTCGGAATAAAATAACTGCACGTTTCTAATTACCAAAAGGCAAAGACACATTATGGGTGATAGAAGACTGTTCAGTTCTAACAACTACAGTTGACTAAAGCTAAATCAATGATAAAAAAGAAGAGTATAAAGGTAAGCTAGGCCCTGGTGGCTCACCCCTGTCACCCTAGCTACTCAAGAGGCAGGAATGTGAAGTTTAGAGCCAAGCAGCCCAGACAGACAAATCCAAGAGTCTTTGATCTCCAATTAACTGGCAAAAAGACAGACCTGGAGACATGGCTTGGGTGGCGGAACATGAGCTGTGGGTGAAAAAGCTGAGCAAAAATGTGAGGCCCTGAGTTCAAGCACCAGTATTGACTTACACACACATATGCACATAGGCACACACACATACACATACACACAAATGTAAAGGTGAAAGAAAATATTGGTTGTCCAGTTACTGATTAAAAAAAGAGAGAGAAAGTAAAGCTAAGATAGATCAAATGTATTATTTATTCACTTTTGCTTAAAAAGTATATCTGCTTCATGTTCAAAATACCAATTACCAGCTGAAGAATTCAGAACCACAGAAAGACAAATATAGCATGATTTATATCACATGTAGAATCCAGGGTTTTTTTTGTTTTGTTTTATTTTGGTGTTTTTGTTTGTTTTTGTTTTGTCAGTTGTGGGATCTGAACTCGGCCTGGGCTCTGTCCCTCAGCTCTTCAGCTCAAGGCTAGCTCTCTACCACTTGAGCCACAGCACCACTTCCGGCTTTTTCTGCTTAGAATCTAATTTTTAACAACATAAAAGTAGAAAGGGGCTACTTGGGAAGAGTAAGGGGTCAGCAGAAGGTAAATAAGAGAAAGTAACAGGGGTGTATGATCAAAGTACATGCATGAAAATAACATGATGGAACCCATTATTTTGTACCATTAATATATGCTGATAAAAAGAACTCAGTGTCAGACTGGGGATGTAATTCAGTGGCAACGTGCTTGCCTCACAAGTGCAATGTCCTGGTTTAATCCCACTACCAAAAAAGAACAGACAAAAACATAGTAAAAAAAAAAAATAAGAATTCAGTGTCAGCTTAAGCAGTTCACTTTTTGAAAATGCCCTATATAAACTATCCAAACTTATGGACAACTGGTATTTCAGAAATTTTATAAATCTGAGATGTTGATATGATTACAGAATCAAAGCAAAAAAAGATTTAGCAGTTTCCCTTGTGGGGGTGGGTGGGGGGAACAGTGTAACTCGTATGCAAACCTAGCAATCAGGAAATTCTGAATCCTGTTTATTTTTAAAACAATCATGCACTGCTTAATTTGAAGAATAGTGTTTTGTGTGATGTGTTGTTAGCCAGTGTTGTTATGGTGTAGATGATGACAATGTGTACTTACAGGGGCCTAGATGGTAAATACCATCTAACACCTATGTGATATGAACATGTGGCATGACCATGGCTCCTAGGCCATGATCAACAGCACAACAGGAAACAAAATGAAGTACAGAGGAAAAAAGGCAATCAGGAAACATGGTAAGAAATCTGTGAGGCATACTGTCGTGTAATAAACTTTTTATAATTAGAAAGAGTACCCTTGAAAATAATTACAAAATGTATAGTATAGTAAAACCATGCTCCTGTGGCTCAGGCCTGTAATCTTAGTTGCTCAGAGGCTGAGAGCTAAGGATTGCAGTTCAAAGTCAGCCTGGGCAGGAAAGTCCATGAGACGTTCATCACCAATTAACCCAAAACAAAGCTGGAAATGGGGTAGTAGCTCAAGCAGTAGAGTATTAACCTTGAACAAAAAA
The DNA here is from genome assembly GCF_000151885.1 of Dipodomys ordii. Taxonomy (NCBI): domain Eukaryota; kingdom Metazoa; phylum Chordata; class Mammalia; order Rodentia; family Heteromyidae; genus Dipodomys; species Dipodomys ordii. Next base: position 24,036,755 of record NW_012267221.1, read on the forward strand.
GCTCAGGAACAGGACTGAGAATATGGCTTAGTGGTAGAGTGCTTGCCTAGCATGCATAAAGGCCTGATTTCAATTCCTCAGTACACATAAACACAAAAAGCTGGGAGCAGTGCTGTGGCTCAAGTGGTAGAATGTTAGCCTTGAGCAAAAGAAGCTCAGGGACAGTGCTCAGGCCCTGAGTTCAAGCCCTAGGACTGGTGCATGAGCTTAAGAATTAATTAAAATTGCTTTAAAAAAATAGGAAATCTCTATTCTTCAATGTATTAATTACCAGGCTTCTACAAAAGACTTCCCCCTTTTTTTCTTTCTTGAAAAAGTGATGAACAAGGAGGGGGTGGGGGTTACAGTTACAAAAGTGAGGTAATGAGTACACTTGGTTTTAATCAGTATTACCCAATCCCTCATTATCTCCCACTTACCCCTTCCTAATTACCTCCCCAAATTTCCCATATTATACTATCAATCCTAATGAGAGCAGAGTACCTATGCCAGATGAAAGATTTGACTTTCTTTGCCAATATCACAAACTTTATGATATCGTTCATTTGGTGTCAGCTTATATAGTAGGCTTAAAGTCAAACAAAAGAGCTTTTCTTTAAAATATTATAGAATAGGGGCTGGGAAGTTGGCTCAGTGGTAGAGCGCTTGTCTTGCATGCATGAGGCCCTGGGTTCGATTCCTCAGCACCACATAAGCAAAAAGAAAAAAGCCGGAAGTGACGCTGTGGCTCAAGTGGTAGGGCACTAGCCTTGAGCTGAAGAGCTGAGGGACAGTGCTCAGGCCCAGAGTTCAGGCCTCACAACCGGACCAAAATAAAATAAAATATTATAGAATATTGCTTTAAATGATTATAAAAACAGTATTGAGCCAGGCACTGGCTACTAGGAGGCAGAGATCTAAGGATCATGGTTTGAAGTCAGCCCAGGAAGGAAGGTCCATGAGACTTTTTGTTGTTTTTATTTTTAGTCAGTCATGAGGCTTGAACTCTGGGCCTGGGCACTGTCCCTCAACTCTTCAGCTCAGGGCAAGCACTCTACCACTTGAGCCACAGCACCACTTCCAGTTTTTTGAGTGGTTTATTGGAGCTAAGAGTTTCATGGTCTTTCCAGCCCAGGGTGGCTTTGAACCTTGACCATCAGATCTCAGCCTACTGAATAGCTAGGATTACAGGCATGAGCAACCACGTCCCACTCCATGAGACTTTTATCTCCAATTAACCACAAAAAGCCTGAAATAGAGCTATAACTTGAGTGGTAGAGTGCTACCCTTGAGCACAAAAGCTCATGGACAGTGCCCAGTCCCTAAGCTCAAGCCTCAGGACACACACACACACACACACACACATTTTGGAGCAAGGTTGCAATGGTTTTACACAATGATTGAAAACGTCAGGAGGGTCTATTTTATGTTTTGTTAGAGGGGGGGTCTATTTTATGTTTTGTTAGAATGTTGTTTTTATATTACTTACGAGTTTTCTTTTTCATTTTCTTTTTCTCTGCCCCCACCCGCAGCATCTTTTTGGAAGCACTGGGGAGAATGGGATTGAACCCAGGGCTTTGCATGCAGTAGGCAAGCACTCTACTACTAAGTCCTACTTACCACCCTTTTGTTTGTTTGTTTTAGATAGTCTTGATCAACCAACTTCCACCTCTCTAATAGCTAAGATTACAGGCCTGCACTATTATGCTCAGCCTGTGAGTCTTCTTTTGGAGAACAAAGAACTAGTAAAAAAGGAAAAAGCTAAAGCAGTCTAAAAGGTGCCTCTTTTGAGGATAAAGTTTTTACTATTAGTAATAGACTTTTAAAGTCTTAAAGTATTTAGAAGTGTTGTTTGCATTTGAAAAGAACTGATAGAATTGAGCAGAGTGTGAATCAATATTTGTAGGCTACATTTACATGTTCCTATGAAGATAAGATTCTGGAAAAAATATTCCAGACATCTGAATGTTGGAATTTACATTTTTTAATTCATCTGAATGTTTTGATTATGTCAATCCTAATGTATTTCCCAAAAGGATTCATTATTTGGTTTACCTTAGGATCTACTTTTCAAGTATTCATATATTCCCTCAAATATTTGTAGAATTTCCAGTACAGACTTAGTCACTAATCTAACTGCTTAGCAGTAGGCTCCAGGAATCATTCAAAGCAAGAAATCCTGGAAAATGAAATATCCATATCTGATCCTAAACCAATACCAAGAAACACTACTACTGATCAGATATGAAGTGATCAGTCATAGCTCATCTTTGAGAATTCTTTAATCTAAATTATGTTTATAAATCGAACATAAAGAATCAGAAATTGGCCGGGCGTCGGTGGCTCATGCCTGTAATCCTAGCTACTCAGGAGGCTGAGATCTGAGGATCATGGTTCAAAGC
>NW_012267221.1:24039185-24040464 GCF_000151885.1 Dipodomys ordii
GGCTGCAATGCTTGGTAAGAAATGTACGCATTATCCTGCCCATGCAATTGTAACCCCTCTGTACAGTATGTTCACAAATAAAATAAAATTAAATTTAAAAAAAAACCAAAAAACTAGTTTTTGGATAGAGAACCAGGGCAATAATGAATACTTGATAAAGTGTAGTGTGAGGTTAGAAACTACAGGTCCACTCTACTAATCAAACTCATAACCCAGGAGGATGACAAGAACATAAAAGAGAATTCAAGCTGTTTTTCAGGGGCAGGGGGAATTTATATAAGAAAATTTAAATAAAAGTTCTCTTGTTTCAAGATTTATAGGAAGTATAAACCAAATAAAATGGCCTTATTATAAAGATTTGGGCAAAGAATTCTTTTCTAGCTAGTTATTTGCCATAGCAAGAGGCAGTGTGCTCACCTCCTCATCCTGTTTCTTGTTCAGGGGGTGTTTTTGTTTTTACGTATAATTAATGGTCCCCAGATGGACTTGCTTTTCAGAGCCCTATCTTTTCACTTTCATCTTCCTTAGGGCACAGAGGTTTTCAATATTTCCCTTCATCTAAAAAAGACCAAACAAAAGAGCCCTGTTGACAGTGCTGCTGAGAAATGTTTCCTTTAGGCCTCACATAAATATCTCCTGTGTGGTTTCAGCACCTATCTCCTCTCATTTACCACTGAATTTAATACCTTGTCACTACTTCAAACTAGTCTTCCTCCAAAGTCTTTCCTCAGAACCCTGATTCCCCCACACTCCCAGTTCTATGTGTCCTCCCTATTGGTAAGCTACTCCTCAGCCTTACGCCTTGCCCTGGGCTTTTAGAACTTCCAACGCATCCTGGCTCCTTTCTTTCTTCTCACCTCTAGTCCTCAAAGACCAGCTACCCTCCACTTCACCGTTCTCTCTCTCAGCTGGGACTTTGGCCTCTTTCATCCTGCCAGCACCCAAACAAAAATCTACTGTCCTCTGGCCTCTTTTACGTACTTAGAAGAATCTTACTTAAGGAGGGATTTCAGAAATGGTTTTATTAATTTCTTTCCATAGTGGCTACTCACAACCTTATTATTCTCCTCAAGTCCCAGTCTTTATCTACCAGTATCTTAGCAGATGCAAAAACTAACTAAATGACTAAATAAATAAATAGACCATTGGGTTAAGACTCTTTTAATTCATCTCCATCTACAGACTTAACTGAAACTTCCACATCCTTCTTCCTTCCTTCCTTCCTTCCTTCCTTCCTTCCTTCCTTCCTTCCTTCCTTCCTTCCTTCCTTCCTTCCTTC
>NW_012267221.1:24054808-24056097 GCF_000151885.1 Dipodomys ordii
AAAAAAAAAAAAATCAAAAACTGGCAAATGCTCCCAGTTCATAGTCCTTCTTTGAAGTCCAAGGATGATCTCAATTCAATGTTACATTCTTTTCTGCCTATTCCCAACAGACAAAACCATCAAATTACCAGAGCAATTTCTGGTGGCCAGCTGAATTCTAGGGCTACCATCTAGGCTCATGGCTTTTGGCATTCTTGATGTACATACATCCAATGATTCTAGCAGTTAGCTCCCTATCATGTATCCTTCCTTACTGTGCTCCACTGCCAAGACTGAAAGCTTGACAGTGGGCTCTCCATTGTACTGTTAGCCTGACCACCCTTTCTGTTCCCAAGATGGGAACTGATGGGTCACCTTTCCACCAACACAGATTTGTTTCTTGAGGGAGCTATGTATGGGGAGAGTCTGAATACTGTAGTGATTTACATGAAGCTGGTCCTTTCATCTACCACAAAATAGACTGCAGAAGGCCAGCATCAGACAAATTGCCATCTTATGTGGCACTTCAAAGAGGACAGGATAGTTGGGTGCAACTTTCAGAAATTCAATCAAATTAATTTGTAGTATTCACCCATCATCAAATGCATCTTCTAGAGTCACATGCCTCCTGGATACAATCTTTGTGACAGCAGAAATAGAGAATGTACAGGGAGCAATATATATTCATTATTCTTTAAAAGAAAAGGCCTGCTGGGATAAGAAGGGCTGTGGAACAGCTGTTTTCTTCCCAGTTTTACACATAAAAGAATTCTATATGTAAAACACCTGTAGAGCATGGATTGTCGAATATGTTTACCATGGGTCTAATGCCCAGTACACTACTTGGCCTATTGTGAGCCAAAGCAAATATTTATAACAAAGAAAAGCCCACCATTTTAGACCTGGAATCTGACCACTACTGAACACATTTTGTAGCCCTGAAAACCTTGCTACTTTTTCTTTGATGTTGTCCATGGGAGAATTAATTCTCTCAACCAATAGAATGAAGCTGAATTGGAAACAGGTTAAGTTAGTTTATTCCATTCTTAGGAATTTCTAGAGTGTAAAAATTTTTCTTTCTTTCTTTCCTTTTTTTTTTGGGGGGGGGAGAGGGGGTCCAGTCGTGGGGCCTGAACTCTGGGCCTGCGTGCTGTCCCTCAGCTCTTCAGCTTAAGGCTAGCTCTCTACCACTTGAGCCATAGTGCCATTTCCGGTTTTTTCTTTTTGCTTATGTGGTGCTGAGGAATCAAACCCAGGGCCTGAGGCATGCAAGGCAAGCGCTCTACCACTGAGCCACCTTCCCAGCCCTC
>NW_012267221.1:24056637-24072884 GCF_000151885.1 Dipodomys ordii
AGTGGTAGAGCACTAGCCTTGAGCTGAAGAGCTGAGGGACAGTGCCCAGGCCCAGATTTCAAGCACCATGACTGGCAAAAAAAAAAAAAAAAGATAAATGTATTAAAACAGAATAATAAAACATTTAAAATTTTCTTAAAAGGAAAGGTAGATAAGAAAGAGAATTAGAGGAGATAGGTTTAATAAAACTTTGTAGGGGGGGAGGGAGGTGTTGGGGAAGTAGAAAGGGAAGGGATAGTAAGGGAAAAACAAAGGAGGGGTAACAATGCTCGATAGGAAAATACTCATTGCCTTACTCATGTAAATGCAACCCCTCTTTACAGTATCTTTACAATAAAAATATTTTAAAAACTACATTGTACACATAAAAATCTCACAATTAAACCTCTTTGCACAATTAATACACAGGTAATTTTACCAGGCCCACACACATTCTTTTCCTGCAAGGACCTAACCTAGCAAGCAAAGTACAGGCTCACGCCTGTAATTCTAGCTACTTAGGAGGCTGAGATCTGAGAATCATGGTTCAAAGCCAGTAAGGACAAGAAAGTCCATGAGACTCTTATCTCCAATTAACTACCAGAAATCCGGAAGTGGCACTGTGGCTGAAGAGGTAGAGCGCTAGCCTCCATCTGAATTGCTCAGGGACCATGCCCAAGTCCAGAATTTAAGACCCACAACTGACCAAAAAAAAAAAAAAAAGATACAGAAGGGTTGTTGCAGTAGATCAAACAATAGCGCATTTGTCTATCATATAGGAGGCTCTGAGTTCAAACTCCTGAATAAAATAAAATAAAATAAGATGCAGAGAAAGATGACCCAGCCTTCCACTGGCTGGTAAGACCTGGCTCATTTTATCCTTCTTGCTGCAGGTATGAATGGATAAAAGTACTATACAAGCAACAACAACAAACACAGTAACAATGTGTGGATGCTTGAAAAGCAAAGAGGAAAAGAAAATTGATGTCCTTAGGAGTCTGACTAGCGTATCAATTCCTCCTTCCCAAAGGAAGAGACAGATTTCCCTTTTCCTTTCCTGAGCTTATAGAACTTAGTCCAATCTCTTAAACACTAACATTCATTCCCATTTGGGCTTTGGCTGACATAGCCCACTCTTCCATGCCTTTCACTTGCCTAATCTAAGTTAAATATTTAGTGAAAGTGCTTGAACTGCAAGGCAGAGCAAAAGAGCACAGAGATAGCAGACAGCAGAAATTACATACTTCCCTGACTCTTCTTTTCTGAGCTGCCAGCCCACAGCCTAGTACACAAACACCAACCACCTCATCTTTTCAGTTCTACCTTTTCTTCACCCAGAGAAGAGAAAATGCCTTCCCTAGTTTCAAAATTCCTCAGAGTTCTACATTTGATTTTTTAAAATCTATTTTGAGTCAATTTTTTTTTTGATCAGTCATGGGGCTTGCATACAGGGCCTGAGCACTGTCCTTGAGCTCTTTTGCTCAAGGATAGCATTCTACCACTTTAAGCCATAACTCCACCTCCAGTTTTCTAGACATTAATTGGAGATAAGAGTCCCACAGACTTTCTTGCCCTGGCCAGCTTCAAATTGCAATCCTCAGATCTCAGCCTCCTGATTAGATAGGATTATCGGCATCAGCCACCAGTGCCAGGCTTGAGTCAATTTTTGTGCATGGTAAACATAAAGGTCTAAATTAATTTTTTGTACATAGATATCCAGTTTTCTCAACATTACTTATTGATGAGACTCTCCTTTCTCTATTCGATATCTTTTACACAATTTTCAAATATCAATTGAAAAAATATGACATAGTATGGGGCTGGGAAGGTGGCTCAGTGGTAGAGTGCTTGCCTTGCATGCATGAGGCCCTGGGTTCCATTCCTCAGCACCACAGAAGCAGAAAAAGCTGGAAGTGGTGCTGTGGCTCAAGTGGTAGAGCCTAGCCTTGAGCTGAAGAGCTGAGGGACAGTGCCCAGACCCAGATTTCAGGCACCATGACTGGCAAAAAAAAAAAATGACATAGTCATATAGCACATGCTATAATCTTACATACTCTGGAGGCAGAGACAGCCTGGACCTTTAATTGCTTTAATTTTTGAAAAAAAAAAAAACTAATGCTCAAAATGCAGACATAGCCAGGCACTGCTGACTTATCCTTATAATCCTCCTGAGATCTTAGAATTGCAGTTCAAAATTGCCTTTAACAAAAGAGTTCAGGGGTCATGCCCAGGCACCAAATTCAAACCCAATGGCTGCACACACACACACACACACACAAATGCAGGCATGGTCCTTAGTGAACACTATGTAGAAAATTAACTATGTAATTTATGGGCATTGATAAGAAGCGGGAACTAGGGGAAAGTGAAGGAAGGGGTAACATTGTCCAAAAAGAAATGTACTCATAGCCAGGTGCTGGTGGCTCACACCTGTAATCCAACTCAGAAGGCTGAGATCTGAGGATTACAGTTTGAAGCCAGCCCAGGCAGGAAAGTCCATGAGACTCTAATCTCCAATTAACCACCAGAAAACTGGAAGTGGTGCTGAGGTTCAAAGTGGTAGAGCTCTAGCCTTGTGCAAAAAGAATTCAGGGACAGTACCTACAACTGATTAAAAAGAAAAAGAAAAAAAGAAAGAAATGTACTCGTTACCTGAATTATAAAACTAACCCCTCTTCACAACACCTTAATAATGACAATAAAATTATATTTAAAAATTTTTGATGTTCAAAGGGGGCTCACTGTGATATTTACATGCATGCATATAATGTATCTTCATCAAATTCATACACATGTTCTCCCCTTAGACCCTATCTTAGAAACAAAACAAAAGCTGAATGAAGTGGCTCATACCTGTAATCCTAGGTACCTAGGATGCTGAAATTGGGAAGATCACAGAGGCTAGCTGAAGCAAAAGTTATGGAGACCCCATTTCAACCAATAAAAAAAATCTGAGTGTAGTGGCAGGCACTTATCATTCCATGTATGAAGGAAACGTAAATAGTAGGATCATGGTTCAGGTTCAGGCTGGCCCAAGAAAAAAAGTGAGACCCTATTCAAAAAACAAGTTTAGAAAAATGGGTAGAAGCATTGTTCAAATATTATACAGTCTTCCTACCAAGCAGAAGGCAAGATCAATTGATAGTTTAAGTATGATTTATTTCTGGGCTCTCTAAATTCTGTTCTCTATGTTTGTCTTTATACCAGTAACCTATTCTTTTGACTTTGTAACAGGGAGCAGGAAATAGGGAAGTATTGGTCAAAGGGTCTTAATTCTGTTGTGCAACATGAATAAGTTCTGGAGACCCACTTAACTATACTGCCAATAGTTGAAAATACTTAGACAATAGTGGCTCAAGCCTATAATCCTAGCTTCTCATGAGGTGAGCTGAAGGAACCTGATTGGCTTTGAACTGAACTTTCTTCAGAGTCCACCCTGACAGAAAAGTCTGCAAGACTACATCTCCAATTAGCCCAAATTAACCAGCAAAATACTGGACAGGAGGCATGGTTCAATCAGTAAAGCATTAACAGTGAGCAAGCAAGCTAAGCAAAATTTTGAGGCCCCAAAGTGAAGCTTCATACCAGCACACAAAAAAAGAAATACTGTAATATACACTTAGACATTTGCCAAGAAGATAGTGTTATATTAAATATATACATATATATCAAGATATGTATATTATTTGTATATAACTACAGATATATGAAGTAGAAGAAAATTTTAAGGGTCATGAATATGTTCATGGCTTTGTGTTGATAGCTTCACAGGTATATGCTTAAAAATTCATTAAGCTATATACATTACAAATACTCAGTTTGGGGCTGGGAAGGTGGTTCAGTGGTAGAGCACTTGCCTTGCATGCCTGAGGCCCTGGGTTCAATTCCTCAGCACCACATAAGCAAAAAAAAAAAAAAACAAGTGGCGCTGTGGCTCAAGTGGTAGAGCGCTAGCCTTGAGCTGAAGAGCTGAGGGACAGTGCCCAGGCCCAGAGTTCAGGCCCCACGACCGGACCCCGCCCCCCCCAAGAAAAAACAAATACTCAGTTTTTTATGTCAGTTATACTTCAGTAAGTGATTTAAAATTATTTTCTAGCCAGGCTTGGTGATGCATGCCTACAATCTTAGCATTGGGGAGAATAAAACAGGAGGATCATAATGTGAGGACAGGCTAAGTTCCAAAGCCCTTTTGCTGGTGAATTGTGAAGGCTTACTTCTTCAGCAGCCTAGTTTCTATACTGAGTGTTCTGTCTTATGTGACCCCTCCTCAAGTTCAAGGTTTATGCCGCCATGTTGGATCATCTGTTCAGTTGCTGGTTTTTATCTGATGGAAATCTCAAACTCTCCAAAGTTGTGCTTGGCAAAGATGAAGGACAAGGTCTAAGCCCAATAAACCAATATCATAACTACCTTTTCTATGAGATCTGCACATTCTTCAAAATCTCTTTGATGTTTCATTTTACTAAATGATAATAACAGACACTTAAATCTCTACAGGAAATATAAAGGTTAAGGAAATGATTTCTTATGCATTCTAATACAATTAAGCAATAGGATTAGGAAGGTCATCATACTATAATGGAAACTGAAAAATAGGGTGTTATCAAGCAATTAGGTCTGGAAACTATGGTGGAACTAAATCCATATATATACACATATATAAATATGTATATATATGTGTGTGTCTATACACACACACACACACACAGACCCTATGTTGAAATTCTTGAATTACAACTGAATATAAAGAATGTGGCCAGGTGCTGGTGGCTCACACCTGTCATCCCAGCTACTCTGGAGACTGAGATCTAAGGATCATGGTTTGAAGCCAGCTGAGGCAGGAAAGTCTCTCAGACTCTTATCTCTAATTAATCACAAGAAAACCGTAAGGTGAGCTGTGGCTCAAAGTCATTGAGCTCTAGCCTTGAGCAAAAAAGCTAGGGACAGTTCCTAGACCCTGAGTTCAAGTCCCATAAAACTGACCAAAAAGAAAAAAAATATGGAGCCGGGCGCTGGTGGCTCACGTCTGTAATCCTAGCTACTCAGGAGGCTGAGATCTGAGGATTGAGGTTCAAAGCCAGCCCAGGCAGCAAAGTCCGTGAGATTCTTATCTCCAATAAACTACTAGAAAACCCGAAGTGGTGCTGTGGCTCAAGCAGTAGAGCACTTGCCTTGAGCTGAAGAGCACAAGGACAGTGCCCAAGCCCAGAGTTCAATCCCCACAACCGACCAAAAAAAAAAAAAAGAAAGAAAGAAAAAGGAAAAAAATATGTGTACGGTAGCAGAGCTCAGCAAAAAACAGCTTCCTGAGTAGGCATCGTTGGTCATGTCTATAAATTGGGAGATGGAAATAAAAGGATCATTGTCTAAAGCTATCCTGTAGTGAAAGGGAGAAACCCTATCTGAAAACAAATAAACAAAAAAACCTGAAAGCAAAAGGACTGGAAGTGTTCAAATGGTAAAGCACATACAAGGCCCAGACTTGAATCCCTAGAACTGTAAAAAGAGACAAACCAACAAAAACCCAACTCCCTGTACATGGACATGTGTATGGTATCAGAGTAACTAGTTAGTTCCTGTTTGAAGAGCTAAAATGGGGGTGTGAGGATGATTGCTGCCAGAATTGCTGCTTCAAAACAGTGTGGCACCTCAGTGAAATACTGGAGAAAATCAATGACGGCAGTTCTCAAAAAAAAGATCTTAAGTAAAAGATGAAATGTACAGAGTTACAAACAGTAACAGGTACTAGATGGTGGCAGCTGTTGTGTATCTAAAAAGGAATATGTGAGCCATATGCAGAAGAAATGCTTTAGGGTATTGCTGTTAACAGACCAGTCACTATTTTTGATAGAAATAGTTAAACTGGTTCTGTTAAGAAAATTTACCCCATCTTTTGAACCTAAAATATAGTTTTACTGAGTAGCAATGGTTTGTATTTCAGTATAAGGTGCATGATTGTTAAGCCAAATCACTTGTACATATATATGAACGTGTGTATGTATGCATATATACATATGTATATATGTATGTATGTATCTATCTATATCTATATCTATATATCTGTTTTGAGCATTCTTTCTGCCCTTTTATTTTTAAGGCAAAGTCTTACTATGTAGTCCAGGTTAGCTTCAAACTTTCAGTCCTTCTCAGTCTCCCAAATGCTGGGATTGTAAGTATGCATCATCATGCCTGAATTCAAGTCAGGGTGTTGTGTGTGTGTGTTTGTACCAGTATCAGGGCTTGAATTCAAGGTCTCAAACATGTTTGGGTTTTGTTCTTACAGCTGGCGCTCTACCACTTGAGCTACATGGGAACCTTAGATCTCAGCCTCTTGAGTAGCTAGAATTACAGGTATGAGCCCATCTTCATCTCAGCATTCTTTGACTGCTGCTGTACACATTATTTGCATTCTGCTTTTTTACGTGTGTGCATGCCAGTCTTGAGGCTTGAACTCAGAGCCTAGTCCCTGAGTTTTTTGCTCAAGGCTAGTGCTCTACCACTTGAGCCATACAAAGCTTGTTCCTTTGGACTGCTACCTCTACTTTGATAGTAAGCCTGGGGACAGCCTCTGGGAGATTACAAGGATGAGTATCTTAACCAGAACTGCTCTAATTCAGTCAGCTCTCAGCTGACCTGCCCAACATATCATCCACACAGTAAATGCACCTGAAATCAACTCAGATCCAGACTTGTGAACAATAAATATTTCAGATGCCAATAGAAATAAATGGAAAAATGTTTATTATTGAATCTTGGCTACTGAATGTTTTTGTTTTGTTTGTGGTACTAGGGATTAAACTCAGGGCTGACTCAACTATTTGCTTGGCCAGTGCTGTCCATATATATCTCATCATCAAAGCAGTATTCACCTGAAAAATGCAACCCTGTAGAATCAAGATTGCTAGCATGATCATGCCTATGAACTTATCAGAATTCACAGCTCTTAGCTACAAAGATTATATAACAGTATTATGGGAACTTTTAAAGAAAGAGTCTAAGTAGTTGTTTTTTCATCTCCAGGACCACATCCTATCATGGGACCATTAGAACAGACCTGTTTGCATGACAAAAGGATTTGAATCCCCACTGGTAAATATGTTTGGAACCAGTGGTAATACAACAAAATCTGAATGCTGTTCCTCAAGACTAACCAGAAGTGAAGTGATTGTTTTAAAGCACATTTCCCCCCAGGTAGTGCTATAGGTGTTTCCTTCATGATTTGGAGAATGACTGTGCCTTTTCTACTGAACTGAAACTGTGCCATCCTATCATGGTAGGTCAGTCATTTGTTTGCTCTGGGCTTCAGTCTCCTCATCTGTAACAAGAGGTTATTGGATGGTTCCTCAGTCTTCTCATACCCTTGTGAGTTCATGTCAATTACAGATGCAATTTTTTTTCCATGCTAGTACTAGGGCTTGAACTCAGAATGTGGGCACTGTCTTTGAGCTTTTGTGCTCAAGAATAGTGCTTTCCTGCTTGAGCGACAGCTTCACTTCTGGTTTTTTGATATTTGAAGTTAAGAATCCAATTTTTGGGCAATTGGAGATAAGAATCTCATGGACTCTCTTGCCCAGGCTGGCTTCAAACCACAATCCTCAGATCTTAGCTTCCAGAGTAGCTAGGATTATAGGTGTGAGCAAATTGCACCTACTACAAATTCTCTTTAAAAAAAATTGCTCACACTAAAAAAAAAAAAATGCTCATACTAAAAAAAAAATCGCTCACACTAAAAAAAAAATTGCTCACACTAATCAGACATTTATTTCATGTCCATAATGTGCCAGGTACTTCACTATCACTGTTAGTAAAGGAATGAATAATGAGACATAGCCTTGTTCTCAAAATAACAGCAACTACATCATCAAGAATATCTGCTATCATGCCGGGCGCTGGTAGCTCACGCCTGTAATCCTAGCTACTCAGAAAGCTGAGATCTGAGGATCGCGGTTCAAAGCCAGCCCAGGCAGGAAAGTCTGTGAGACTCTTATCTCCAATAAACCACCAGAAAACTGAAAGTGGCACTGTGGCTCAAGTGGTAGAGCATTCACCTTGAGGTGAAGAGCTCAGGGACCATGCCCAGGCCCAGAGTTCAAGCCCCACGACCAACAACAACAACAACAAAATCTGCTATCATGCTCCATTAGAGGTTCTAAAGCACCAAATGTGTGTGTGTGTGTGTGTGTGTGTGTGTGCGCGCGCGCATGTACCCAGGTCCTGGGGCTTGAACTCAGGACCTGGAGACTGTCCCTGAGCTTTTGTGCTCAAGACTAGCACTCTACCACTTGAGCCACAGTTCCACTTCCAGCTATTCTGGTGGCTAGTTGGAGATAAGAGTCTCACAGACTTTCCTGCCCTATCTGGCTTTGAACTGTGATCCTCAAATTTCAGCCTCCTGAGTTAGGATTATAGGCATGACCTACAGTGGCATCCAGTTTTATATGATCCTCATTGCAGTGTCATTAATGGTTAGGACAAGTTATTATAATCCATGTTTTACATATGAAAAACATCTCATAGAAATATGAAGTTGGCCAAAGCTACATGAAATTGATATAACCACTTACATTAATACTTATTTTCAATATTGGGGATCAAAATCAGGATCTTCTGCATGCTAGGCAAGTGCTGTACCACCAAGCTTTTCTTCCAGCTCCAAGAACTAATAAAATTATTGTGAAATAATAGTGTAATGGTACAATAAATCCAAAATTTATAATTATCAAAGCTTTGGCAATGGTTCATTTCTCTTCCTCCATTTTTCCCTTGCAATATTTTAAGTAAATCCCCAAAATCAAGTTGTTTCATTCTTTTTAATTAATATAACTCTTGTTTAAGAGGAATAACTTTAATACCTACACAACACTACTTTTGCACCTAATAACATTAATGATAACCACTTTGTCTCACTTAGATGTAATTCTTCATATTCACCTAGGTAGATAGAGGGTTTTTTTGTTGTTGTTTTGTTTTGTCTTGTTTCTTTTGGTACTAGTCCTAGGGCTTGAGCTCAGGGCCTAGGAGCTGTCCCTGAGCTGTTTTGCTCAAGCCTAATTCTCTACCACTTTGAGCCAGAGTGCCACTTCCATTTTTCAGTTATCAATTAGAGACAAGAGTCTCACAAAGATGGGAGCCAGTGACTCACACCCATAATCCTAGCTACTCAAGAGGCTGAGATCTGAGGATCACTGTTCAAAGCCAGCATAGACAGAAAAGTCCGTGAGACTTTTGTCTCCAATTAACCACCAGAAAACTGGACGTGGTGCTGTGGCTCAAATGGTAGAGTGCACACCTTGAGCTGAAGAGCTGAGGCCCATGACTTACAAAAATAAATAAATACATACATAAAATAAAAAAGAACTTTTCTGCCTGCTGGCTTGAGCCACCAACACCTGGCTTAGAGTTTTAAACTAATTTTACTATTCTGTCGCATGTTGGCTAACTGGCCAAATCTAGTATAACTTATCTCACGACAAAAATCAATCGGTTTCTCTATCATCCCTTATGTGTCAGGGCATTTGTATTGGGAAATGCTCTCTTTTGCTTCCTTTTTCTCTTTTTTGTACTGGCACTAGGTCTTAACTCTGGGCCAGAGTGCACTTCCTTAGCATTTATTGCTCAGAGCAGGTGCTATACCACTTTAGCTACAGCTTCACTTCTAGTTTTTTGATCATTGACTATAAGAATCTCATGGAGTTTTCTGGCTAGGCTGTCTTTGAACCTCAATCCTCGGATCTTAGCTTACTGAGTAGCCAGGAATACAAGTGCAAGCCTCTAGTACCCACTCTCTTTCTGCTCTACTATAACAGGCTAATCATTTTAGTTTCAGTTTAGGGTCTTGTGCTTGCTTGGCTTGCTTGCTTAGCTAGTACTGTTACTTGAGCCATACCTCCAGCCCTACTTTTTGCTGGTTATTTTGGAGGTAGAGTCTTGTGGAATTTTTTTCTGCCTGGGCTGGCTGTGATCCTCCTGATGATCTCAGCCCCCTAAGTACAGACATGAGCTACTAGTTCCTTCCCCTTCCTTCATCCTACTCCACCCCCCCCCCCAAAAAAGAAAAGAAAGTGAATAGAATTGAGGGATTTTCTTTGTCACAATTCTAGAGTCTAGGGGCTGGGAAGGTGGCTCAGTGGTAGAGCGCTTGCCTTGCATGCATGAGGCCCTGGGTTCAATTCCTCAGCACCACATAAGCAAAAAGAAAAAGCCGGAAGTGGTGCTGTGGCTCAAGTGGTAGAGCGCTAGCCTTGAGTTGAAGAGCTGAGGGACAGGCCCAGAGTTCAGGCCCCATGACCGGACCCCCCCCCCCAAAAAAAAAAACAATTCCAGAGTCTAGGAAGTCCAAGATTAAGAAAAGTGTAAGTCTAATGTCTGCAAGGGCCTAACCTCTGCTTCTAAGATGTTGTCCTGAATGCTTCATTCTCCTGGGGGAAGTAATGCTCCTCTGGACCTGGAAGAAAAGCAGAAGAGAGAGCCTCTACTTTTTTTTCTTTTACTAGCTTATTTTTATTTTATTTTATTGTAAAGATGCTGTACTAGTTACATGAGTAAGGTAATGAGTACATTTCTTGTTGAACATTGTTACCCACTCCTTTGTTTTTATGCCACTATCCCTTCCCGCTCCTCTTCTTCCCCTCCCCACAAGTTATAAAACTCATTTCCGACATAATGTATTGCTGTTGCAATGGGTCATCCTTTGTCCTTGTTTCACCATTTTGTTATTCCCCTTTCCTTCCTCAAATCAGATAAATGTATATAAAAGATGCAGGGTACCAGAATCAAAGAGAGTGATTGCCAGGGATAAACCAATGAAAAAAGAAACTGAAATAGGGGCTAGGAAGGTTCTATCCCTTAGCAACACGTAAGCTGAAAAAGTCAGAAGTGGCGCTGTGGCTCAAGTGGTGGAGTGCTAGCCTTGAGCTGAGGGACAGCACCAAGGCCCAGAGTTCTGGCCCCATGACTGGCAATAAATAAAGAAATAAACAAACAAATAAATAAATAAATAGAAAAAGAAAACTGAAATAAAATAAGAAAGAACTAGATACAGAATATTGGCAACAACAAGGTCAACAACCAAAAAAAAACCTGTTGTTTCCATGTCTTGGAGTTTATTTCAATTAGTATCATTTTGTATGGTCATATGTACATATTGAGCTATTATGATTCTCTGCCAGGACTATCTTAGGCATATATTAATTATTGCAAATGAGGGAAATCATAGAGCCTATGTTTCGTTGGGTCTGGCTTACTTCACTTAATATGATTTTTTTCCAATTCTTTCCATTTCCTTATGAAAGGGGCAATGTCATTCTTTCTGACAGAAGCCTAAAATTCCATTGTGTATATGTACCACATCCATTCTGGGGGGCATCTGGGTTGGTTCCATATCTTAGCTATGGTGAATAATGTTGCAGTGAACTTAGTTGTTGTACTGGTAGCTTTAGTGTGGCCTTGCTTGTGATCATTTGGGTAAATGCCCAGGAGTGGGGGACTGCTGGATCATAGGCAAGTTCTATGTTTAGTCTTTTGAGGAACCTCCATATGGTTGAACCAGCTTATATTCCCACCAACAGTAGTATATTAGCATTCCCTTTTGGCCACATCCCTGCCAGCATCTGTTATTATCTGTTGTTTTTTTTTTATTATATTGGCCATTCTAACTGGGCTGAGGTGGAATCTCAATGTGATTTTTAGCATAGCTAGCAAGATAATAGAAAGCCCACAGACTGGGAGAAGATCTTCACTCGCTATACGACAATGGTCTCATATCAAAAATATACCTAGAGCTCAAAAAAATTAAATCCCCAATAACAAATCCCCAAAGAAACAGCCACCCCATTAATAAGTGGGCTATAGAATTAAAAAGATCCAGATGCCAGTTGCTCACACCTGTAATCCTAGCAGTTCAAGCCCCAGCCTGGGCAAGAAAATCCATGAGACTCTTATCTCCAATAAACAACAAAAAAAACCTGAAGTGGCGCTGTGGCTCAAGTGGTAGAGCACTAGACTTGAGCTGAAGAGCTGAAGGACAGCACCCAGGCCCAGAGTTCAAGCCCCATGACCGACCCAAAAAAAAAAAAAAAAGAATTAAAAAGAGACTTCTCTGGAGAGGAAATGAGGAGATAAGAATGGCCAATAGACACATGAAGAAAACTCAACATTGCTGGCCATAAAAGAAATACAAATCAAAGCCTCTACTCTTGAAAGCTCTTTTTATAGCAGTAGCAATCCATTGATGAAAGCTTAACTTCCATGATAAAACAAATCACCTCATATTAGACCCTACCTTCCAACACTCATGCACTGGCATAAAGCTTTCAACATGAGATTCTCCAGAGGACAAAAGTACTTAACCCATAGCACGTAGTGATGTAATTTTTAGCAAGAAGCATGGTTATGAAGAATAAAGCCTTCCTGCAGCTAGATTTAGCTAGGTGAGTAAGCTCTGGCACATTATTTGTAACTGACACATTGAACTAAGCTTCGGAGAATATTCTTGAGCAGGGAGAGCATGTTTCTTTGCTGACTAGAACATAGAAACGGTAACAGGCACTTACACATCTCACCTCCCAGGCTGTGTACTAAGCAAAGGAGGTGAGGCATGAAGAAAGAAACACTGATCTCTGGAGGTCATGGAGCCAGCACATCGGTTTAAAAGCAAACCTCTGTCTTCCAAACTTCAAGCCAATGTTATTTATCTTGGTTTCTGATTGTTTTGACACATGTAGCCAAATGAATTCTAATACATATTTCTGTTTTGTTCTTTCCCCATCCCTCAATAATACTATAGCTAGACACAGCAAAAAAAAAATAGGTTAGCTGTGAATTAATGTCCTTTCACTAAGATAACTATTAGTAAAAATGTAGTCCATTAAACCGTATTTTAAAAAGATAAATTTACACCTTACAAACCTTTCTCCTTCAGGACTTTGCTTGCTCTGTAATCAAAATTTTTCTCCTTCTTAAATGATAGTCTATCCAAACATACTAATTGCTTGATTTTTAAAAGAAGTGTTTTGTTCCTAAAGTTTGCCAAAAAGATTTTCAGAAGGCTGGAAGAGCCTGAACCTACTTAGAGTAACAAAATTGGATCCTGAAACAAACCAAATCTTATAACCTGCCTCAGATCTCTGAAAATACATTACTGATTTCAGAACTAGTCTGGGTGAACTACAGCCAGCTGTCACTATTGATGCAATCATTATCAAAAGATCACAGTATATGTACAGAAGTTCAAATATTGTCAACAGTTCTATATTTAAAAGGTTTTGTATGTAATTTTACAGTTGGTAAATCAACCCCTGATGACATAGTGAAATAGGACCAGGATATTAAAGCATTTAAACATGGGTTTTTAATTTGTTAACCAAACATTAGGACATTTCCTCAGTCTCTTTTCATACTTAAAAAAAAAGAAAGAAAAATAAAGGAAAAAGACCCGTGGTTAACAAAAGGGGAAAATTAAGGTGTTTTTTTTTTCTTTCAGGCATATTTCCAGTTATTCCAAACCTTTGGATTTGGTTATCAAATGAAAGCTAATAAAAATGAATGTGTAATTGAAGCCACATACCTGTGATTTATGCCTATAATCCTAGCTACTGAGAGGCTAAGACTCACAGGATCTAGGCTCAAGGGAAAAAAAAGTCTGCAAAACTCTGTCTCCAATTAGCCAGCTAAAATGGTGTACTGAAGGTGTGACTTAAGTGGTAGAGTGCCAACTGTGAGCAAGCAAGCTGAGTGAAAGCATAAACTTAGGTACCAGAAAAAAAAAAGTACAACTGAAAACACTGAAGTTTTTAAATTTTTTTTAAATATGGACTATTACATAAATCTTTTTAGCACATGTGCCATTAGAGTGAATACTAGTATTTTTCTACTATCAACACTCTATTAAAATAGTTTATCCAATTTTATTTAAGGCAATATGATTGATCACATCCTCTGCTGCAGTGTTTTCAGCCAATGAGAAACTCCTGTAAATTTTTTGATTTCCTCATATTTATCTGTTCCTGAGAAGTTTAAAGAATTATAATGCACTTGTTAAATTGTATGTGAAAAAGCAAGATGTTAATTGAAACATTGCAAATCTTGTATTTCCAAGAAATTAGTGGAAAATAATTTCTAGGGAAGAAGACATAGGAATATGTTTAATCATACTTTGTATCTCAGTCTTTGAGGAAAGACTTAAATGTTTAACTACCAGAGACAGTAAAAATAACTTTCAGATGTCAATTTCTGTACTCAGAAATCTCCCTGTGTGTGTACATGAATGTGTCATAGTTTCTAAAAGTGACTAAAAGAATATATCATATTCCAAGTATTCTTTCTCATAATATGACCTTAGCACTCCCCCCATGGAGAAGTGGAGATATGTAAGGACATATCTCCTTTAAAACCTGGGCAAACATTTGTGGTGGCCTCAACCAGGATCTACTGGAGAATGATGCAAGATCACAAAACACTCGGTGATTCATCTTACTCTCTTGGGGCACTCACTAAAGGAATTCATATACCTGATATGAGGAGTCCAAACTAGTCCACCAAGAGAGACCACATAGTAAGTGTCCCAGATAATGGTTGGAATCATCTGCCAGATATGTGTGTAAAGATGTGTCCTGTAATTCCAGCCCTCAGTCCCTCAGTCCCTTCCCTTCCCCAGCCTTTGAGCCTTCCCCAGTGAGGTTTTGGATATTACAGAACAAAAACAAGCAGTCCCTTGGTATCCTGACACTGCCTGAAACCCTGACACCCAGAATCTGTGAGCATTGTTGTTATATGCCATAGTAATGATAATATTTTCCATTTCCACAAACTTTCCCTGAATAGATCCATGTAACAAATTTTATATAGTCTTTAAATATGAAATAAGAACAAGAGGATTGGAAGTATAGCTCAGTGGTAGAGTACTCGCCTAGTATGGGTTAGGCCCTGGGTTCAATTTCCAGCACTGTCAGAAAAAGAAAAAAAAAAGGGGGTTAGGGGGATAATAGCATATGATTCTAATCTTTAAAAACCAGGATATAGAAAAGTCACCAACCATATGCTTTGTAATGGCTAGTACTAAAGTAGCCCAAAGTAGCTTAAGTTTTTCTACTTGGGTATCCCATAATTTTCTCAAACTTACTTGGTTTTAAACCAAACCCCTGGTCTTCTTTCCATATTTGAATCTTCTGAGGGAATAATAAATCAAATCATGCAAAACAGTAGTATCAGTGGATCTGATAAAGGATACATCAAAATGTTTATTCATATGATTCTTGTAACTTTTTGTCAATTTGCAATTAATAAAAAAAAGTTTTTAAAGTAAAAGCTAAGACCAGAAATAGGTACTGAATCTACTTCACACTTAAAAACTCTCCAAAGCAATCCTTCATTCAAGATTTCTTCAGCTAAGCTGGGTGCTAGTGATTTCATGCCTGTAATCCTAGCTACTCAAGAGGCTGAGACCTGAGGATTGCAGTTCAAAGCCAGTCCAGGCAGAAAAGTTCATGAGACTTTTATTTCTAATAAAAGACTCAGAAAAAGCTGGAAGTGGAGCTGTGGCTCGAGTGGTAGCGTTCGAGCCTTGAGAGTAAAGAGTCTTGGGAAAAGCGCTCAAGCCCTGAGTTCAAGCCCCAGGAGTGGCAAAAAAAAAAGAGAAAGAAAGACAGAAAGAAAGAAAGAAAAGAAAGAAAGGAAGGAAGGAAGATAGAAAGGAAGGAAGGAAGGAAGGAAGGAAGGGAAAAATATTTCCTTAGCTTTCTATCTAATCAACCATTTGTTTGTTTTTGCTTTGTTTTGTTTTTGCCTTTCTTTATGTGATTTATAGTGGAATTTTTTTTGGTCTGCTCATATCTCAATATCTCTTCAAATAACAGAGGCCAAGTAAGTTCGGGATAATTATGGGCTATCCAAGTAGAAAATCTCAGCCACTGTGGGAATGAAAGGCCTAGAAAAAAAGCCTAGAAGAAGATCTCAGCCACTTTGGGAGTGAAAGACCTAGAACTCAAGAAAGAGATAAAGTTACAAATGTGAAGAAATAACTAAAAGAGACTAAGTTGTCTGAAGACACAACTTAGGGGATAAGATTCTACAAGAGGCTGGGAAGGTTGCTCAGTGGTAGAGCGCTTGCCTTGCATGCATGAGGCCCTGGGTTCGATTCCTCAGTACCACATAAGCAAAAAGAAAAAAGCCGGAAGTGGTGCTGTGGCTCAAGTGGTAGGGTGCTCGCCTTGAGCTGAAGAGCTGAGGGACAGCGCCGAGGCCCAGAGTTCAGGCCCCACGACTGGACCCCA
>NW_012267221.1:24073148-24088359 GCF_000151885.1 Dipodomys ordii
AAAGCTGGAAGTAGCACTGTGGCTCAAGTGGTAGAGTGCTAGCCTTGAGCTGAAGAGCTGAGGGACAGCGCCGAGGCCCAGAGTTCAGGCCCCACGACTGGACCCCAAAAAAAAAAAAAAAGATTCTACAAGACACCAGGTCTTAGTTCTAAAAAAGGCATGTAATATATGACTGGCCTATATGTTGGTTTTCCTTTAATGTGCAAGATTTTCCTTTGGAGAGTCATTTTTTTTCCAGCTTGGAATCTTGTGTAAGAGTGAAATTCAATGTATTTCCTGCCTCTAAGGATGGAAATGTAGCACTGGTATAGCATCACATAGATGGTCAATAAACAACTAGTAGATTCTTCCACTGTTCAAGTAACTAAGAAAAGTCCTAACTGCTATTGGTAGGCCTACTCCTTTTTTCCCCATTCTATTTTTCCTTAGAGAATAATAGCATGAATTTGCAAATAAATGTTCTTCAAGTAAGTTTACTATAGAAAAGTTCTATTTTCTACAGATGAGTTGGTATTCTCTCTTTCTTTTTTTCTTTTCTTACCTTGGCTCAGATTCCTCAAGTCAAAATATTATACTTAGTCAGTAGTCAGGGAAATCTAAAATCAAATCCCAAGGACCAGAATATTCATTCTTTCAAACTTTATTGAGCCATTATATTACAAAGAATAACTCTGACCTTTTCTGAAGAATCTCCAAATAACAATCTCCAGAAGACCCACAAAAAGAGGAATCTTACTAAAAAAGAGAAGCACCACCCAACATTGCTTTTGTTAAGTTTTGATTGATTCTCACCATAACCAAGTCTTGAATATAATCTTTCTTTCTTTTTTTTTTTTTTTTTGCCGGTCATGGGACCTAAACTCTGGGCCTGGGCACTGTTCCTCAGCTCTTCAGCATAAGGCTAGTGCTCTACCACTTGAACCATAGCACCACTTCTGGATTTTTCTGCTTATGTGGTGCTGAGGAATCAAACCCAGGTCCTCATGCATGCAAGGCAAGAACTCTACCTCTGAGCTACCTTCCCAGCCCCTAATCTTTCTTTCATTTAAGAGAACGTATTTTGGGCTGGGAAGGTGGCTCAGTGGTAGAGTGCTTGCCTCATATGGATGAGGCCCTGGGTTTGATTCCTCAACACCACATAAACAGAGAAAGCTGGAAGTAGCACTGTGGCTCAAGTGGTAGAGCTAGAGCTTCTCTTGAGTTGAAGAGCTGATGGACAACACCCAGGCCCAGAGTTCAAGACCCATGACCGACAAAAAAAAAAAGAGAAAGTATTTTGGTTTTAATTGTATTAGGTCAGTTTATCTCTATTTAAGAAAGAATTCTAGAACTACCTATATAAGAGCGCAATTACAAGGAGGATTTTGTTCCAAAGCAAGTGAATGTTTTTTCACCAATGTTCAGGATAGTTGCTACAAGAAGTCCTCATGTACACCTTTCCCTGTTGAATCCTCACTACTTCCACCTTTTTGAGATGTCAGCACATGGGTTTTCAAACTTAACAATACTATGCAATACCATCCCACCTTTTCTCCTGGTGTCTCGCTGTCATCATCCCCTTCTTTGGCAATGGCACACCTACCAAATATTTCTGGAAAGATGTTATAGTAGACTGTTGGCTCTTCTACTTACTTTTTTCCCCTCTTGCTAAGTCCCTCGGGACTGATCTAATGCCCTTTAACCATCCCCCCTCTTTTTTTTTCTTTTTGTGCCCTTTCTTTTTAATAAATGAAGCCTTTATATTTAGTTTTTCTTCTCACCTAGAAGCTCCATTGGCAGGTTGAGGCCCTTGTATGGTATCCAGTGATCAAGCCGAATCCCATCCTTACTGGTATTTGCTCCTTGGAGGTGAAAAAAATAAATGTTTTATAAAGCTCAAATTGGCCTTATCAAACAAAACATCTGCTAGATCAGTGAATGGCTGGTGACAGCAGGAGACAGCAGTGCTGGCCTCTCCAATAGAAGTCACTGCAGTTAATGGAAGCTATTATGGGAAAATTCTGCCAAGAAGTTTTCTTTGCCTTTTTTTCCCCCTTCTAGACAGCTAAAAAAAATTTTTTTTCAAGAAAAAAATGTATTCAGTTGCTAGGGTAACTGTGGTTTCAAAACTACCGTAACAAAAGCCAGATATCACATATCAAACTACCAAATTGTTAATTTGACTGGTTTTTAAAATAACTACTTGAAAGAGATATTTTCTCCTTATCAAGCTATAGAGAACAGAGGAAAGTGGAGGTCAGGAACAAAATGAAGAAGGAAGAAAAGGAATCTGGTAGAAATGTTTGAGACATCGTTTTGCATTTAAACATTTGTTGGAAATAAAAATCCATTCATGTTTTAGATACATTTGCATGCAGGAATTATTTGGTTATATTCAAGAAATAAAGAGAAGGATGGGTTATCCTGTTTTCAACTTCTTTTCCCAAATTTCAGACCTTGCCTGGGTTTTAAGTGAACAGTTTTCCGTGAGTTCTTGGTAAAAGAACTGGTTACTGAAGGAAGTCATACATTCCCTGAAGTCTTTTATGGTGATTGTGTTTTCCTATGTCTTGCTTTTCATCATTTGACTTAAAGGTAATATAACCAAGTTGTTAAGTGCTTGGTCTCTTGAGTCAGACATAGCTATGAACAGAATATTTTTAGCCATTACCAAATTTCTTTATCCTCTCTAAACTTCAGTTTCTTCATTTTAAAAAAGGACATCAGGACCAATGACTGACCTAGGTCAACAAATAAAAGGAGAGAAAATAAAATGAGGTGGATAGTCACTGTAAAAAAATAAAAATAAACATGAGAAGAATATATAGATTAAAATAAAGAGAAAATCAAGTAAATGTAAATGTCATATGTGGGCATTTCACGCTAATAAAACATCCTTTATGAGAAACCTGGAGACTTTAATATCTATTAGATATTGGCTAATATTAAAGGATTGTTATAAATGGGTTCAGATATAATTATAATGTGGTGTTGTAGGTTTTTTGGACACCTGATATTTTCATATGGTTTGGAATATGTAGGAAAAAAAGGATATGATATCTGAAATTTACTTCAAAGGTGAGACAAGAGGGATTGTAGGTATATGAAATTATTTTGGCCATTGTTGATGCTGGATGATGAACAGAATTCCATAAAGTATTATCTCTGCTTACTTTTAAATATATATTTTGCATTTTCCATATGAGTTAAAAGAAAGAGATCTCAGTAATGCACACTTGATAAGATTATTGTGCAGATTCCATGAAAGCCCATATGCCATAATGCTTGCAATAAATGCCTGAGATCTAACAATTGCTTGATTGATGCTAACTGTTGCTCTTACTATTATTAGATCTCAGTTCCTGAGATCTAATAATTGCTCAATAAATGTTAACTGTTGCCCTCAGAGACAAGACCTTCTCTTACCAAGTGCAGAACTATGAAAACCAGACCATGAAATGCTTTGCCAACTGCAGGAACTTTACTCCTTTCTAAAACAGGCAGCTGCTATCTGCCATTGCATTCATGTTCATGCATCCTGGTACTGTACTAGGCCCTGTGTTCACCCACCCCAAACCACATACACTGCAGTTCTATCTTAGAGTGACTGTTGGCTTTTCTCTAATTTCACAGTGTTTTCCCTATGGATGGCATTACAGTGAAAACTTTAAGTGTTGAGCATATTGTTAGGAATTTCTCTGTTTTGTTTTATTTAACCTTCATAATAGTCCTTCAACGTCAACATTATTAGCTTTCCTTTAGAGAGGAAAAAAACTGACAAGTCTTGAGGCTGACCCAATCCAAAGCATTAAGTGGTAGGTCGTAATTCACGTCTAGATTCCAAGATGTCCAAAGGGCTGTACTCACTCAGGGACCCTGGCTATCAACACCCCCACCCATCTTTCTTTTTTTTTTTTCTTTTTCTTCTAGCTGAAAAACAATCACAACTAAAAAAAAAAAAAATGGAGTCAAAAGCGTTTGGTTCCCAGTCAAAAAAAGTCTGGAAGCACATTCATCTGTCCTGTGGTTGAGAGGCAGTCCTGGTGTGTGGTGTGTGGCATGGTGGTGAAAGATATGCAGAGATGATAAGGAAAGTCACGGGTTTGGGATTGTTGGGACAGGCAGAAGGGAAGCACAGGGAGAATAATAGAAAGAAAAGGGCTCTGGGGATTGCATTGACATTTGTGTTTAATTTTCCTCTTGTTCCAAATGCTATTCAACTTTTAAGAGAAGAAAAAAGAGAGAGAGAGACAGACAGACAGACAGACAGACAGAGATAGAGACAGATCAGAGAGACAGAGACGAGAAAGAGGAAGAGGGAGAGAGAGACCTTATACAAGAACTGTTCGATTCCAGAAATTAAAACAGCTAACTGCCATGCAGTACCGTAGGATCCAGCTGTAATTCAGTTTAGTGACTGCACCGACACCCTAAAATTGCAAATACTGAATTGACTTTAGAAACTCACTTCCGTAAAGAGAGACAATTCCACGCAAGACGGGTATTTGGTTGTGAGCGTAGTGTTCCCTTGTTTGTGTCGGAATGGAGTTGCCTGACAAGCAGTGTTGGTGCCTCAAACTTGAGGCTCAGACTCCTGGTCTGAGATTATTTTCGAAGCCTCCTGGAGGATTCCCAGCTAACCCTTTCCCTGCCGAGGCCCCGAGGCCCTGGCGGCCAGGCCCTTCCCAGCAGTGGGAAGCCCACGCCAGCCCCAGCCCGGGCGGGCCGCCCGCCCCCGGCTGCGAATGCCCGCTCCCCGCCGGCGGGCGCGGTGCCGGCCGGGTGTGCTCTTAATTAGAAAACAAGCCCCGTGCCCTGGGCCCTGCGCGCCCGGGAGCAGCATTCTTAGGGATCACCCCCGAACTCCAGGGCCTGGAACCAGGTACCCCGGAGCAGCTTGGGAAGAGAACTGGGGGCCGGGCCGACCCAACTTGGGGCAACTCACTTCCCAGCCCCCGCCCACAGCCTGCTCGCCTGGCCAGGACCGGTGGAGTGGGGGACGCCCCCTCCTCACCGCGGCAGATGCGGGGCGGGCGGGGGGGGGGGAGGCGCTGGGTTGGGCCGCTCCTAAAGCGAGGGCTGTCTCCACCCCACCGCGCGCACCAGCCAGGGTCGGCGCCGGACGCACGAAGTCACCACCACAAAGTCCTTCTCTTACCGTGTGGGAGCCGACCCTCGACCCCGGGGAGGGTAATGGCTCCGCCGTTCCCTCCTTCTGCTAGCCCGAGGTCGAAGAAAAGATGTGGAATTAGGCTAGAGTGAACATTCCGCATGCTCTATAATTACGCACACACTGAAATCTTCACAGTTGACTTAAGTTACTTGGCGCGGCGAGGGCTGGGGCCCTGCATATGATTAAACGCAGCCTCTATTTACCTAAATAACCAATGTGGAGATTCACAACGTTCACTTGATCACAATAATGGGGTTGACAATTAAGGGGCAATGCATCCCACATGTAAGGGAGCCTGTGGAAGGCGTGCAGGCGGGCGGTGGGCTTCTATCGGAGGTGGGCGGATGGGGGGGAGAAGAGGGGTGGAATGGGGGGGGGGGCGGCGCAGCAGAGACCAGCACCGTGCAGAGCTGCCAGAGGCCCTGTCGGGAGGCCGAAGGGAGGCCTAGCTGGGTCGGAGGTGGAGGTCACCGTTCACCGGCCAGAGAGACTCTCAGCAGGTTTTGAGGGTCTGAACACCCCCATTACCAAGATGGCATCTGACGCTTAGAGCCTGAATCCCTGCTGCGTGCGATGTCTCACGCCTGAGGCAGGGTTCTTGGTTGATGCCTGGCTGAGGAGGATGGACACCGCTGGCTGGCATGTGCCTGGGTGAGTGTGTGTGTGTGTGTACCCGGATATTTTCATGCTTACAGAATAAGAGAGAGGGACCACGGGGGGCGGGGGCGCACATATCTAAAGGCAAACAAAAGCCCCCCCCCAACTCTGTGTGTGCTCCTCATTCCAAACTCTGAAAAAGGGAGTCTGCTTAGAGGCCATCTATGTGGACGCTGGAAAGGACAAGGCTGTCAGATAGTGGGGGGAGGAGGGGGGGAAACATAGGAAGCCACTCCTCCAGGGTTGGACTTTAGAGTAACTGAAATCAAGAAAGCACCAAGGTGTGGACCAGGACAGGCCTTTCCCTGCGAGTGTCACAGAGGTCCTCGGACCCGTGAGGAGAATGTCTTTAGCTTTTGTCTCGGGTCTGTAGGGCCCTGAGAGAAGAGATCCTAGGTAGGAGGGAGTGGAAAGGAACTTAGGAGAGTGCTCAGCAGAGTGGGATCTGGGGTAATAAGGCTAGATGAGATCAGGATGCTTGTGAAAACTCATAGTCCTTTTAGATGGGTTTCTAAGTCCTGGGCTCTCATGGCATAGGGGCTGCAAACACACACACACACACACACACACACACACACACTTGGATTTGTTGTTGTCATTTGTTGCCCTGCGTCTCTCCCTTCCACGTTCTATCACCAAGCCATAATGTATCCTGTCCCCCATCTAGACACAAACAAAAGGATTTGTTCCAGACACTCATGCGTGAACAAGCCAGGACGAAGCTCTTTCCCGCCAAACCGCGGCCAGAAGATCCACAGCGCCTGCTCAGGCTCCTCCGCGCGCGCGAGCCGGGGAGAAGACCCGAGTGGTAAGAGGATCCGGAGGGTCGGAAGGAGGAAGGCAGGGGGAGGCCGCAGAGGAGGTGGAGGAGGAAGAGGAGGGACCAGCGTGGGCGGAGTTGGACTGGGGGTTCCGTCGGTGGTAATCGGCCCCTCCCGGCCCCGGGTCTTCCCAGCTCCCCGCCGCCTCCCCCACTGCAGAGCAGAAGGCGGACCGGGGAGGAGGAGGTTAGACAAAGGGAATCCTCCTCCGGGACGGTGACGTGCGTCTGTCCTCTCGCTGCAGGCTCTGCAAAACCCGGCAGGCATCTTCTTGTCCTGCGTGAGAAGACCGAGGGTTTGCAAACGATGAGACGACTACAGACAGACTTGGGGCCGGGAAGGAGGGCGCGGGGTCAGCTTTGATCGCCTCGGTTCTGCGGTAATTTTGTCCTCACCAGATAGACTATTAGCTGGAAGAGTCAGCCTTCGCGAGGAGCCGCGTCCCGGGGTGGCCCCTTCTTCCTCACCCCCGGAGCCAGGTCGCTGCTCCTCTCCAAGTCTCGCCTGAAACTTCAGGAGGGAGCTCACGGTTCTGAGATCCCGTAGTCATCAGAAGGCTGCGGGCAGCTCTCCCACACTCCGTGAAACAAACGTGTAAGCCATGCTCCCGCTCTCCGGGGACAGTCCCGAGGACGGGGGGCCGCTGGCACCTCTGCGGCCAGTGTCCTCGGCTAGTGCGAGTGGACCTTCGGCGTCTGCGCAGGGTCTGGGTCTTCTTCAGTTCTTCCTTAGAAAGAAGAAAGAGGGGCAAAGACTCTGCATCTCGCCACCCACCGGACAAACCGGGGAAACCTGTGTGTCTTTGCTTGCAAACTTTTCAAAAAAAAAAAAAAAACCATTCTGGTGGTTCTAAGCCGTGATGAACGGGGTCTAGGGTCCCCTTCCTCTGCACAGCGGTGCCGCGGATATAAAGGCTCCAGGGCCATCCTCCCCCATCGCTTTCTTTCTTCCTCATATAAATCAGCCATATAAATCATTCACATTGTTTAAGGTACATTGATCAATCTAATGGCTTGTAATAGGTTCCTAATTGCCGCTTGCAGAAGCCTAAAGGCTCACATCTCAACAGGGAAGGTTCCCAATGCCAGGCAAGACCACCTTAAGCTTCAGATTGGGTCCTGACAGAACCCAGGAAAAGTCAGCTTGGCCCAATCAGGCCAGGCTCAGTGGCCGAGATGAAGGAAAGGAAAAGAAAAGGGATCTTGGCTATTCTTTCCCCCCTCCTCAAAATTCACTTTCAAATGAACAAAGCTCAAGCTGCAATTAATTGATTAGTGTCAACTGAAAATAATTATGTTAATATTAGACAGGAAACCTTCCTTATTTGTACTCACTTTAAACAAGCTATTTTTATGTAAAAAAAAAAAGCAGAAGAAACTTCCTTAGCTACAAAGTAATATGCTCGGCAGTAATCCTTTGCCCCTCCCCAGCCCCCCCCCCCAGGTCCTCGGGCTTGAATTCAGAACCTGAGCTCTGTCCCTACATCTCTCTGTGCTCAAGGCTAGTAGTCTACCACTTGAGCCACAGTGCCACTTCTTGCTTTTCTGTGTGGTTTATTGGAGATAAGTGTTTCCCAGACTTTCTTGCCTAGGCTGGCTTTGAACCGCAATCCTCATATCTCAGCCTCCTGAGTAGCTAAAATTATACTTTACTTTTTTAAAAATCAGCAGTAATAGGATCTAATACAGGCAAGGTATTCAAGGGAAAGAAGGAAAATGAACTTTTTGGAGAGTCCTAGGGTTTGCCTGAAAGCTTGCTTACCATCTTGTATTTGTGCAGTGTCTTCCTTCTCCAAACCCTGGACGGGGGAGCAAAGACTTGGAAATTGGAAAACTACTCAAAAGCTGCCTATGACAGACATGGTGAGACTGAAGAAATGGGTACCCTAACTGGGAAAAATTATTAATGACCAGAATCTTCTGCCCTTCCTTTATATAGCTCAAGATTTAGTGGAAAGAGTCCTTTAATGTCACCAAGGTGGGTTCCATTAGAGTTGGCAGAAACAACAAATGTGCACCATGTTGGTAGAGATGCTCTTGTAGGAAGTCAACACTAAATGCCATTTTGCTTAGGCCTAGGACCCCCGAATAGAATAGGCCCCCCATAGTTTCCTAGGAATGCAGTAAACAAATCTATGATGCTTGTTGAATAATCTTCCAATAATTGCAGTCATTAAAATCATCACACAGTCTACAGTCACCTTCCTTCCTTTGACACACCAGTCTTTCCTTTAATTGTTAATGCCTTTTTGGCTCAGATAAACAGATCAAGGAAAGCTTAAAATATACTGCCCAGGTACATCTAGCAGCAGAAAATTAGTTGTGTAGCAAACATTTGGACTTAATAGACTAGGGATTTTCAATCTCTCTAGCAGATCTTACAGAGACAGTGAAGATTTGCATCTGCTACCACCTCTAAATCTTAGTGATGTCTCTGAGATAGAAAAAAAAAGAAGTCTAATTGGCCTATTGATTCTCCTTTCCTCTTTTTTTTTTTTTTTGGCAATAGTTTGGCTAAGATGGGCTGGAACATTATAGAACAAATACTAAATGAAAGCTCAGCAGAAAATTATGGGAGAGTTCCTCTATTTTCAATTAATTTTCTTGATCCATTTGATCTCAGTCTCTAGTGCCTTTAAAGATGTAAATATATGTTAACTATAAAAGATTCCCTTCTAATCAAAGGCTACATTTCATTTTCACTCACTCTGACAAACTCCAACTGTGGAAAAGATTCATGGGCTCAACAGGCGTTAAGGTTTATACTGGCCTTCCTTCTCCTTGCTCATAGCAGATGACAGTGGCACACAAGCAGCTTTTGTTATTATTTTTTAGAACTCAAGTTATTAATATATCTTCCCAACTCCCATGCGGTGCTGACCTGATGATCACTGCTCTCGTGTAGATCATGCAAATGAAAAGCATGATTAATTGCACAAATGCTTTAAAAAAAAAAAGGAGCTCTGTGGCTCAGCAAATAAATAAACAAATGATAAAGAAATAAGGCAGGTGGGAAGACAGGTCAGATAAAACCTCCTCTCCCTCTTACCCCACCCCCATATCCCCAATCCTGGTTCTGATGGGCCAAGCTTCTGCAGCCAGATCAACCAATTTGAGAACCTTTGCTTCCTCCTCTCCCACCCAACTCCACACCATTCCACCCCAGTGCTGTGTTATCCTCTACGAAACTCTGCCGGATCAAAGCTGCCAGGAGACTGGGCAGCCACTTAATATTTACCCAGCTACTAGATCGAGGAGTTCAGACAATAACTGGTCTTCCGGGTCGCCACCCTGCTTGGTGCATCTGGGAGAGGCGTTTTATCTGTGGCGTTGGAGCTCCAATCCTTCCACCGCGCTAAT
This sequence comes from Dipodomys ordii, assembly GCF_000151885.1. NCBI lineage: Eukaryota > Metazoa > Chordata > Mammalia > Rodentia > Heteromyidae > Dipodomys > Dipodomys ordii. Next base: position 24,083,138 of record NW_012267221.1, read on the forward strand.
GACGGAATTGTTTCTCAGCTTTGCCTCCTAAACACTGCAACTTGAGCAGTTGCTCAGATCAAAGCTTTCGGGAGAAGCAAGATGGGAGAAACAATATTTGTTCAAAGGAAGTGAACTCTTCCCTTTAATTACCCTATTCTTCTTTATTAGGATTCATATTGAATTTTTTGCGAAAAATTATGTTGATTTAACCATAGTGTATTTACGATGTAAATATATTCCAAGATGAAAACGTGACGGATCAATTGTAAAGGACCCGGATACATAATTTTAAAAAATCAGTTTCAGTGTATATGAGGTTCTCACCCCACTTTCTCTGCTCAGTCAGATTTGTTTATGCAGAATCGACATTTAATAGTGCTAATTGCACTCCAGTTAAATTGCCCTGATTGCAGAAAGGGAAGCAATTTTCGTGCTCTCTGTCTGGGTTTGGAAGAAATTGTTTTATATTCACCTCTTTATAAAGAAGTGGAGATAAGGCACCGGGGCCTTTGCACAAATTGCACTTAGGGGCTGACTGGCAGCATTCAGGCGCTATAATAGAGCATTATTTGGCCGTTTTGAATAATGTAAAGCGTTTGCTGAAAGCTATTCTCCTGAAAATTGCTTTAACTTTTAAAAGGGTGATGATTCACTCCAAACCAGGCCTTTGTTACATTGTCATTATTTCCCCAAATGTTTTAACAGTCAGCTCAACACTTTAGCATAACACATTGATCTTTGTTTAAAAACTAGATTTTTTAGAGGATGAAAAAAAATCTGTCAAACGAAAAAAAAAAACTGGACTTCCTCCGAAAGATTTCCTTGGGGCCCACCTTAGAGTTGAACCGGCCCGGGTGTTTGCCTGTGTTCATTTGGAAGATTTTCCTAACTTTTGTTGTGATGCTGACGCGTGTGTCTAAAGGAATATGCGAATGCCCACGTCGAGAGTCTGACAGCTTGAACTAGGTGGAAAACGAGGGAGGGGAGACAGGGAGAGAGACCAGCCGGGGTGGCTTGAAAATGTCACCAGTGCTAAGTGGCTTTTTTGGATTGTCTTATTTATGACTTTGTCAGGTTTCCTTTAGGAGAGGGTGTGTTGGGGGTGGGGGAGGAGGAGGACGGGAGGACCTCAGCACTTCCCCTCCCGGGGCTGCTCGGGGTGAGTCGGAAACGCCTGGCTGCCACTTAACAATCCCCCTATTAGTAAATCGACGCGGAGACTCTACAGGAAGCCGAGGACTAGTCTCCCGTTCCAGGGCAGAAGTCACCTGTTGGGAATGGTTCCTGGGTCCCCCTGCCGGGCTTTCTGGCTCTTCCAAGCTTCCTGATTTCCCTTCAACCTTCCACCTTACATCTTAGTGGTTTTACACACACACACACACACACACACACGCCAACCGACATCCATCCTACTCTCAGCTTCTTTACAGCTGTAAGGGTTTTCTGTTTATCTCTTATACTTTCCTCCGGGATTTACCTTGAAGCGTTTTAAAAAGATATTCTGACCCTAAGTATTACATCGAAAAGCAAAGGAGGCGACCCCGTAAGCCTCCCCATCCACCAGGTGCCCCGGGATGCACGCAGGCTCCATCTTAGCTCCGAAGGAACTGCTCTGGTGGTGGTACTTTGAGGCTAAGAGATCATGCAGAAGAGAAGCGAAAACACATCCCACATCCTCCACGTTCTCCTCACTTGCTCCCCCTTCGCGACTTATCTCTAGCACCCGAACGTTTGGAGTTGGTGGTTATTTTTTTGAAGCTCAAGATGTGGGTCTGCAGGGGGGGGGTGCTACATTAAAACCAGTACCCAGATCTGCCCATGGACACTGTTGTTTCTAGTTCAAAAGCCTCTGGCTACCCTGGAGAAGAAAGAGAAAGTGGAAAGCCCAGCAAGATGGGGAAACAGCTTAGCTTTTGCACGCGCCACACGTGTGTGTGTGTGTGTGTGTGTGTGTGTGTGTGTGCAGCTCTTTTGGCACCAAGGTCCGGAGAGGACTTCAGGATGCTCCCAGCATGCAGGCGCCCACGTGTGGCCTGGTCCTCGCCCAGCGGGGTGACTGCCAAAGAAGGGCTCGTCCACACATCTGAGAAAAGGCAGGGTGCAGAGGATGAACCGATCTCAACCCCATGCCCTTGTCCTGAAGACGAGCCTGTAGGCCCTGGCGGTCCCGGGTAGGGGTGGGTTGGAGCTGGGGCATGGAGAATTACTCCAACCCTCCTCTAAAACTCGACTCCAGGCTGCAACACGACATGCAAATCATCGCCGGGTTAAACAAACAGCCGAGCGATCTGCAGCTTCAGCGGGGGTGGCGGTGGGGGCGGACTTCGCTCGCGCCGGTCTCTGTTTCCAAAGTTGTTACAATGTGAAAATAAGCGGCTTCGTGCAGCTTGTTGTATGGGCTGATGCCTCCCACCCCCACGCCAGCCCCCAGTAAAACCTGGCAGATAATCAGCACGTCCCACTGTTTAGTCATATTTGACAACTGGGTTAACCTGGTATCTAGGCGCTGGCGAATCCGTACAAAGGGTGCCCTCAATTACCACCAGAAGCTTCTGGCGTGAGTGGCACTTGTATTACCCCCCGGGTCAGAGGCCAGAGCGACAATTAGGAAGTCACTTGGACCGCTGGAAGGAAATGGCGGGATGCAGCAGGCCCTCCCAACAAGTCTGTGGGTGTAGACCTGGAGAGAGAGGCCTATTTGTCTCCTCTCCAAGGAGCTGTCCTTTCCTGCCCTCTCTTCTATGTGACTCCGAGAGTAAAACTGACTCCAGTGGGAATAAGAAACTTGGTAGCACAACATCGGCAATGGTAAGATCGAGAGCGGGAATTGGTGGCTGCAAGCTGAAGTTGGGCTCCGCAGGCAAGCGCCTGGACACACAAAGTGAGCGTTGACATTTCCTTCTCCACTGGAGCCCTCCGCCTCCGCGCCCCCTCCCCTCCGGCCTCCTTTCCCACAAGTGGTGAGTTGAGTAGGACTGTGAGCCCTAACTTGTAACATCTTGGGATGGCTCCGGGGGGCTTGTAGCTCTGTCGCAACGGTACTTAAACCTGGCTTGGTGCGTGAATGTGTGTAAATTTTTAATTGCACTGTAATTTCTTCTGTCCCCAACCCGCCCTCCCCACCCTCCCCCCCGCCCTCGCCCACAGACTTGACTGGCACGCGCCGGGAGCCCGGGCTCGGGCCCCTCGGCGCGTCTGATTGGCTGCAGGGCAGCTCCCGTCTGCTCTGCCTGCGCCCTCATTGGGCGAGAGGCGCAGCCAGCGGCACTTCAAAGCGGGTGCTCCTCGCACTTAGGTTGAGTTTAGCCGGCGGGAGCCCGGAGTCCGCTTGGCGCGAGCGCGGGATACGGGAGCCGCGCGGGACCCGAGCAGTCTTTCCCACTAGCCGCCAGGCTTAACACGGCTCCCGGCCCCGCCGCACAGTCCAGAGACCTGCTATGGCCACGTCTATCCTGGGGGTAAGTCGCAGGCGAGGCGCGTTTGTTTTTTTTTTTTTAAACAACTATTTTTTTCGTGATGGCTTCTCTGGGTCCGTGGCTCCCAAGGAACTGTTGCTGGACTGCAGATCCAGCTTCCTTTAAGCACTTTCCACATATCCGGGGCGGATTCCTTCCAAGTTAATTGGAACTCGGGACATGCTTTTGCATCTTTTGCATTTTTTATTTGGTTTTGGAGAAAAAAAAAAGGTTGGAGGTTTCCTTTCCTCGTGATTTACACCCCATCCTCCCGCCCCACCCGCCAAGCTTTGCTTTGGGGATTGTTGCAATTACAAGGCAGTGGTATTTCCAGAAAAGTCTTGATCGTTTTGCAGTCCACGTAGTCAGGGTAATAAACATTTGCATTTTCTCGGTTCCCCTGTTCGTCCGTGACTTTGAAAACCGTTGCTGGATCGCTTATCCCCGGATTGTTTCTGTAATCGATGTGTGCTTGTGTGCAAATATCAAAACCAGAGTTTTCTATTTCACAACAGTCAAGACGTAACCCGCCCTTGAGAGGGTGTTCCAAGTTTCGAGGGTCCCCCAGGCCGCTGCTCGGGCTCCCTCCGCCCTCACCCGGTGTTTGTTGTCTGTTTACCTTCTTGCTTCACCCGGAAGGGCGACTTGGGGGCTTCTGGGAGAGAATCGGGTTTCTGGCGACAACCCCGGTCCGCTTGTAAGCTGGGGTTGCAGCGACTTCGGCGGAGAAAGCCCAGGCAGTCAGTCATCTTTGATTTGTAACCTCCCCGAAGAACAACTTTGCCGAGCCGGGACCTTCGCACCGGCGGTCGCCGCTGCCCCAGGCGGGGTGCAGCGCTTGGGGAGGAGGCGCGAGCCGGGGGTGCCACGGGTCCCCGGGCCCAGGCGCAGGGGGACGAGGCTGCTCACGGGTGCACTTTGTCTCCCCCCCCCACTTCCTCCTGTCCTCCTCCTCCTCCTCCTCCTCCTTGCTCCCTCCCTCTCCCTTCCCCCTCACCCCCCAACTTTAGGAAGAGCCGCGCTTCGGAACGACCCCGTTGGCCATGCTGGCGGCGACGTGCAACAAGATCGGCAACACGAGCCCGCTGACCACGCTGCCTGAGTCGAGCGCCTTCGCCAAGGGCGGCTTCCACCCCTGGAAGCGCTCCTCTTCCAGCTGCAATCTTGGCTCCAGCCTCTCGGGGTTCGCGGTGGCCACGGGCGGCCGCGGCTCGGCGGGCCTGGCGCCGCCAACAGCGCTTTCTGCCTGGCGTCCACGTCGCCCACGTCGTCCGCCTTCAGCAGCGACTACGGCGGCCTCTTCTCCAACTCGGCGGCGGCGGCGGCGGCGGCGGCGGGGGTGTCCCCGCAGGAGGCGGGCGGCCAGTCGGCCTTCATCTCCAAGGTGCACTCGACGGCGGCCGACGGCCTGTACCCGCGCGTGGGCATGGCGCACCCGTACGAATCGTGGTACAAGTCAGGCTTCCACTCGACGCTGGCGGCGGGCGAGGTGACCAACGGCGCCGCGTCGTCGTGGTGGGACGTGCACAGCAGCCCCGGCTCGTGGCTGGAGGTGCAGAACCCCGCCGGGGGGCTGCAGAGCTCGCTGCACTCGGGCGCCCCCCAGGCCTCGCTGCACTCGCAGCTGGGCACCTACAACCCCGACTTCAGCTCGCTCACGCACTCGGCCTTCAGCTCCACCGGCCTCGGCTCGTCGGCCGCCGCCGCCTCGCACCTGCTCTCCACCAGCCAGCACCTGCTGGCCCAGGACGGCTTCAAGCCGGTGCTGCCCTCCTACTCGGACTC
>NW_012267221.1:24088959-24114589 GCF_000151885.1 Dipodomys ordii
AGGAGGCGGCGAGTGGCCCCAACGACTCTTAGAGGCCGGAGGAGAGGCGCGAGCGAGCGAGAGGTTCGAAGGGCGAGCGGCGAGCGGGGGCGCCGGAGGGCGGGGACGCTTAGGGACGACCCCCCTGCCTCCCCCGCACCCCATCTGGGCGCGAGGTGCAGCCTCCTGGGGCTCCCCTTGGTCGTCTACGCCCAGATGAGAATCGAACGCTTGGTCCAGAGATAACAAAAGCGAACCGTCCTCCGAGGCAGACACTTTTAGAACCGCACACAGCCACCTACCCACCCCACTCACCCCGGAGAGCCACAACCGCAAGCACTCACGCGCGCGCACTTCCGCTCCACTCGCACAAACTTCGCCAGCGAAGAGCAATACACGGAATCGCTCCCTCCCCCACGCCCACCCCTCCAGTGTCCTCTGGCCTTTTCTCCAAAACTAGCCACTACCACCCAACCACTCCGCAGAGGACTGTCAGAACAGTTGAAAATGAACGGGACCTAGAAAACAGACCCTTTGTGTGGATTATATTATATATAAAATGCTCCAAGTCCTGCTTGATATCTACTTGCAATGAGACTTTTCCCCCCTAAAAACAAACAAACAAAAAAGGAAACATCAAAAAAGGCTTAAGGTGAGAAATTAAACTGGAAGTCTAGCGACAGTTTCTCTGTATTTCATAACATCTGTATAAATAGGGTTCAAAAGATTGTGTTCTCTTTTTATTTTCTTGTAAATGTTCATTCAAATAGGTTTTTTGGTGAATTCCTGAAATTCAGGGAGTTTTTTTTTAATTTTCTGATGCACTTTGTGAAAGTCAGTATATATGTAAAAGATATTTAAGATGTTGAGTTATCATTTCACTCAAACACGTAAGTTAAGGTCATCTAAAGAAATTAAATGCGTTTATCTGTATGAAGAAAATCTTGACATCATATTTTCATTTTGGTATTATTAAAGGACTCGGAACAATACATTCACCCCCCCTTTTAAAAATCCTGCTCCCCCCTCGATAATATTTATGTGGGGTCGACTTTTTTTTTGATTGGGAAACAATTTCCTTAATGTTAGTTGTAGGTAATGTAAAGTTTATGTGGGTTATAAAAGCCATAATACATATACATTTTTTGAGAAGTCAAAATTATTTATTTGTATATCAACAACGTAAATTAAATTGGGTTATAAGAATGTGTAGTTGTATTACTTAATGGGAGGTCTCTCAAAAGGTGACGTCTTAAATCTTGGACCACCTAAAGAAGGAAAGACCCTTAGCAGCATTAACAAGGAAGGTGTCTACATCTCCCTGAGGGACTAGAAAACTCCGGTTGGGTTTGTTTTTAAGAAGTGATTTTTAAAGCAATCAGTTAAAGAGGAAAAGGCTTAAAAAAAAAAAGTAGTCTTTGAGCTCCCAAGACCCTCTATGTTGGGAGGTGTCTCAAGGGAATAAATCGCTAGAGTCAATACCCCGGAAAAGACATTTCATGCCTAAATGAAAATCTTGTTAAATGTTATTAATTTTGACTTAGAGCACACAGCAGCCCCCTGTGCCTTGTATTCCCTTATTAGGGATTCATGTCTTATCAAATATCTAATTAATCTCCTAGACATCATTTGTTCTGGCCAACTTTATCTCAGCTGGTCCACGGGGAAAACTCCAAATATTCTCTGTGACAAAGCTCCCTTGAAGATCTTTTTAATTGTCTAAATTAACTGCACCAAATTTGCATGTCAAACGGTAAAGGGCAACCTGAGATAAAATGTAAACGTTTTAAAAGCCCCCAAACTAAGCACTTGATTTGATAACTAGGCTTTTTAATGTTATGGAAGACAACTGCTCCTTTCCTTTTCAAAGACGGCTGATCTATGCAAATAGTGAATTGGAAATGCCTGGGTCCCCGCGCCGTCAAATGGCCCTCGCAGGTTATTTGAATATCAGTGGCTCTGCTTCTGAAAAGGTTCAAGGATGCTCTCTGACTTCTTTGTGATTACTCAGTGCGGCGTCTTATTCTGAAGAAAAAAAAACTCAGGAATAATTAAAGGCTGGGATCAGGCCTGGGAACACATTTGGGACAGGAATCTCATTTAGACAGTCTCTTTCAAAATAAGGCACAGTTAAATTGACCAGAAGGCAATTATTGAAATGAAAATTATTTTCACTCTCTTTGTCTTCTGACCACCAACTTAACAGCCCTAGTTTAAAAGGGGGAAAAGGGAGGAGAGGCGAAAGGAAAATTGGTAAACGAGACAATTTCGCAATTTGAAAAAAAATGTTCATTTGGAAAATAAAGTACCTATTTAGAGACTAGAAATACTTCTAAAAGGCTTCCACACACTGGGACATACAAGCAAAGTCAGCACCAACAAGATTTATTATTATTATTACTGTCCTTCTTGGAAACTTGAATGAGGGTTTTGACTGCTAGGAAGGAATATATAAATTATTGCTATTAGCAGTCAACAAAACTCTGCTTTGAAAAGCCAAGTAGCAAAGTAACAAGAAATCTCTTCAGCTGGGCGTTTGGCAGTGTGAGGCTCGGCGGCGTCTGCCCTCTGCTCCTGGCGCTCCAGGCAGCCTCGACTGTCGCATCTTTTCGTCCACTTTCTCTGTCCTTTGGTCACTCCCCCCCCCCAACCTATCCCCACCCCACACTCTCCCTGGGTCCCCCAAGCGTCTTGGATTCGGGTGTGATCTTTGGGGTGGAGGGAGCTGGCAGGGTGCGTTTTCTCCGGTGGTTTGGCGGGTCCAGAGGGCGCTCGGCGTTTGGGGGGCCCGCAGGCTGGCCGCTCGGAGGTGAGGGTGTTGGAGGGGTTCCTGAGGAATGAGGGCGCACGGCCGCCGGGCCCTGGGAGCTTTGTTTCTGATGGATAATAAAGGCAGATCAAAGGGCCTGGCCTCGCAGGTCCCGCTGGCCGCGCGGTTCCCTCCGCAGGCCAGTGATCAAGGCCTGTGTGCGCTGCCTCTGCCCCGCGGGTCAGCCGATGTCCATCACGGCGGCTCCCGGGAGCCGCGGGCGGCCGCCCAGCCCGAGCGCCCGGCCCGAGCGCCGAGAGCGCGCAGCTGATCCGGGAGGGAGCGGGCGGAGAGCAACCTGGGAAAGCAGACCCCAGCTCCACTGCCCCGCTCCTCTCTGCCACCCCTGCACGCCCTGGGGCACCGGGAACCTTGACACCAGCGGCGGTGCGGGCGTCGACAAATTCGAGGCCCCTTGAGCGAGCGAGTGGCACAGTGGGGTCCCCCGCGGAGGTGGGGGCCGTGCCTCCCCAGGGCCACCTCGGGGCCCCGACGGCCTGGGCTTGTCCAGCTCCGGGCCTGGGGGGAGGCGGAGGTCGCGACAGGGCCCCCTGCGGCGGATGAGGGCCGAGACCCGGAGGTCGGGTGGAGCTGCAGGCCGCGGTCTGCGACCCCACGCCTCGCTCCAGCCCGGGTGAGGGGGAAATAAGATTTCGTTTCAGCGGGTTTCTAGGGGTTTCCAGTTCTCAGCTTCTTGGGCCAAGGAGGAACCCATACCAAGTTTTCCTGGGCCTGCAGCCTACCAGCGTCGATCCACCCCTTCCCCCCCCCCAGTCCCCGCTCCCCCAGCGCTTTCCTTCCCCGGCGTGACGTTCCCCACCCCCTCCCTTGGAGTGAACCGGATGCTACCTGGTGAGGAAGAGAGAAAAGAAGGATTCTTTTTTTCTTTCCTCAAGAAGGGAAAACATTATTTTGACGAGATTAGATTGTGCACCTGAATAGCGTGTCTGGACATTCCGTCAAATCGTTGCAAGTCGTGCAAAATTGAATTTCTTTTTATTCAGATGGAAACTTTATTTATTTTAACTCTAATCTTATTTGCATCTATTATCTGTATTCACCAAGGCTCTCTTCCACTACAAAAATGCAGATGAAGTAAATCTCACATAAATCCCGCCCATTTGTGTAATTGGTATACTAAGTGTTTATTTTAAGTGAGAATAATTTAGCTACAAATTTTCTTAAGGAATAACATTCTTAACACATTAAAAAAAACTGAAAACTCTGATTTGCTTTTATGTTTGACAGTAGCTCTTGATTCCTTTAAGAGGAGCGCGGCGAGTGCGGCTCGCTGGCGCCATCTAGAGCTCGGAAACGAGAGGACCGCGCCGTGTGCCGTGAACTTGGCTACTCGCGTGCAGGGACCAGCTTTTTGCCGCGAACTGTAGCAACCCAATGAATCAAGGAAAAAAAGCGAGGTTTTGTGTTCCTGCGGGGGGCACGGACCCCGCTACTAAAGGGTACCGCTTAGCAGCGACTCCCAAGAAAGGGGAAAGTTCTTGGAGCGTGCTAACTGAAAAGTCCAAGCAAAGTAATGCCTCTCTTGGCTCTGGTCTTAGCATTGTTGCATTTAGCATCCTTTTCAAGGAAACGTCAGTCTTCCAATTCCCCGGGATGAGAACGCTGAGTTCTGGAGCCAGTGACGTGACCCTAGCTGTGGGCACGGCAGCCCCATCTACTTCGCCCATGACTAAAGATCCAGTGACTTCTGGCTGGTGGGAGATCCCACTTGCTCTAGCTAGGGATGGCCGAAATGCAGCTGATTAAAACAGGCCACCAAGACTGCGCCACGTCCCCAGACCCCCGTGGATGGGAAGAGAAGGCCAGGGACCAAAGCCTTTGGCCAGCCAGAACCTGGAAACGGCAGCAGCAGCCTTCCGCTTCGCTGCGATCATTCGGGCCGCCAGCCCGGGCCAAGTCGCGCCCAGGGGGCGTCGGGGCGGGCGGAGGCCCGACGGGATAAACAGGGCCCCCAAGAGAGCAGCGGGAAGGCTCTCAGAATCCTCGCCCGGAGCCCTCCGGAAGGGTGGCTCACACTCCCCGAGCAGGCCCACCCCTTTTGTCCTCGCATTTTCCTTTGAAACCCAAATCTAAAATCAGATAACAGTTGGGGGCGTTCGCCAATTTTCTCTCCTCGGTGCCTCGCCCTCCCCCCGCCGCCCCTTTCCCTCCTCTTCCCAGTCCACGACCCCACCCCCATCGCTGTCCTCAGCCCTGGTGCACGGATTCCCTCCCCTCCCCCTCCGCGCAGTTATTGTATTTTAATTTTAAAAGCGACACTTTCCAACCCCGGCGCCCTAGGCGACGAAGGCGCCCTCGTCCGCCTCCGTGGAGAGCCGTGCCGAGGCGCCTGGGCGCGGGGCTCCCCGAACCCACGCCAGGGAAAGGCAGTGCGTTTCCCAGAACTCGCAGCACCTTTGCAGCGGGGACTCGGCTGGGTTTGTATTTGCTGTTTTAACACAAATCCCGCCGCAGTGCCTATTTCAAAGATGTGCTAATTACTACTTGGATAGCAGGGCGCAAAGTCCTTGTCCATTTCCCAGTACAAAGTAGGTTGCTAGAAAATTTGAAATTGCCTTTCAGCCTAAAGCTGCCTTACCTGAATGTCATAATTACAGTAATTATGTACATCCAAATTACATGCTAATTAAATTAGAATCAAATCGTTCTAAATCGAAATCAAATGAGGTAGTGAAGAATTAATCAATGACAACATAAATAGAGAGCTTCCTTCAGAGATATTTATTGTAACGATCCAAGGAGGAATCTGATCTGAAAAAGTCACCTGTTTATTTACTTTCAAATTAGTAATCAGTTATTATCCCTTCTCCACAATTTTACCCGTTCAGCGTTATTTACCCCCCACCCTTTGCAGACGCTGGAGTTTGTGGAAATATGTATGAGGTAAACACATACAGACAAGCCTCTCCCATATATTCTTGATATAAATATATACGTGTGCGTGCCATTTTAGTTAAGGAGCTCTCGAATGTCCGTGGGGACAAATCTGCGGTTCTAAGGGACCAGGGAAAGCTGAGCACCCAAGAGTTTTCCGGCTCGTGACCCCTGCATTGGAAATTCATTCTGGAGATGTTGCATTGCTTTTGCAGGTATTCCAGGGCCATTCATTTAGAAAACAAATGCCAAGTGATTGGGGCGAGTCCCTGGAGACTGCGGGCGAGAGGTGGCATTTGCTCTTCGTCCCCCCCCGCCCCCCCAGGAGCGATTAAATCACCGGCTTGGTGAAACGCCTTCTTCACCTGTGGAGCCCCAGGGAGCAGAGAAGTAGGCTCGCCTTCCTAACCCCGCCGGCGAGTTTCCTCGACCTGCGCCCGCGCGGGGGAAACGCTCCCAAGGCCCGAGAAGCTCGGGCGGGAGGCGGGCGAGGGCCCTCGAGCCTGGCCGAGCGGCCTAGGATTTTCGGCCTGGATTTGGGCCGCCCTCGGCGACGGGCCCCGTGCTGACGGCTAAGCTGGGCGCCCCCCCCCCCGCCCCGCTCCGCCCTGTGGGGGAAGGAGTCGGCCTCCCCGCGATCCAGGAGGGGTGGGGCCCCCAATTCCCAGCCCTGCCAATTCCATTTCCTGGTGCTCCCCGAAGGTTGCCAGCTGGTGCCCAAAGAAGGCGGGCACCGGACAGCGCAGGGTGGCATAGCCCGGGAGGTGGAAGGGGAGCCCCGGGTTTAGGGCGAAGTCCTTGGAAGCCGGGGTCCGTCTGGCATGGGAACCCCAATACCCTGATCTCCATTGCCGGCCCCACTCCCCTCGGGAAGCCCTCAGAGATAAAGAGCCAGGGATCCCCGTGTCCTTCAGCGGGGACAGGCGCCCTGCGCGGCTCGGCTCGCGGGCCTTCTCACTTCCAGCAGCCACTCGCGTTTTGTCCCTGCCATGCTCGGGGGTTCTGGGGTACGAAATGAGCGAGCCTGGGGAGTGGGGAGGAGAAAGGGGAAAGCGGCAAGGATTGTCAGCAGGCTCGTGGGTAAGCTGGAAGCTTGAAGTAGGAACCTGTACCTGCCAACCTTCCCCTTGTCCTTTTTGAGCTAAAAGGCTCCCGAGGCCCGCTGCTGTTGAAGGCCTGTATCTCAAGTGCAAACCATAGCATAGGTTGTTTCCCTAGGAATACAATTAAAATTCTTGAAATATCCTTCAGCTACTAAAGCTAAACATTCAGCTTCCTTCCTGGTCTTAAGCACAGGCTGTGAAGGGGCCTTACTGAGGGGCCTCTACAGCATCTCAGCCCACTGGTCTTTATTTAGGCAAGAAGAGGGAAATGGCTCAGGTGGATTTTAAACTCTTTGGGCTTCAAGGCTAAAGCATACTAAACCTTCCATGATTGAAAACTGGGAAATGCCTGCTCCCAGAAGCAGGGATAGATCTGAATGGAGAAACCAGCAAGAAAGATCTCTTGGAACCGTTCAGATAAAACTGGAAAAACTTTAGGCTGTAGATATATGATTTAAAACAAGATCCATTTCTCACTGCCTCGTGGGAGGGCCTACCACTTGCAGCAACCTGTCTTTTTGACATGAAAAAAGGTGAGGGAAGGAAAAAGGGAAAAAAAGAAGAGAAAGGAAAGAAAGGAAGAAACAGAAACAAAGAAAAGAGAAAAAGAGAAAGAGAAGGAAGGCAGAAAGAAAAAAGAAAGAAAAGGAAAGGAAGAAAGAAAAGGAAAGAAACATTTATTATGGATATTCCTCGAGGAACAAATCCTACTCCAGCATTCTGATCTTTTCTGGTCATTTGTAAATCGACAGCACCTCCTACAGGAATTAATTTGCTAGTGTTATGTTAAATGTTAGGCTAGGGGAAAGGGAGGGGGGTATATACTCAAAATATCCGGTGCCTCTCAGTGCAGTTCCAGACCTGTGGACAGTTAAGATAGGTCAGGTTTCTTTAAAAGAATTTCTCTATTACGGGTAAGAATGACCATTTCACCATACTAGTTTTCTAAAAAGATCGACTTGCTTGGGTTCTTGAATGTTTACTTAGGGATTCTTCTTTGGCTTTTTCTAGTTAGGATTAACCTTCACATATACAACTAGCCTTCTTTTTATTACAAAATTCACCTGTTTGGTTTCTACATTTTAACCGTGAAAGTAGAAGTTCTTATTGAAAAACACTTCTAATTATCACCCTTACCCCAGCATTATGGTATATATCAGTGAGCCTCTTTAATATGGGATTTTTAGGATATTAGAGCTTTTAAAATAGCATTGTATGTTTTTCAATCTTAATAAAGATTTAAAAAACATAAATATATGGCTATTTTTAAAAGCAGACCACACTTCTATGAAAGTCAAATTGATGTATAAGAAATGAGAATATATTTAATTCATTCTTAATTACAGGATATATTTCAACATTTTTCTTCATGAACACTACATTGGTTCAGAAACCCTTTTTAAGGCAGTTAAGTATTGCATAGGTTTTGACATTACAAAAATTATAAAGTCTAAAAAGGTGGAAGGTAGAAAATAATCACTGCAACACTGATGAACTCAAGGTGTAAATTAGCAGTCTTTATCAATTGCAAATGCATGCTTTTTTTTGAAACTGAGAATGGAATGGGATTTTGCAGTGCACTAAGTTTTTAAAGAATACTGTAGAAGGAATTCAAGTTCTCCCACTCTGCTCTTAGCCTATAAAATAAAGAGTTATTTATACCTTTAACTTAGCTTCTTCTAAATTATTGGACAATTGTTTTATGCATATAGAGACAAAACAAAGACAAAGATTATACTACACAGAGTGGTTTTATTTAAATCTTGCACTTATTTACTATCTTACAGAATTCAAGAAACTGAGACTACCAACTATCAAAGCCATCTAATCAATAATTGTCTACAAAATAACATTTTTAAAAAGAACCCTAATAAAAATACCATATGAAATGATGTGAAACTGCATGTTACTTTTCATTTGTACTAATTCTTTTGTTCCTATAGTTTTCCTTCAGTATATCCTTTGCAATACACGGGAAAATCTGCAGCTGAATTTTAAATATGCTTCATATATTCCCTATATATATAATTTATATTTGTGTCATTCTATAGATGCTTCATATTTTTAAAAAATAAAATCTTATAGTGGTAGCAGAAAGGATGTGTGGAAGATAGAAAAATAGATACTCAAAGATGTATAAATCTTCAAGCCCTGGAGTCTGTGAATACAATTACATTATATGAAAAAGGAAAAGTAAGGTTGCGTATCAGTTGACCTTAAAATAGGGAGATTATCTTATATTCTTCAGGAGAGCCTAAAGTAACCTCAAAGATCCTTACTTAACAAGCTGGAAAGGAATGCACAATCAGTGTCGGCATGACTAAAAGTAAGGAACTGACTCCTTTTTGTTAGCTTCCAATCAAATGGAGAAAAGGAGCTAGGAGCCAAGGAATGTGGGCAGTTTTCTAGAAGCTGGAATAGGCAAGCAAGTAAAATTTTCCCTAGTTTCTAGGAGGAACCTCTATTTTAGCCTACTGAGAGCCAAGTCAGAAAGCTAATCTCCAGAACAGGTTTTGTATGACAGCATAGAAAACTAGCAGATAGTTCAACTGTAAATACCTAATTCAGTGGAATAAGACACCTGAGTTTAAAAGGCTTCAAAATATATCAATTCATACATTGTTAATTTCATACTAGTTAATTTCAATTATTATACTTTGCTTCAAGAAAATTTAAATCTTAAATATAAACTGATAATAAAGAAGAAAAGCTTTAACTGTTCAATGTACTGTCACTCTTTTAATGATGTTTTAGAACAAAGAAAATGTCACAGAGTTATATGGGTTTTAAAAAAATCTAGTAGAGGTCACAAGAAACTGTTACCAACAGAAAATATTTCTAAAGCCCACAAATAGACAACTTCAAATATTTGCAAAATTCATTCTTATGGTACTCATATAATCTTTGTACTTGAAATGACAGTTTGCACAGATGAAAAATTAAAAGAGCTTTTTTTTAAAAAATGACAAATACAATAGTCCATACTTCAGCCCTTGCTAGAGATATTTAATAAGAAAATGGGCTATTTTTATTCTCAGGAAATTGTCACGTTTCTCTTTCCTGTCTGTGTCACTTCAGTGTGCTCTCTGTATGTTCTTCCTCTACACACATCTGTGCCATGGCTTTCTTCTGCTTTTCACGGGGACTGGCTATCGCTGGTGCCTTGCCTCCTTTTCCTTAAAACCACCAGGACTTCTGCTGCGGCTCCTCCTCCATCTTCTCTCCTCCCTGCTGCGGCTTCTGATGCTTCCCCCATTTCTTTCAGATCCTCTCTTCTCTGGACTGTGATGCCGGCTTCTGGACTTTTTGTCAGAATCATAATGGCTCCATTTGCTATTCTCCTCAGAACTCTCTTGTTTTAAAAACCTAGGTTTTTCCTTGCTTCTTTCTTTGTTATGACTGCTAGAAAGTTCTTCATGAAGTTTTCTCTTCTTAGATTTGTCCTCTTCAGAGTCATTGGTGCTATTTCCTGTACACTTGTTTTTCTTTTTTTTCTTCTTTTCTATTTGCTTTTCTTTACTGTCACTCTCGCTGCTGCTTTCAGAAGTCTCAGTAGAGGAAGAGGAGGAGGAGAATTTATTTTTATGTTTTTTGTGCTTGCTTCTCGTCTTTTGTAACTTTTTCTTTCTTCTATCCTTCTTCTTCTTCTTCTTTTTCTTTTCAAGTCTATCCAATTTCCTGAAATTGAGGAAAAATAGTAAGAAACTGAAAAATAGTACTATTATTGACAGCCATAAAATTACTAATATCAATAGCCAATATATATTTTAGAGTTTATAACTGAGTAAGAAAATTAAATGTGCCAGGCACTTGTGGCTCACACCTATAATTAATCCTAGTTACTTAGGAGGCTGAGATTTGAGGATTTTCAAAGCCAGTCTGGGAAGGAAAGTCCATGAGACTCATCTCCAATTAAACAGTAGAAAACTAGAAGTGGTAGAGCACTAGCCTTAAACAAAACAGCTTAGGGACAGAGCCCAGGCCCCAATATGAGCCCCATGACAGACACATGCAGGCATGTGTGCGAGCGTGCACACGTGTACGCACACGTGCACACACATACGTGCACACACAGAAAAGAAAATGCGTGAAGCCAACTGTCTGACTATACTCACATCAATGCTCTAAGTAAACGGTTCTTCTAATCTAAAGAAAGCCTATGAACAGTGTGAAGCACTAGAGCCCTGCAAACTCAAATACATAGCTGTAAACAGATAAAACTAATTTTGTGGATATACTGTTTTACATATTAGTCATTACATTATCAAATTCAATATTCTCCAGAAATGCTGAGTAAGGCATACTTTTTGGTATCTTTTTTTGTTAAGTAAAACAAAATAACTGAATACTAGTTTTTGGCAAATATTTAGTTTTATACATTATTAGAACAATTATTAAGGCATCCTGAATTTATAAAGACTGCTTCATAGTCTCAGAGGAGGATCTTGTTCATCTAGTACCAGTGATATATGAGCTACTGTGAAATCTAAGGATACACAAGGGATCTAGCCACTCTTCTAGCTCCACATACTGAAAATACCATGAGCTCCCTCTATTGGATTTGGCACAAATTTCTTGGATTCTTTTTTTTTTTTTTTTGGTCGGGTGTGGGGCTTAAACTCTGGGCCTGGGCATTGTCCAGCCCAGGCCAAGGTTCTTCAGCTCAAGGCTGGCGTTCTACCACTTGAGCCACAGCGCCCCTTCCAGCTTTTTCTGTTTATGTGGTGCTGAGGAATTGAACCCAGGGTCTCATGCATGAGAGGCAAGTACTCTACCACTGAGCCACGTTCCCAGCCCCTGCCTTGGATTCTTTAATCCAGAGGTATCTGTTTAACAAACTTCATATTTACCTTAAAGATCCTTTTATTAGTTCTCATAAAATTTCACAAACTGTGAAAACATACATAGACAAAATATCTCCTCAAAACAAACTATGTACAAAGATATATTCAGATCTATTATGAAAAAGACAAACAAGGGATGAAGTGGGGGATGGGAAGGATGGGAAGGGAAAACAAGGAGGAGGCAACAATGCTTGATAAGAAATGTACTCATTATCTTGCCCATGTAATTGTAACCCCTGTGTACGGTATTTTCACAATTAAAAAAAAAAGGACAAACAAGCCTATTTTTAAGTTGTATGCTCTGAAAAGTACAATGGTTTTGTGTAAGTATCCAATGTTCTAGTCACTTTCATATTACTGAAAAGAACACAGTGAATCACTCCAGCTGAAGAGTTAGTCAATAAAAATGATATATGGTTAAAGCATCTTCATGAGTTCTTAGGACCAGAGTTGAATATGCTACCAAGGTGAAACATAAGAAAAAATAAATCCACTGAATGTATGCTTATAAGATTACCTGAGAAGTTTCTGTTTTTGTTTAGTTGTTAGTGACTTTAAGAATTCCACTTCTGGATCTTCTTCACCCTCACTTGCAACATATTCCTGAGTAACAAAGACATTCATGACTAGATTTTAGAAAAAGATGTTATGAGAAGGACTACATTTGCAAACAAGAAGTTTTGAAGATTAGCATGATACTGTAGTAGGTAACTATGATATTTTGTAGTGGAGAAGGGGAAGGGAATTAAAAAAATTGTAGTCTACATGCGAAGGTAGGTTACAAGTTAACACAGCTGCTTTCCTCATATCAGGAAACCTTTATCAAGAAGACAGAGAAACACAGACGAAAACTTTATAGCACGTTTATTATACTTTATATCTCTCAAATTCAAGTTCTACCTGTTTAAATATTTTAAAGTTAATATAAAAATCAAGATCATATGGGGGCAGGAATATTGCTCAGTGGTAGAGCACTTGCCTAGCCTCACTTATACGCTGGCACCACAGAACAAAACAAAAAACAAAACCCCCAAGATTTGGTAATATTACCAAACCCTGAAGATCTCGTGATCAAAACTGAAGTAAAAAAAAAAAATCCGTAACTCTAGCCTGTATAATTTCAATATCTCTATGACATAGTAGTCCTTTAAATCCAACAGTTTTCTGAATTTGTGAACAGTTTTGCTTTTCATAATTTTGGGGATTTGTTTTAATATAATTTTTCCTATTGGTTTGATTAATGTCACCCAGGGGTGAGTTAGAAAAAAGGATGAACCCATCCCCGCCCCCCAAAAAAAACAACTCCAACAATCTTACCACCAGTTCAGTCAGGTATTTTATGCACATAACCCAAAGGAACCATTTCATTTATTGAAATATAGGTTTATAAACAATTTCTCATTTAGGTTAAAATAATAAAAAGGCAAAATCAAAATATATTTTAGGCATTTTCTTTGCTCTATCTTACTTTCCTATGGATATATGCATATTGGAAAACATTAAGGAGCAATTCACAAGCAATCACATTTAGATTTATAGACATTTTCGGCTTACTGATAAAAAGATCATTACCTGTGATGGATCATTTGCGGTCAAGTTTCTCCCCAGTACATTTCTTTTCAGTGCAAACCCACTGTTTCTCATCTCAGCTATTAGCTCGGAGGGGTGCATCGATGGCCCTGTTCACAAAAAGCACAGTTTGAATGTATCATTTATATCTCTCTACCTTTCTCGGACTCCACAGTAGGAATGCAGTTGAAGCTTTGTTAAGTAAAATCACAGCTAAATCAACTCAATAATCTTCTGCTGAGCAAATAATCAGATATGATTTTCTAAAACAGCAGTGTGGAGATTCAGAATAGAAAATAATTGCATTTTTCTTTATGTGCAAGGGGAGTCTCTTCTTATGTAACTTTGTCATACTGAAAAAGATAACATTTAGATGTTGTCTGGGTAGACATTTTTGTATAAAAATCAAAAGAAAATGATAAAAAAGTACAATTAATCTTTTACTAGTTATTCTCTCAGTAGGAATTCACTTAATCTTTTCCTCAAACACTAATACTGAAAGTATTGCCTCACTTTTGATACTATCAACACCACTCACATATATATGCACATGTTCTCTGGATAACCAAGCACTTTAGTTAATCTCATTTATATATACGCCTAGATTTTCAAATTTCTAGTTACTACTTGGGGGTTGGTGACAGCAATTTTAGGTTGGCTATAGGTATGTACGTTATTTTTCACAAGCTTCTGTTTTCCACTTTTGTGATATTTTAAATTGAAAAATGAGTTTCTTGTTTTTATAATTAGACTAACAAAAGCTTTGAAAAATGTAAAGGTGTGCCACTTTCCTCAAACAGGCTTAAAGAAGTGAGATTTTCCTCTTAATCTATTCCTTCTTATTTTCCCTGTAGGCAGTAAACTAACTGACAATCTCTCATGGCAGCTCTCTAAACTTTCTAGCATTAATCATCTACACTAACTACCTTGGGCAACATATCTGTAATAGCAAAGGGAATAATAGAATTACTATCAATAAAGACTTACTACCAAGGACAACTGAGTATTTGCTCCAGTGTAAAAAATAAGATGGAGGGAAAATTGACTATTACTGAAGTATGGCAAAGTTATATTAAATTCCTATGGATGTAATTTAATGGCCTTTTAATTACTCACTTTGATTGTTGCTAATATTGATAAAATTTTAAATAAAATTTGATTTTAAATATTAATATTAGTTGCCTCTAGCAGAAAAGTATTCATGTAATTAATAGCTTTGAAAGAATAACAATTTGCTTTGGTGGCTTTTCAAATTTCACATGTAGGAACATAGTTTTATAAAGTAGAAAATATACCTTTGGAATTATAACATTTGCTTTTCAACCACTTTATTATATGTCAAATGAATTCGGAAAGGAAACATGCCAAGAATTTGGGAAAAAAATTTCTCTAGTAAAGGGCCAAAAGCTTGACTATTAGGATGAGGGGTTACTGCTAATTTCATTAATTTCCTTTAAGCTGTGAGGGTTTAAACTCTGGGCCTAAGTGCTGTCCTTGTGCTCTTTAGCTCAAGGCTCTACCACTTAGGAAACAGCACCACTTCTGGTGTTCTGTTGGTTAATTGGAGAGAAGAGTCTCATGGACTTTCCTGCCAAGGCTGGCTGTAATCTTTCAGGGAGGCTGAGATAGCAGGATTGAAAATTCAAGGTTGTCCTGGGCTACACAGTGAGCCTGTCCACAAAGCAAAGTGCTGGTTAAGTGCCTGAAAACAATACTCACAAAACCATAATCAATTATCATTTTTACCAGTAGTGATACAATTTTCATGACTATCTGAATAGTTAAGATACAGTCTTCATACCTAAAGAAAAAAATGCTCTTCAAAGTGACAATTTCAAAATCCAACTTTTACATTTTTTGTTTTTTTGGTCCGTCATGGGGCTTGAACTCTGGGCCTGGTTGCTGTCCCGGAACTCTTCAGCTCAAGGCAAGTGCTCTCCACTTGAGACACAGCGCTACTTCAGTTTTTTTGGTGGTTAATTGGAGATAGGAGTCTCACGGACTTTCCTTGCCTGGAATGGCTATGAAACGTGCCCTCAGATCTCAGCCTACTGAGTAGATAAAATTACAGGCGTGAGCCACTGTTGCCCGGCTTCACATATTTTTTTGTATAAAAACTTTCTCCTATCATCAAAAATTCTTGGTTTAACCAGGTGCTGATGGCTCAAACCTGTAATCCTATACTTAGAAGGCTGAGGTCTGAGGATTGTGGTTCAAAGCCAGCCCAGGCAGCAAAGTCCATGAGACTCTATCTCCAATTAACCACCAGAACTGGAAGTGGTGCTGTGGCTCAAGTGGTAGAGCACTAGCTTTGAGCTGAAGAGCTGAGGGACAGCGCCCAGGCCCAGAGTTCAAGCCCCATGACCAATAAAAAAAAAATCTTGGTTTAAAGTTCTGGGTTTAGAAGTGGGAGCACCAATTAAGTGATAGAGAACATGCCTAACAAGCAAGCACAAAGCTCTGAGTTCAAACCTTCATATAGCACTATAATACCAAACAACAACAAAAATAACCTTTTAGAATGACTTTATATTTTCATGTCATTTTGATGTTATGTAGAAACGATTCTAGTTCTTTGAGAACTCCAAATTGATTGATACAAAAATTAAATAGATACGGGGCTGGGAAGATAGCATGCATGAGGCCCTGGGTTTGATTCCTCAGCACCACATAAGCAAAAAAGAAAAAAAAAAGCCGGAAAAAAAATTAAATAGATACACTGATTAAACAGACTATACAACAAAAACACTGAAATGTAGAAGGACTTTTTTTTTTTTGGCCAGTCCTGGGGCTTGAACTTAGAGCCCGGGTACTGTCCCTGAGCTGCTTCTGTTCAAGGCTAGCACTCTACCCCTTGAGCCACAGCACCACTTTCAGCCTTTTCTGTTTACATGGTACTAAGGAATTGACCCCAGGGTTTCAGGCATGTAGGCAAGGCAAGCACTCTACCACTAATCCACACTCTCAGCTCCTAGAAGGGCGTTTTTTTTTTTTTTGGGGGGGGTCCGGTTGTGGGGCCTGAACTCTGGGCCTGGGTGCTGTCCCTCAGCTCTTCAGCTCAAGGCTAGCACTCTACCGCTTGAGCCACAGCGCCACTTCCGGCTTTTTTTTTCCTGCTTATGTGGTGCTGAGGAATCGAACCCAGGGCCTTGAGCATGCAAGGCAAGCGCTCTACCACTGAGCCACCTTCCCAGCCCACAGAAGGGCGTTTTTTATGCATGGTACCTTGATTTAAATTATAACTGAGACTGGATCACAGTAATGTTTCACTTACTCTTAAAGTTACTATGACAGAGTAATTCTAGAGAGTTAAAAAAAAGGGTCTTTGTTCTAAAATGTAGGTTTGTGAGGGCTCCTTTGTAGATACTTTTGAGCCAACTTAGTTAGGTCTGCATAGCATGAGAAACAAGATTGTGGAAGGCCCATTGAAGGAACACTCAACATTACTCTGCACATATTTCTTTCTCTGGTATATGGATGTGTCCAAACATTGATTGTGACTATAGTGTTCAGTTCTAAATCCTAATTAGACATAGACTATCTTCTCCCAAGAAAAAAATCCCATGGAGTAGTATGTTAGGAAAGAGAGAGTTCCTAGAATATGAATTATGCTATACAAAACTATAGCCAGGTGCCACTGGCTCACGCCTGTAATCCTAGTTACTCAGGAGGCTGAGATCTGAGGATCATGGTTCAAAGCCAGCCTGGGCAAGAAAGTCCGTGAGACTCTTATCTCCAATAAACCACCAGAAAAAAACCCAGAAGTGGCACTGTGGCTCAAGTGGCAGAGCTCTCGCCTTGAGCTGAAGAGCTAAAGCTGAGAGACGGCACCCAGGCCCGGAGTTCATGCCCCACAACTGGAAAAAACCCCAAAAAACTGTAAAGGGCTTACTCTACTCACTAGCATCATTTATATAAACAAAAGCAGCATACCACAAATTGTTCTGTAGTAAAACAGGGATTTCATCAGAGGGTAAATTAATATACCTGTGAAGGTTCCAGTTATGAGAAAAGGACATGAAATCGACTCCACAATTGGAGGACAGCAGTCCAGGGCAAACGCCACTTACTACTGTGCTAACAGCAGGTTCACCTGCTGGGTAACAACGTTCCTAGTTTTCTTCCAAGGAAGCAGTACTAGGAGTAGAACCGAGGGCTTGTTAGCCAAGAGATCAATCACTGAGTTAATCCCGAGTCTTTTATATATTTTATTATTTATAATTTATTTTTACCCAGAGTCTTGCTATGTAGCTCAAACCAGCCTTAAAATCACTTAGGAAGTCAATCTCTATTGACTAGGAAGTAGATGAAATTATGATCTTCTTGCCTCAGCTCCTTGAATGCTGGCTCAAAGGAAGTAGCTTTTCTACATTTTTATGGTATTAAGTGAGAGAAGAGGGGATAGTGAGAAGTGGTTTAGTAAGGCTACAGTAGAAATATCCTTTACTCTTTTCCCCAAACACAAAACATTAATTTATAGGATGCTTAAAAAACAAAGAACTCTGCTAGTCCTAATACGAATACTTTTGCTTATGTATATTTGTGCTGCTGGGACCAAACTCAAGGCATCATATATGTTAGGCATGTGCTCTATCACTGAGTATTTTCTTCATCGCTGAGTTTTTTTCTTTAGCTCACATGTATTTTAATTTAACTTTATGCTATGGAATATTTCAAACCTGTATAAATCACACATCTTCAATAATTAAGTATAGTTTACCATTCTTGTTTTATCTACTACTTTCAACTTTGGAAGTATATTTTAAATAGCATCTCAGTTATCACTTTAGTCTAAACCACTAACAAGGACTATTTCTTAAAACTGCAATACTTTTCTAGTATCTATCTCTGAGGATAATCATCTACTATCAACATTTATATTCCTCCAATTGCATCAAAAGTATCTTCTTTATAGTTAGCTTAGATTAGGGTTCAAATGAGCCCCATACATTGTATTTGGTTTACAGATATAAGTTTCTTTCAATACTTACTGCTCCTTTCCTCTGGCTGTTATTCATTTGGTGAAGAAACTGGATAATCTGTCTTGTAAACGCCCCACACACTGGATAGTGATGCCATTTAATATGTCCATCTAGCATCTGTCAATTGGCAGTTAGATCTAAAATCTTATTATTGTATTATTTGGTACTATTTACTTTGAGGGAATACACAGAAGTCCCCAAAACTCCAGACTCAAAAAAATAACTGACAGCTCCAAATATTTCTAAGAAAAGGCTGAAACTTCTACTTGGTATGTTCAGTCAAAGTAACAGCAGCAGAAGGTTAAAAGTGTGTATTTATTTTATTATTATTATTTGTTGTCTGTCATGAGGCTTGAACTCTGGGCCTGGGCGCTGTCCCTGCGTTCTTCAGCTCAAGGTGAGCACTCTACCGCTTGAGCGCCAGCACCACTTCCGGCTTTCTAGTGGTTAACTGGAGATAAGACTCTCATGGACTTTTCTGCCCGGGCTGGCTTTGAACCGTGATCCTCAGATCACAGCCTCCTCAGTAGCTAGGATTATAGGCGTGAGCCACCGGCACCCGGCTAAAAGTGTGTATTTTAAAATAACCACTTTCCTACTCCCAAGCAGGGATGTAGCTCAGTCTAGAATCCTCCTCAGTCTAAGATCTTCCACCAGGCAACACCAAATCAATCCCTTTTTTTTAAAAAAAAAATGAAAATACCGTACAGAGGAGTTACAATTACATGGGCAAGATAATGAGTACATTTCTTATCAAGCATTGTCCAAAATATCCCTTTGGCTGATGGTTTAGTTTATTAGCAGAACCATTCATAAGATCCTGGATTCATTACTTACACCCTAAATAAATAAAATAAATCTCTAGATATTGTCATAAATAAGATTATCATTTCCATGAAAGTATATAACCAGTCCTTTTTTTCCCTTCAAGTTAAATTGACTATACTAGTAAATAAGTTATTCCTTGCCACTAAATAAAAAAAGATACACTCCCAGCTACTAAGCAGAACACTGGGGTGGATTACAGAACTCAGGATAGTTTGGGCAAAAATGTTAGTGAGACCCTATCTCAAGAAATAAGCTGAGTATGGTGAAATAAGGTTGTGATACCACCTACTTAGAGACACAGATAGGAGGACCATGAGGATCACACTCTGAGAACATCCCTGGGCTAAGACCCTACCTGAAAAGAAAAAGAAAGTGCTATGGTCATGACTCGTGTAAAGACTCGTGTAGCAAGGGCAAGCCCACAATCAAGAGCAAAAAAAGAACTATCTTATATTTGATTCCTAGTATTACCATCATTACTTTGTTTTTAAGCAAGCTTATAGAAAGTTGTCTTTAAGGGGCACAGTATATCATGCAGCATAAGTTTCAGGAGAAAAGTGAACAAAGCTATTAATAAAGTGTGTGGGTGATTTTTATTTATATACATGAGAGTGTTTATGTAGGATTTTCTAAAGGTTATGTAAGAACCTATTGTATTGAATTGCAATAAAACTGCTCCATACTGAGAATTTTCCTGACACACTGCCAGTTTGTCTCAGTGGAGGCTAGAAACAATAGAGTTTCTTAATGCCCTTACCCTAAGTTCATACTGAAGAAGCTAACTGATCTCTATTAAAATATACAATGTGAAGGGAAAGCAAACATTTCATTTTAGTCTGTGTCTGAAAAATACAAAGGCAAAGTAACATGAAACTATCCTTATTGTATGCTAGTAAAAATTACTATTAAAAACAACTTTGGGAAGGTGGCTCAGTGGTAGAGCGCTTGCCTTGCATGCCTGAGGCCCTGGGTTCGATTCCTCAGCACTACATAAACAAAAAGAAAAAAGCTGGAAGTGGTGCTGTGGCTCAAGTGGTAGAGCGTTAGCCTTGAGCTGAAGAGCTGAGAGACAGTGCCCAGGCCCAGAGTTCAGACCTCACGACCTGACCCAAAAGAAAACAAAACAAAACAAAAAAACTTTGCGGGGCTGGGAAGGTGGCTCAGTAGTAGAATGCTTGCCTTGCATGCTTGAGGCCCTGGGTTCGATTCCTCAGCACCACATAAGCAGAAAAAAAAAGCCGGAAGTTGCACTGTGGCTCAAGTGGTAGAGCGCTAGCCTTGAGCTGAAGAGCTGAGGGACAGAACAGCACCCAGGCCCAGATTTCAGGCCCCACGACCAGACCCCCCCCCAAAAATAAATAAAAAATAAAAACAACTTTGCATTATAAAACCAATAAAAGATACATGACTTACACTTGATTGTCTTTTAACTTGTATTTTCAACTTAATTTATATGTATTTTATTAGTGTCACATCTGGCATTATCAAAGTGAATTCATACCTCAGGGGTATACATTTTGTTGTGAAACCATGAAATAGACACTCACTAGTACATATTTTAAATAAGTTATGGAAATATGAATGCCCTAGAAAAGTTTGTAACTATGAGCCTCAGAAATACATTGAAAGCCAGACACTAGTAGCTCATGCCTATGTTCCCTCAGGAGGCAGAGATCTGAGGATCACAGTTCAAAGCCGGTGAAGGCAGAAAAGTCCTCAAGAGACTCATCTCCAATTAACAAATCAATAACTGGTAGTGGCATTGTCACGCAAGTGGTACAGCACTAGCCTTGAGCACAAAGGGGCTCAGGGACAGCGCCTAGTCCCTGAGTTCAAGCCTCAAAGCTGACAGAAAAAAAGAAAGAAAAAAGAGAAAGAAATACTACATTGAATCCAAGAAGGCAGCCATTGAAGAGAATATACTACTTGACTTCATTTATGTGAATCTCAGAACAGGTAGAATTAATGTATGGGTTTAAAAATAAGTGGCTGGGGCTGGGAAGGTGGCTCAGTGGTAGAGTGCTTGCCTTGCATGCCTGAGGCCCTGGGTTCGATCCCTCAGCACCACATAAGCAAAAAGAAAAAAGCCGGAAGTGGCGCTGTGGCTCAAGTGGTAGAGCACTAGCCTTGAGTTGAAGAGCTGAGGGACAGCGCCCAGGCCCAGAGTTCAGGCCCCACAACTGGACCAAAAAAAAAAAAAATAGTAGCTGTGGTATGAGGAGGCAGACAGGAAATGGATAAATAGCAATGCTCCACAATTTGTTCAAAGGCTGGTTACAAGGTGTATACATTTGTCAAACCCAACATTTAAGGGTAGTGCATGTTAGTTTTAAAAAAGTTACAATAAGTGCTGAGAATGTGGCTTAGTGGTAGAGTGCTTGCTTTTAACATGTATGAAGCCCCGGGTTCAATTCCTTAGTACCACATAAACAGAAAAAAACAAAATTGGTGCTGTGGCTCAAGTGGTAGAGCACTACCCTTGGGCAAAAGAAACTCAGGGTGGCTTGTGCCTGTAATCCTAGCTACTCAGGTGGCTGAGAGCTGAGGATCACAGTTCAAAGGCTGACTCGGCAAGAAAGTCTGTGAGACTCTTATCTCCAATTAACCACCAGAAAACCGGAAGTAGTGCTGTGGCTCAAGTGGTATAGCACTCGCCTTGAGATGAAGAGCTCAGGAACAGTCCCCACGCCCAGAGTTCAAGCCCTACAACCAACAACAACAACAAAAAAGCTCAGGGACCATATGCAGGCCCAGAGTTCAAGCCCCACGAGGGCCGAAGTAAAACCTTCCAAAAATAACACACACACACACACACACACACACACACACACACACACACACACTTACACATAAATTTTCAGTAGTAATGACTGAGTTCTCTACATTCACTGTATCTGTTTATTTTAACTATAAGGAAAGTCCTGAATGGGGAATCTGAACGTTTTTGTGTGTGCTGGTACTAGGGCTTGAACTTAGAGCCAGGGCAGTCTCCTTTAGCTTTTTCTGCTCAAGGCTGACAACTCTACCACTTCAGACATAGCTCCACTTTTGGCTTTTTGCTAGTTAACTGAAGATAAAATTGTCAGGGATTTGTCTACTTGGATTGTGTGTCTCTTCCCTCTTCCCCCAATCCTGGGCACTGTCTCTGAGCTTCTTTTGCTCAAAGTGAGCACTCTACTACTTGAGCCCCAGCACATGAGTCTCATGAACTTTCCTGCCCATGTTGGCTTCAAACCATGATCCTTAGATCTCAACCTCCTGAGTAGCTAAGATGACAGCCACCAGTGCCTGGCTCTGGACTATCTTTAAACTGGGATTGTCTTTGAACTGAAATGTTGAGAGGAGAGAAATGCTCAATTAAAATGTTTAATTAAAACCAGAGAATCTGGGTGCAGGAGGCTTATACTTGAAATCTTAGCACTTAGCACTTAGGAGGCTGATCTCTAAGGATAAAGGTTCAAAGCCATCCTGGGCAGGAAAGTCCATTAGATTCTTATTTCTAATAAACCACCAAAAAAGCCAGAGGTGGCAGCTCAGTTATAGAGCACTAACCTTGAAATAAAGGTCAGGGACAATACCCAGGCCCACAGTTGAAACCCTAGAATTGGCACCACTCCTCCCTCCTGCCCAGGAGGGAATAAAAAAAAACAACAAGAGGAAGCAGAAAAATAAGACAACAATGAAACAATGAAGTAGAGAAATGAATAGAAAATATTACAAACATGTTAACTACTAATCCAATTGTATCAATCATCACTAAATGTGAGTGGTCTCAGCATAGCAATTTAAGTATATTTTCAATAATAAAATATGATGTCAACAAGAAACTTTTAAAGAAAAAAAACACAGATTACAAGTGTAAGAATAGGCCTGGAATATATGGCTCAGTGGTACAGTGCTTGCCTGGTGTGGTGTGGTATGTAAGGCTGTAAGTTTGTGGCCCAGTACTGCCAAAATAAAGGAAAAGAAAACAAACAAAAGAAAACAAAAAAATATTGGAGGTACTACTATGCTAACAGTAACCAGACAAAGCTATAATATCTTCATTAATTTTAAACAAACAGTTTTCAGAGCAAGTCTAATTATCAAGGTTTGATAAAGGGGTTAATTCTCAAAAAAGACACAAGAATCCTGAACATAAATGCATTTAATAGAGCATCAAAATATGTGAGACAAAAACTGATAAAAGTATTTTTAGGTGGCTCATGCCTGTAATCCTAGCTACTGAGGAGGCTGAGATTTGAGGATCACAGTTCAAAGCCAGATCGGGCAGGAAAGTCCGTGAGATTCTTATTTCTAATTAACCACCAGAAAAGTGGAAGTGGTGTTGTGGCTCAAGTGGTAGAGTGCTAGCCTTGAGCTGAAGAGCTGAGGGACAGCGCCCAGGCCCAGAGTTCAAGACCCATGACTGACAAAGAAAGAAAGAAAGGAAGAAAGAAAGAAAGAAAGAAAGAAAGAAAGAAAGAAAGAAAGAGAGAAAGAAAGAGAGAAAGAAAGAGAGAAAGAAAGAGAGAAAGAAAGAAAGGAAAGAAAGAAATTGGCAAACCTATGCTCACCATTGCAAACTCAGTATCCCTCTACCAGTAATTGATATATCTAGTAGAAAATAAGATATGTTGAACTGATCTGATTCACTACTAGATGTAATTGCTTTTGTAGAAGACTTCATCTAGTACAGCAAAATACACATTTTTTTCCCATACAACTTCTACCTGAAACACAACATTCTGGGCCATATAACTCACCTTAACAAATACAAAAGAATGAAAAATCATATAAGTCATGTGCTTAGGCCACAACTGAATTAAACTAGAAGAAATCAGCGCAGCAAGACAGCTGGAAATCCTCTAAATAGCTGTAGATTAAACAACATAGTTCTAAAAAACATGCAAGGCAAGGAAGCCTCAGGAAAGAATAAAAAGTATGGCTGGAGATTGAGATGCCTTTGTAATTAAATCTCAATTCAAGTTAGGCATCAAGTTAGGCATCAAATTAGGCATCAAGTTAGGCACATCAAATTAGGCACTATAATCCTAACTATTCAGGAGGCTGAGATCTGAGGATAGCGGTTCAAAGCCAGCCCAGGCAGCAAAGTCCATGAGACTCTTATTGCCAATTAACTACCAGAAAACTAGAAGTGGCTCTATTGCTCAAAATGGTAGAGCACTAGCCTTAAGCAAAAGAGTTTAGGGACAGAGGCCAGGCCCTGAGTCCAAGCCCCACAACCAACCCTCCCTCCCCCCCACAAAACTCAATTCTTAACTCTCGATAAAAATTGTATTTAAAAACTCTGTATTGAGATTTAAAAGTTTGAACGAGCTTTCCTAGTTAATGCTTCTCTGAGTATATTACTGATTTACAAGATGAGTGACAGATCTTGATGACTTTATGGGAAGAAGAAACTGGAAGCTGTAAGTTTGAAACCTTCCTGAACCCTGTCCTATGTATCTTTTCTTTTGTCTAGTCATGATTATTTTTCTTTTTGCTATAATAAAACTGTAATCCTAAGTATAAGGCTTTTCTGAGTTCTGTAAGTCAGTCTAGTGAATTATCAAACCTGATGTGGTAGAAGAAATCCCTGAATTTGTAGCAGGTTTGGTGTATGTCCTGGGAACCTCAAATATGTAAGTGGTACCTGATTTCAGGGCAGTCTTTTAGAGCACTATTAACCTGTGAATCTGGGCCTACCTTTGGGTGGTGTCAGGCAGTACTGCAACAAAACTACCAAAATTTGAAGACACAGCTGGGCATCAGTGGCTCATGCCTGTAATCCTAGCTACTCAAGAGGCTGAGATCTGAAGATCACGCTTCAAAGCTAGGTTCAAAGCCATACCGGGCAGGAAAGTCCGTGAGACTCTTATCTCCAATTAACCACCAGAAAACTGGAAGTTGTGCTGTTGCTCAAGCGGTAAAGCGCCCACCTTGAGCTGAAGAACACAGGGACAGCACCCAAGCCCAGATAAGCCCCACGACCGAAAAAAAAAATTGAAGACACAACAAAAACACCTTTAAAGAGAAAATTATATACTAAATGCACACATAAAAAAGGAGACAGACTTAAAACCAATTATCTGGGGCTGGGTATGTAGCTCAGTAGTAGAGGACTGGCAAGCATGTGCAAGAAGACCGGGAGATGGGTTGGGAAGGTGGCTTAGTGGTAGAGCGCTTGCCTTGCATGCATGAGGCCCTGGGTTCAATTCCTCAGCACCACATAAGCAAAAAGAAAAAAGCTGGAAATGACACTGTGGCTCAAGTAGTAGAGCGCTAGACTTGAGCTGAAGAGCTGAGGGACAGCGCCCAGGCCCAGAGTTCAGGCCCCATGACTGGATCTCCCCCTGCCTCCCCCCACAAAAAAAAAAAGAAAACAAGAAGATTGTGGGGTTAATTCCCTACCACCACAAAACAATATTTTTTTTCACCTTAGAAAAGAGCAAATTAAATCAAAACTGAGAAGGAAATAAAACTGCAAATGAAATGTGGGAACTGAAAGTTGGTTCTCTGAACAAGATTAGTAAAACTGAAAAAACTCTAGCCAGGGCCGGGCGCTGGTGGCTCACGCCTGTAATCCTAGCTACTCAGGAGGCTGAGATCTGAGGATCGCGGTTCAAAGCCAGCCCGGGC
>NW_012267221.1:24116944-24124373 GCF_000151885.1 Dipodomys ordii
GGCTTTTTTCTTTTTGCTTATGTGGTGCTGAGGAATCAAACCCAGGGCCTCAGGCATGCAAGGCAAGCGCTCTACCACTGAGCCACCTTCCCAGCCCCATGAGTACATTTCTTATCTAGCATTGTTGCCTCCTCACGTACAGATTTTATATACTAATTGTTTTTGCTGGTCCTGGGCTTCAACTCAGGGCCTGAGTGCTATACCTGAGCTTTTTTGCTCAAGGCTAGTACTCTACCACTTGAGCCATTTTTGGCTTTTTGGTAGTTAATTGGAGGTAACAGTATAAAGGACTTTCCTGCATGGGCTGGCTTTGAACCATGATCCTCGGATCTCATCCTCCTGAGTACCTAGGATCACATGCATGAACTCCCAGCTTACTAATCTGTTTTGTAGATACCTATACATAAACTCATATTCTTGTGGACAATAATTTTTAATTATTTTAAGACTATTCACTTTGCTAAATTGTGTGTGTTTGAACAAAACAGGAAAATGTACCTCATAGAAGAATGTCCAGAATAGGCAAATCTATAGATGGAAAGTAATGTTGCCTGAAGTTGGGGACTTGGGTTTAAGGCTAAGAGGTATGGAGTTTCTTTTTGAAATAATGAAAACGTTCTAAAATTGATTGGTGATGGATATACAACTCTATAAATATACTAAAACCATTTTATTATTATTTTATTTGTGTGGGTCATAAGACGAACTGAGGGCCTAGGTGGTGTCCTTGAGCTTCTTCAGCTCTACTTCTTTGAGCCAGAGACACTTCCAGTTTTCTGGTAGTTAATTAGAGGTAAGAATCTCATGACTTTCCTGTCCAGGCTGACTTTGAACCACAATCCTTAGGATCTTAGCTTCCTGAGTAACTAGGATTACAGGAGTGAGCCACTAGTGCCGGCTCTAAAAGCCATTTTAAATAGGTCAATTAAATTTTAATAAAGCTACCACAGAAACCCACTTCCTCTGTTGAAATATCCCACTGGATTTTTAAAAAAGATGTTTAACTTTAATATGTATTAAAAACTTCAAATGCTAAGAGTTAGCAATAAAGATAAGGACTATAGATAAAAGGCAAGGTAGGCTGACCATTTAACTATATTACAGAATATTTTATTAAAAATTCACTCACTACTGAGGCTTACAAGTTTTACAGGTAATTTTGGTATGTCTACAGTAGATGAAAATTTATAAAGTTAAGATGATCTTATCAGTAGAAAAGATATTCTAAACCAGCTTAGCCCAAAGAAGCATTTTGATTGCCTAATTTAACTTTGTAAAGGAGAAGTAAATCTTATAGCTGGTCTCTGTAAACCTCACAGCTGGAACATTCTAACAGCACCTTGCAGTTTCAGTGATCAAAGTAAGTTACTTTATATACTAAACTAAGAATTTCATAATAGAAATAATGTAACACCAGGGGGTGCGTTATCATGAAATAATTACACTCCTGGGAGATTACAGGCACAAGGCTGTACCCCAGGGGTGTGATTATCCCATGATAACCACATCCACTGAAATTGCCTTATTGCAAAAATAATCTCTATTCACTGGTGAGACATTATTCAATAGGTGATTTTTTTTTTAAATGAAAAGAGTTTCTCTAGCTTGAATCAGCAAGTGGATTAGGAAATTGGTCAGTTTATTTTTCATTGCATTCAAATTCAGAATACAACATCATTATTTGCTTTCCATTTTGATATAGTAGACTTTTTAAAAATTTTGTTTTGAGAAGCCTATTTAGGAGTTTCTATTAGCTTTAGTTAAGTACTAGTGCTAAATTCAGGTCAAATTATAAAGGCATTATTAGCTGAGCAAGCCAATTTAAATAATTTATTTCCTATGTATAATTTAATTCTTCTAAAACAATATTCATCTAAACATTTTTAAATGTACTTTACCTTTAACTGTTGGAAATATGGATAAGCAAAATTATGAAGCAAAAATATCTTAGGCAATTCCACCTTTCAAACAGTATTTTGGCCTATCTTTTTCTAATCCTTTTGCTGAAAGTATGTTTGTCTATATGGCTATCTAAAGATAAACACAAATAACTACTGATTATTAGGATCTAGTGATTTAACCCAAGGTCTGTGACTGCTAAGGAAAAACAACTTTTTTTTTAATAACTTGATTTTTTATTTGGGAGAATATTGTAAACAACGTTTGTATTAGAAGCAATCTTCATATCTTGTGTGTTTGTTTGTCCTAGGCTTGAACTCAGGGCTTGACACTGTCCTTGAGCTTTTGTGCTCAAGGCTAGTGCACTACCACTTGAGCTTCTTCTTCTTCTTTTTTTTTTTTTTTGGTAGTTAATTAGAAATTAGTCTCACAAACTTTCCTAGAATTGCATTGAACTGCATCCCTAAGGTATCATAAGTGGCATAAGTGGGTACAATTAGAGGACCAATGACACCCAGACATTCATATAATTTGAATAGCTATTGTATGTTTGTGTATTTTGGTGCCAGCGCAGGAGCTTGAACTCAAGGGGTTTGTGCTCTTTTCTTTGGCTAGTCCTGAGGCTTGAACTCAAGGCCTGGGCACTGTCTCTGAGCTTCTTTTTGCTCAAGGCTCGTGTTCTACCACTTGAGCCACAATGCCACTTCTGGCTTTTTCTGAGTAGTTTATTAATGGTATGAGTCTCATAGACTTTCCAGCCTGTGCTAGCTTCAAACCATGATCCTCAGATCTCAGACTCCTGAGCAGCTAGTATTACAGGCATGAGCTACTAGTGGGCTTTGTGCTCTTGCTTAGCTTTTTTTTTTTTTTTTGCTCAAGGCTGGATGGAAATCTACCATTTGAGTTATGCCTCCACTTCCAGCTTTTTGATGGTTGACAGGAGATAAAGTCTCTCAGATTTGTCTGCCTACGCGGACTTCAAAACCTGATCCTTACCAAGCACCGGTGGCTCATGCCTGGAGGCTGAGATCTGAGGATTGAGGTTCAAAGCTAGCACAGGCAGGAAAGTCCTTGAGACTCTTATCTCCAATAAACCACTAGAAAACCAAAAGTGGCACTGTGGCTCAAGTGGTAGAGCACTTGCCTTGAGCTAAAGAGTGCAGGGACAGCGCCCAGGCCTAGAGTTCAAACCCCACAACCAACAAAAAAACCCAAACCTGATCCTTAGATCTTAGCCTCCTGAATAGATAAGATTAGCCACCAGTGCCCAGCCTCACTGTAACATCATTCCTAATTATTCACTTAATTTCTTTCTATATCTCATATACAATCTTCTGTGATTAAATCTTTGGTATATAGCCGTGACTATTTCCTTGGGATAAATTCCTTATTTGTAAGGTTCATAATTTAAGCTAACAGAAAAAGGCACTACTATCCTGCCAAATATTCAATTGTTCTTATTTTTAGCTTAAGCTGATGGTGTCAAGGTTGATGGTACCTTAGAAATTGATTAGGAATTCTCTTTTTTTTTTAGTCAGTAGTGGAGCTTGAACTCGGCTTGGATGCCGTCCCTGAGCTCTTTCACTGGCCTTGAGGTCTACTACTTGAGCCACAGTGCCACTTCTGGTTTTATGGTGGTTTGTTGTGATAAGCGTCTCACGGACTTTCCTGCCCGGGCTGGCTTCGAATTGTGATCCTCAGATCTGAGCCTCCTGAGTAGTGAGGATTGCAGGCGTGAGCCACCAGTGCCTGGTTTTTATTTTTATTTTTTTGCACAGAGCCTCACTATGAAGCCTCTGCTGGCCCTGAACCCTTGATCCTTGCCCTCAGCTTCTTAACTACTGAGAATACAGGTGTGCACCTGCCTGGCCAGACAGGACCTTTAATCAGCTTAAGTAATAGTGTTATAGATGGTGTTTTTGGGTTTGATTTTTGTTGTCAGTTGTGGGGCTTGAACTTAGGGCCTAGGCCCTGTCCCTGAGCTCTTTCATTCAAGGCTAACTAGTGCTCTACCATTTTGAGCCACAGTACCACTTCTGGTTTCCGATGGTTAATTGGAGATAAGAGTCTCACAGACTTTTCTGCCCAAGCTGGCTTTGAATCACAATTCTTAGATCTCAGCTCCCCGAGTAGCTAGGATTATAGGCATGAGTAACCAGGACCCAGTAATTTCTTTTGTCTTTTTTTGGTGCTGGTCTAGGGCTTGAACTCAGGGCCTGGGTACTGTCTCTGAGCTGTTTTGCTCAAAGCTAGTGCTTTACCACTTGAGCCACAGTACTACTCTGGCTTCTTTTGGTGCTAAATTGGAGATGAGTCTTTTCTCCCCCAGGCTGGCTTTGAACTAAAATCCTCAATATCTTAGCTTCCTGAGTAGCTAGGATTACAGCTGTGAGCCACTAATGGCCTGGCTTAAAATGGTGCATTTTTAACACAATTGTATCCTTTTTTGTTGTTGTTCAGATATTCTTATATAAGTTGTAAGATTTAAGAAATGAAAATACTTTATTGCATTTAGTAGTATTTATTCTCATATACCATGTCAGTCTGAAAGGAAAAAAACGGAAATTTTCCTAACACTTTATTTTATAAAGACTGAAGCAAAGAATTAATTCAATTTGCTAGTTATTTCTTATCATGAACAGTCCCTTTACAACACACCAGTAACTAGCTTCTCTTTTTAGCTGTTCCAATTATTCTGAAAATAAATTTAATATGGGCATAT
Source organism: Dipodomys ordii (assembly GCF_000151885.1). Classification (NCBI taxonomy): domain Eukaryota; kingdom Metazoa; phylum Chordata; class Mammalia; order Rodentia; family Heteromyidae; genus Dipodomys; species Dipodomys ordii. Next base: position 24,121,566 of record NW_012267221.1, read on the forward strand.
AAAGGAAAACATTATTGCTCTGAAGAGTTTCATAGGATAGTCAGTATTTGAAAAGCCTAAATTTTAAATTTCTTTTCCAATTTTAATAATAGATTTTAATATAAAAGAAAACCATGTAATTTCAGCAAATCAACACATTAACTATTTTCATTTTTTCATGTGTCCTTCTAGTCCTAATTTATCTCCATGTAGTTTTTTATATTAGGATCACAGTGCAGATTCAATTGGTATTCGTTAGTTCACTTCATATTATCAACAATTTTTATCTTGCCATTCCCCTAATACTAATTAAATTGCCAGTAAGAAATAAGAAATGTTAAGAGCATGCATTTTCAATACATTACTATATTTCCTTTTACTCTACGCTATTCCTCTTTCAGAAACAAAACAATAGTCCCCTGGATAGGGGCTTGGACACAATACTTAAACAAAATACTTAAATGATTCCTTGCATTAATTAGGCAAGTTTAAGAAACACAAGCTGCAGCATGAATGGTCAAACTCTCTTCTGTCCAGCTTTTTGAGACATTAAAATCTGATTTTTCTCACTTAAAGTCATCCAAGTTAAATTCTTGGATGGCTGCCAGTGGCTCATGCCTGTAATCCTAGCTACTCAGGAGGCAGAGATCTGAGGATCACGGTTCAAAGACAGCCTGGGCAGGAAAGTCCATGAGACTTTTATCTTTAATTAACCACCAGAAAAACAGAAGTGGCACTGTGGCTCAAGTGGTAGAGCACTCACCTTGAACCGAAGAGCTCAGGGACAATGTACAGGCCTAGAGTTCAAGCCCCACACTGATAACCCTCCCCCCACCAAAAAAAATTCCTTGTGGTTATTTTTACTTCTCATCTTTTTGGTTTTTTTTTTTGGGGGGGTGTCAAGCTTTCTGTCTAAATTTTAATTCTCCAAAGGTCATTTTAATTCCACCTTCTCTCTACCTAAGTTATTTATTTTTTTGACTAGATTGTAATTGGGGTGCTATTATGTTTCTTTTTTGATGTTAACGGTATGTTTCTGATTAGATTGTAAAATAGAATAGAACTTACATCTTTTAAGAGCTTAAAACACACACAAAAAAAACAACACAACACAAAACAAAAAAACCCCAAACCCAAAATATCCTAGCTACTCAAGCAGCAGAGTGGAGGGGGATTTTAGTTCAAGGCCAGCCCCTGGTAAAAGTTATGTCCCCAACCCTGTATTAACCAATAAGAGAGTTAAAGTGTGCATCTGCTATCCCAGCTACAGAAAAAGTGTAAATAGAAGGAATGTAGTCCGTGATGGCCTGGGTATGAGAAAAATTTTAAAATAACAAAATTAAAATTAATTGTTAAAGCAAAAAAAAAAAAGGCACTGGTGCCTGGTTCAAGTGTAACTGTAAATTTAATCCCCCCAGCTTCCCCTCTCCTCAAAACCTGTATGTTTATCTTGTTTACGTTGACCAGTGTGTGTGTGTGCGCGTGCTCGTGAACACGCATGCCAATACTAGGGCTTAACCTCAGGGCCTGGGCATTGTCCCTTAGCTTTTCCTGCTCTACCACTTAAGCCAAAGCTCTACTTCAGACTTTTCGGTAGTTAACTGGAGATGAGAGTTTCATTTTCCTGTCCAGGCTGACTTTAAACTGCAATCTTTAGATCTTAGCTTCCTGAGTAGCTAGGATTACAGGTGTGAGCCATAGATGCCAGAAAATATTTAGCATCTTTAAAAAACTCAGTTTTTAAGTTTTTATTTAACAGAAATAATTTTGAGGCTTTCAGTCTAGTCTATTTTTTACACATTAACTAAATATGAAAATTAATCCTATTTTTCCCTTTTAATTTTATTCTACTAGCCTAATTAACTACAGTTACTGTATCTTGTTAAAATCAAGTTCATAGGGTCTTTGGTGTGAAGAATTAACTTTAAGTGTTACACAGCATTTAAATTCAACACATAACAGTTTCCCACTGTTTTTTTTTTGGTCGGCCGTGGGGCTTGAACTCTGGGCCTGGGCGCTGTCCCTCAGCTCTTCAGCTCAAAGCAAGCCCTCTACCACTTGAGCTACAGCGCCACTTCCAGTTTTCTGGTGGTTTATTGGAGATAGGAGTCTCAAGGTCTCTCCTGCCCGGGCTGGATTTGAATTGCGATCCTCAGATCTCAGCCTCCTGAGTAGCTAGGATTACAGGCGTGAGCCACCAGCACCTGGCTTCTTTTTCTTTTTTGTAATGCTGGAGATTGAAGCTGGCTGGGCACAGGTTAGGTAAACTCTCTTAACTCTGAACTTCAGTCTCAACCTTAATGATTATATTTTGGGGATGTCACTTGACCAAAAAAATTTAAATCCAAGTAAAACAAAACAAAAAATACTTAGGGAGATAAAAGAAAACATTTAATCTTTTCTTATTTGTCTAGAGTCTAAAACAAACCAATCTTGTCAAGTACTTACCTGAGCCATCAGTAGGAACAGAACTTGCATTGATTCCAGAAAGACCGAACAAAGGACACTCTCGGTCTGTGTTGACGTGACCCCATTTGTGGCATTTAATGCACCTCACATTTCGAACCTAATAGTAAACATTATTTTAATTCCAAAATATAAGAACTTAACTTTCAACTCCCTGTGCCTTAGGCATATTTTAAAAAGATCTGGGGGGTGGGGAGGAGGCTGGGAAGGGATGTGAAGGGTAAACAAAGGAGGAGGCTACAATGCTTGATAAGAAATGTAATCAGGAACCTTACTTCATTGTTGGTGGGAATGTAAACTTGTCCAACCACTTTGGAAAGCAGTATGGAGGTTCCTCAAAAGACTTCACATAGAACTCCCCTA